>NC_056500.1:12635520-12690478 GCF_014905685.2 Nematolebias whitei
TATATATGTGTGTGTATGTATATGTACTGCTGGCTTTAAAGATATTTATGTGTTGTAAAAACCTGCTTACCAAAAACAACGACAATAACATAAAGTATAATAATAATAAAAGCTGTTGGGAAAAAAATCACTGTAATGCCATTTGATTGTTGATATGTTCTGATGATTATCCATGCTGCTGATCTCATGCTGCTGATTTATTTCATGCTGCTGTATGCATTAGTCCTCATGTGCTCACACAGACTCATGTTCATTCTACTGTTCGGCATATTGTTTTTGTACTACTAGTGCTTAGCGTATTCTTAGTTTATCGTATTTCTTAGTTCATATCTGGATTTTATTACTGTTTTTCTTCACAATTTATAATTTTGTTGGATGTAACTGGGACCCTGTGTACACAATTTCGCTCCACCACGTGTACCACATGTGGTGCGAATGACAAATAAAGAAACTTTGACTTAACTTTGAGTTAGAGAAGTCAAACAATATTTTTCTTTTCATTTTTTTTTCACCTTTATTTAACCAGGCACAAACTCCTAGAACAAGTTCTTATTTACAGTGCTGGCCTGGCAATAGAGTTGCATTCGGGCCCAAAAAATCTGATCCGACCCGGTCCCAGCTCGCAGTCATAATTTCTGAACCCCACCTGACTCAACGGATTAACATTAATTACAGGTTCGAACCCAGAAAAAAAAAGAAAACATTTTTAATTAGTTATTAATGGTCAGGGATGTGCAGCTGAATAAGGGGCATAATACATTGCTGAGGGGGTGTTTGTCCTTTCATGGCCATAAAAGAGCATTTAAACCCTGCTTCTGCCTGCATTCTGATTTATTCAGACACGGACCCTGCTCTGACACGTCTGCTTTGGGATCTCACCTGTTTGGGTCATTGGCCGCATGCGTCCACTAAGTGCAGCGGCTGAATGAACGTCCATTTGGGCGATGGATCACTTACTTCCTGACTGTAGTTCTATCTGAAGCTTAACTGAACTTTTTACCTCTTTCAGGGCCGGTCAGCTCGCGGTGAAATGGCCGTGTGCGGCTGGTGAAAGTATGGCAGGCCATGTTATCATATAATTGGATCGCGGCTGATCCTGACCTAATTAAAAGCCCGACACCGACCCAGTCTGCCCATCCAGCACATTATCATGGCCCGGTCCGCCCCAAATTTGGGTCGGGTGGGGCCGGGCTTAGGGCTCCGGTTAGAAATGACAGCTCTACTTGGCAAGCACCAACATGCACTTGTAGGGTCATGGGAAGGGCAACAATACAGTTAGGGAAGGTATTATATTAACGTATCTGTATATATGCTCAAATTTGTTGAGTGAATGAAAAAGAAAACATTTTGTTTACATTGGGTGTGTACCTGCATTTCAGGATTGCAAATCAACATAACTAGAAAATGACTGGAGTAAATTTCTTCAATTTTCATCATTTGATATCGTTCAGAATAACATTTTTTGCTTTATTTTTGTTTCATTTCATTTAGTTTGATTTTGTACTCTACGTACCTTTAGGCATTTATTTGGTTTTCTTTTTTTGTTCTCTTTTTTTTTCCTCCTTGTCTTATCTAATCTCCTTTCCATTCATCTCCTCTTCTTTCCATCTGACTTCATCATTTTCTTTCTTTCTTTTTTTTTCTTCCCTAAATAAAGCTTGCACTCTCCCTGAGTAATCAGACAAGAGTATCAGGATCCATACAAGCTCTCTTATCAGCCAGGTGCAATCTGAGGCTGCTGCTGCTTAACGAGGAATTAAACTTTTTTTTTTTTCCCTACACGGCAGCCAGCACTTTAATTGATTGATGCTAAAAGTTTGGAAAATAAAACGCCTGGTACGTTGATGGAGGTTCTGCTTTCCAGCCCCTCGGACCCCACTGAGAGAAGAGTATGGGATTAGAAGTGGCAGTTCACATTTTCGGCATCAGCCGGTGCTGTCATCTTGGCCAAGCCAGGATGCGTGCGTAATGTGCAAGCGTGCGTGTGTGTGTGTGGCATGCGTGTCTGCCTCATCACATGGAGAGCAGCCGCTGAAAGACACATGTACTTGAAAAAAGGGAATCAATAGAACACTTAATGAACAATTAGGAGAACAGCTGTAGGCCTTTCAGACACCCATCTGCACACAGATCTGCTCTAACAGAGCAAGAGTGAGAGCGAGGTCTCGCAGCAGCTCGCAGGCTACCGCCTCAGGACTCGTGCAACCCCACTTTAGCCTATCTACATCCATTTTCACCTCCCTCCTTCCCTCTGCTCCGAGCTGTGTGCGAGAGAGAGCCAGGCCTAATTTAGCCAAGCAGACCTCCATCTCCTTTCATCCCTCACCTCACATTAGCAGGAGAATCCACTAAAGATATGGAAATGGCACAGGACATTCTTCAGGGTCGTGTCAGGAAAGGGGAGGGAGATCAATAAATTTGACAATCCATGGCATTTAATTAAAACGGCTGCCGGAAGCTAGGCAGTTTGTTTTTCTGTGTGGGACCCAGCCCAGCGATTATTGCTCAAATGAATACATAAGTATATTCATAAGCACCGTGTACATTAAAATCCACCTCACAGTTTGAGCGGGGTTGGGGGGGACCTTTCAACTTTCAACGCTGACTGAGCACCCGGACAGGCAAAATTAATATCTCCACTTCTGCCCCCAGTGACTTTTAACGTATTCTTGATGCATAAAGAGATATCCCTCTCAACGAGGGGCTGACAAATGAACATCGACCACAGTCGGCTCCCCTGATTTGCCAGTCTGTAACACAGGCGACCTTATGTGCCAGTCAGGACGAAAAATAGTCAACAGTAAACGCACACTGACAGAGGTGTTGGATAGATAGGTTCAGCCTTCATACGGCCGTCTGACATTTTTACATGTAGATCAGCAGGCTATGACCGACAGGTATTAGGGTGCATGAGGCGCGGGGATCTGAGAAGCGAATCAGTGGATGGGCAAAGCCTGATAATTGACCTTGCACAGCCTCTCCGTCGTTCTTTATTAAAACTTCATTTAAAGAAGAACAACCCCGGGTGGGTGCTGCTGAAGACTCTTTATCTCCCGTTTCCTCAGCCGCCATAATGGATTACACAAGAATCCATTATGCATTCCACACAAGAAGAAGAGCTCCAAACCTGCTTTAAAATATATTTTTAGTACTGAAAATTAATGTGTTCACATAGGCCACTGAATCATTTTAAATGTTCTTTTTTAGTATATTAGGTATATGTGTTGAAAAGACCTATATTTCAATGAGGCCATGGGTGCAGTGGTGTCAGAGTAATGGGCGCACTAATTTATTCATGATCTTAGCTGTGTCGTCGTTTGTGATATTTTTCTCATACTTGTTCATAATTTGCTTTATTTATTAATTTTTTTTGTGTGTGTTTCAGGCGTTAAATACTGCGAAACATCGTTTGTGCACAATAATTTTGCACTCAATGGTGCCAAAGCAGTTTTAAACATTGTATTGGCTTTTATTTGCTAAAAAAACAGTAGTTTTACTCTTAATACCCCAAAATTTGTCACAAATTTGTCAGAAAACCATTGACTGCACACACAAAAAACACTAAACAGTCACACCATCAGATGTAAAGCAGAGAACTCTGAAAGGCATATTACCATCACTGGCCATTATGTTCTGACCCCGATGCTGTGCTCCAGAAATTGGAATTTGACAATTAGTCAGACGATCATTACAAGCTAATATCTTTGCATTGCACTGCATATTATGCACGCAAACACACTCTAAGAGGTTGTGTGTGCATGAATTACTGTTTCATTACAGCAATCAAAACTTTTTATGTGCTAGGCAGCTTGGTGAGATTTTGAGGTTGAGGCTGGTTTGGAATCCGAATAAGAACTTCAGGAAGCGTTGCATTTCAGAATCAGAATTAGAATCAGAATCAGAATAAGCTTTATTATCATTGCACCGAGATACAATGAGAATATGTCCATACAGTCGTCTGAAAGATGGGCGGAGTGCACGTAGCTGCTGCTTTTTAAGAACACGGCCTTCTTATCTTTTCAGAATACTTTTTTTTAGATAGAAAAAAGGCACAAAGCCACGAGGAGAGGATAATGGCATTACAGAAAAGATCTTTTCACACCTTGTCCTAACAGGACACGATTTAAGACATTAAAAAAACTCTGCCAGAAAGCACATTTATGAACACGTTACATGTGCATTTCATGACGAGGCAGTCCATGAAGCACTTCCAGATAGTCCATTGTCCTGATAAGATGATGGTCAGCTGGCACAGCTCTGATAAGCCTCCATTGGGGGTGCAATAGACAAAGCTTTTCCTTAGTTTACACATTTCCCAGGAGAAATTGATAAGCCGGTCTGTTTCGAGGCCAACCGGGGAGTCAGATTCAGATAATCCACAATTGTTGTTTCCTGACTTGGAACTTAAAACGATCTAAGTTCAAAAGGAATCCACTAAAACATGGATTTCCTCAGTAGGCAGACATCCAAACTTTAACTTCTTCCATGAATCTTCATCAAAGTAACTTTCACAGCAAGTCTTATTATCCGAATAGACCTTTGTTTTTTCTAATTATTGTGTTTTTCTGTAGAATATTGTTGTTCCGTAGATTTACATCCTCAGCAAAACCATCGAGCCATCTATAGCCATGCTGGCTACAGAAAACCAGCTGAAGGACAAACAACGGTGACGTCACGAGCTAAAAATGCCAGTAGTGGGTAATATTGTGAAAAAAATAGGAAAAAAGCTACATAGTAAAGCTGAATCAGATTTTTAACGCCTATTCCAACATATAGATAACACGTTAGATAAATAAAAAGTCTACCTTGCGAAGTTCACATGTATATCTTTGTAAAAGAGTGCATAGACTCTTGATAAATAGACCCTTATATAGGGTCTGTTTCAGGGCTATTCAACTGGTGGCTGTGTAGGGGCCAAATCAGGCTCACAATTGAACTCAGTTCAGCCACCAATGGGTTAATTTTCAAATAAAACTAGATTTTAAACCATAAAACAAGCTTACTTAATGACAATAACTGCTGGATGTCTGTGTCCGGCCGCTGAACTCATGGTTTTCATCAAGTGTGGCACCCTGAGCAATGGTTAAATAGCCCTGGTCTGTTTGGATAGGTTGACAGTTTTTTTATGTATGTTTATGATGTTTGTTAACCACTTTATTGTCAATCAGAATGAGGCTGCTTGCATGTTTAATTAAATTAATTAATTAATTAAATTTAATCATGTGACAGAGCTGCCTGCTGTCTCCAATTTTGACATCTGTAATCTTTCTTTTGTCCAAAACTTTTTTTCACAACACATATACATAAAATATATAATACACATGCATAATATATATAAATCAAAATAGCAAACAATGCGTATGTTTTGTGACTGGAAGACTGAGGCAGTTAAGTATTATATACCATTGGGTTCACCTGTTCTTTTCTCACTTAGTCAAGTTTATACTGCGTGCTGTAAAACCTGTCTGGAAGGTTTAATTCTATTCATAGTGTCCTTTTAAGCACCAGGACTGTTGCCTTCAGTATGCTCACTCATCAGGCTGCAGCTTTAATATTTGTCTTGAACGATGGTGGACTCATTGTCCACTCGAGTTTTAAAAACACAGAATGATCATCATGTGGATAATTTTTTTTACACTTCTCATTTCTGCGGTATTAAAAGGTTAGATTTCACTATTATGATGACTGTGAGCACAGGTGCTGATTAAGTTGATTCACTGAGGCAATTACAACCAGATCCCCTTTAATTACTGTGGGTTTTATTGCAACTGCGTAATAATGGCACACGGGGCCTGCAGGAGTTTTAGATGGAGATGAGATTGGAAAGTAGCACACAAAGACACAAATCTGCAGGACGTAGGTGATCACACACTTGCAGGCACACTGCCATATGCGTGCACAAAAACGAATAAAGCCTGAGTGGGGAAAAAAGTTGAATGGCGCTCGCTCATTTGTCCTTTGATTAATTGCTGTCAGTCACCAACGCACAATCACACACAGTCCACTGTATACCAAAAAGCAGGTTTGGAAATGATAATGCAACATTACAAGCCTCAGCATGGCAGAGACTGATGTAAAAACAAGATAAAAGTCAGGTAAGACAGTTCAGGGAGTGTGCGATGATACACACTCCTAAATACATAGCATGTCCTGCCACACATATTTTAGACACGCAAAGGGGCTGACAACCTCTTAACCTCCAACACTGCCATTCACACATACACACAACAACTTGCCACCCGGCTCAACACTGGCATGCAATAAGAAACAAGTCGACAGCTACACAGCAGGCAATATCTTTCGCCTTCAGCCTCGGTGCCTGTTTCAGATGCATCCCGTTAGTAAAAGCTGACAGAGGGCTGGCCATGCCTCAGAAAACAGCAGAATGAGGAATTTCAGTGTTCCTCCATGTCACCCCCGAGATGCAGGAAGCACACAGCCTCCCGTACCAAACGCTAACCCGCACACACACACACACACAACACATGCAACTTGTAATGTGCTCCCAAGATGCCCTGTCACCAGGAATGGAAATCGAAAGCAGTACACACATCTGTTATCTAAATGTTAACTCCGGTGCCCTTCTTGTTGTCACAGCCAGGCGAGGTTAGCCAACAGTCGGAGGAGCTTTGCTTTGGGTTTCTGCCACAGAAAACCTCACTGTGCTGGATGTGAACCCCTCACAGCAACATAAAGCAACATCTTTTTATTGTTTTGTTTTTTTATAAATAATTTCTGACACAAAATGGAAATTTAAAAACATAAATTCCATGTTTAAGAATAAATATAGTACTTTGATAATTTGTGCATATACAGTATATATATAAAAAAAGAAAGAGTAACAGTTTATGGCAAAAATCCAACGAATTTACATTTAAACTCAACAGTAAAATGACTTTCTGATGAAAAACCATATCAATCAAACCGGAATCATTTATACCAGCAAAGTCCAGGTGGTTCCTAGAGTTTCTAAAAGTAAGATGGGAGGCAGAGCTTTTAGCTATAGTTCTATTGTGGAACCAACTTCCAGTTTTTGTCCGTGAGGCTGACACTGTCTACTTTTAAGACTAAACTTCAGACTTTCCTTTTGATAAATCCTATAATTATAGTTGCTTGGGTTTCCTTAACTATCCTATAGTTATGCTACCATAGACTTAGATTGATGGACATACTGATTTCTTCACTCTGCTGCAGTACTTGATTGAACCTTCATGTTTGCGTTTGCAGTTGTTGTTGATATCGACCTGTTTTTCTTTACTTTTCTTCTCGTAACCTTCCGTGTTCGTTTCTTTCTTGTCTTCTCGACCTTCGGTCGGACGAGGCAAATGGCTGCCCATCTTGAGCCCGATTCTGCTGGAGGTTTCTTCCTGGTAAAAGTATGTCATTCCTTTCCACTGTTGTCAACGTTTCCTCAAGATGGGCAGCTGCGACAAACTGAAGATGAACTTTTACAGATTTACATTTCATATTGGACTCTATGTGAATGCACTGTATAAGGAGAATGAATTTACTGCAATTTGATTAGAATTTGAATCTACTTTACTGCATGTTTTGTACTATTGTTTTTTTGTATAGAGCCCTGAAATGATTTTTGTTTAGAATTAGTGCCATAAAGAAAAAACAGAATTGAATTAAATAAATAAATAAATAAATAAATAAATAAATAAACGCTTAAATTAAAAGCATTTGGTTGATTTAAGCCTGAATATGTTTAACTACAAAAAACAGTTGATAAAAGTCTTTTTTTCTTTTTAGTTACGTAAAATATTCATGCTCTTATAAAACGAGAACCAGTAGCACTTCATAAAGCAGTGGTTCTCAAACTGGGGCTCCCAGACCCCCAGGGGTCCACGAGCTGGTGCTTGGGGGTCCGTACCCCCCCCCCTTTTTTTTTTACAAGCACATAGATGATTAACAGCATTAAAATACACCAAAGTGCAAGAAATCACATCTAATTTATTCAAAATTTTCTGGGGAAGGACCCCCAGACCCCCCGCCCCCCAGCTATTTGCGTTCCAGCATCAATCCATCAGTTTACAAATGAATCCCTGTTACTTGGTATGACCACACTGCTGTTATGATTCTGTTCAATTTTATGTTAAAAAAAAAAAGTTTTCTCTAATAAATTGAAGAAGTCAGTATGTGAATAGGGAACGTTGTAAAGTGGTTCTTTATACTGTTAATTTTCAAAAATGTAATTTTTGGAAGTTGAAATTAAAATGTTGTGTATTGAAGGAAAAATGCCCCATGTTTAAAAGTATAACAATTGTATTAACACTATTAAAGAACAGGTCTTAATTATTTATGTTACAACAAATATTTCCATTCCATTAAAGAGACAAATTGAAGAAAATTATTTAATAAACATGAGGGTTATGAGGGGGTCCCTGAACCCCAAAAGCTTGAGAACCCCGTTATACAAGGTGCATCCGACAACGTTCGGTCTTCACTCATTACTTTGTGCTTCCTAAATCTCGTCATTCTTGCAGAATACAGCTGCCTTTGTTCATAGTTATCATTTTAATAGCATTTTAACTCCGCAAAAAAAAAAAAAAAAAATCACCACAAAACATTTTTCACTTTTAGCATGATCAGTTTTGATACATGACGTGCCCTTACTACAAACACGCATCACAAAAACACTTGAAATCTATAAATACTTTGCTGAAGCTTCACGGTTCAGTAAAGGATCTCACCTTTCACTTGCTGACACGTTTATTTTGAATTACAGCATGAACAGTTATACCCACTGTTGTTGGTGTAAAATGATACATTTTAAACTATTTAGCTTGGAGTATGTGCAAGAGCACATTTTTAACCAGAGAGGGAAAAGGGGTGAAGAACCTCTGACCCGTGTGCTGTAGGTCATGTTCATGGGGTAGAATGCCCTTAAAGTCTTGTGTGGTGCTGATCAATCACAGCATCGCGACATTTGTCTGGCTTCAGCCCAGAAATGTGTTTGGCATGCAGTGCCTCAGCACTTCTCCAGAAGCTGTCGTTGAGGGGGCGAGTGGAGTTGTAGGAGACGGGTGGAGACAAGTGGACAGTTGCATGGACAGACCAGAGACTATGAAGTCTGATGCAGCACAGGCGGTATGTACGCTCCGACGGCTGCAGGACCCGAGAGCTTGGTATATTTAGCCGCCTAGAGATCACGCCGAGATGAGATTTCAAAGTGAAGTACCTGTTTGAAGATGCATGGCATTCCACAAGGGTGGGCAAGGGCTACTGGGTATAAATCTAACACCCCTGCACCTGGTGTGAAGGCAGGGAGGGATTGTGACACCTAAGATTTAGAATGTCTAACACACAAGCTGTACATGTGTAAACTACACATTCATCCATGTAAATTTACACTCGCCTTAGAAATGAAAAATGGAAAAAGACATCACGTTTTCGCCCTCTACAGCCTCAGGCACAGATGCACAAATAGTTTGTTACGTTTCACGTTTTGTTGGATGCAATTCTACTGGACGTTTTTGAAGTCATCCATCACTGTGTGGTCGTGGATGGAGAATTTTTTATTTTATTTTTTTTTTTTAAATCAGAGAAATTCAAATTTTATGGGAAAATAAAAGACGAGACAGCTTTATGTTGGTTTTTTCGCATGTTAAAAAGCATTATGTTTATTAGGGTTTTTAAATTTTGCATGCATGAAGCTTAGGTTTATGTATAATTGCTTGCTGAGATTATTGGTCTGGAAGGTGGGCAGCTTCTCATCATCAAAGGTGAAAGAGCAAGTGTTTTTAGCCATGCCAGTCTCTATTTGCGTGCGTTTATTTGTCGTGTTAGCAAAATATCTCTTTAATCACTGCAAACTTTAATGAAACTTTCACAAAATAATCATAGGATGTACATCTACGACATAATAGCTTTTATTGTCGCTCCAATTCAAGATGTCACAGCACTTAAGACTACACTGCTATTTCTTAGATTTATCAATACTGAGTGTTACTAATATTAATGTGGTAGTTTAGTTTGTTTAGTTGTCGAAAAACACACGGCTCAAGTGCAAACTGATTTTACAAGATCTCACAAAACAGCACAACACGATTTACATGTTTGAGCAAAAGGGTTTTACCTTGATTACAAAATGATCTTGGGTTGAAACTTGGGCAAAAAAATGCAGTGAGTGCATTTTCTATTATACTTTTTTATTTATTATTATTAGAGTAATTCTCCTAAAATGACTAACAGTTTATCCTGGAAGCAACATTCATCTGGTTGCTTTTAGATCTCTCGCTTGATTTGAAAAATGACAATGATCTTCGTTCTTATTGCACTTTTAGGATGTCATCAGTTTATTAGTTACCGCCTTAAAGGTATGATCCACTTTTCTGCTGAAAGAGCTTAGATGAATGAAGGAATAAAAAAATTTTTGTGCAGCTCTGTCGAAAACTGTTTAACCTGCCTCTAAACTATCTATCCAGCCCTTAATGAAATATACAGGTGTATCTAAAAAAAATTTGAATATTGTGAAAATATTCACTTGTTTTGCTCGTCATTTCAGAAAGTGAAACTCGTATATTACAGATTCATTACACATACAGTGAAATATTTCAAACCTTTATTTCTTGTCATTTTGATGATTATGGCTTAGAAATAATGAAAAACTAAAGTTCAGAGTCTCAGAAAGTTAGAATATTCCACAGCCAGCTTTTGGTACGAGGTAAGTCCTGCTGGAAAATGAACTCAGCATCACCATGAAGCTCGTCGACGGAAGCATGAAGTGTCTAAAATGTCCTGGTAGATGCTGCGTTGACGGTGGTCTCCAGAAAACCAAGTGGACCAACACCAGCAGAGGACATGAACCCAAACCATCACTGACTGTGGAAACTTCACTCTGGACTTCAAGCAAAGTGGATTCTGGGCCTCTGCACTCTTCCTCCAGACTCTGGGACCTTGATTTACAAACGACATGAAGAATTTACTTTAATCTGCAAAGAGGACATTGGACCACTGAGCAACAATCCAGTTTTTTCACCTCAGCCAGGTAAGACGCTTCTGACGTCTCTGGTTCAGGAGTGGCTCGACGTGAGGAACGAGACATTTGCAGCTCATGTTAATCATCTGATCAGGGTGCGACACCAGGACTTTACAATATTAAACCTCTTCACGATATTCTAATTTTCTGACAGTGAATTATGGTTTTTCTTCATTTGTAAGCCATAGTCATCAAAAATTACAAGAAATAAAGCCTTGAAATATTTTACTCTGCATGAATACGAGTTTGACTTTCAGAAATGTTTGACAAAACATGTAACTTTTTCATAATGTACTAATTTTTTAGATGCATCTACTGGATGATGAGCTCATTTTGTGAAGAATTTGCTTGAACACAGATTAGATGTTCTGGAATAAGGAGCGCCACTGGCACGTGAAGCAGCTGCGTTAAACAGCAGCGCGCCTGTGTGCGATCGACTTGCTTTGTAAAGTCACCGCTTGTTTATCGCATTATTACATTTCCCCCGAGCCGGTGACTCATTAATCAAATATTCATGCATCCCTGTAAATACATGGTGAACAAAGTCAACCCTCAGAACACCCTGTGGCCCCGAGCACAGACGCTTCTGTCATGTTTCTGTCAAAAATCCCAAATGTCACATCTCCTCCTGTCCACCCGAGTCCTTTCATACTCTCAAACATAAGAATGTCTCTGTAGATGCTTTGCTTTTGCATATTCTATGTTCCCGCTCTGTCTACACTGTTGCTAAGCCAAAAAGAAAAAGAGAAAAGGAAATGGACGGAGGGGATCTAAAGGATGCCTTTATGTGCCGAGACACTGCTTCTCCATGACAGAAAAGAGAACAGATGAGGGATTCTTCCTCCGTCTGTCCATCCATCTCACCCTTGGCCCTGATCCCATGCAGAAGGGACATATTCTTCCTCTAAAAAGCGCAGCTCATCATAATACAAGAATTTGTATTGTGCAGAAATTTGGTCTAGAATAGCTTAAACCAGAGGGGGGCAACAGGCAGATTATCTATGGTAACAGAGCTTTGCACACAAGGATATTTTCTTTTCCTCCCTACAGGAACACAACTGCTGCCAGTGTCATCGGGTCACATGTTTTCCCAGTTCCTGGTTAATGGGCTGTAGAGATGGTTAGCACGTACGATTAGTTTTAATCTTCTACATTGGACTGGGAAGAATTGAATTTATTTCAACACACCACGGAGGTTTCCATGCATAACTGAAAATGAAGTAAATATTTTATTTATTTATCCCCCCCCCCACCCCCTCCAAGAGCAGTTTTAAAAATTTCGATCGGCCTAAAAAACTGATACAAACGGATACAAACTGATTTAAACGAAATACTTTATTTATATTTTTTTTGTTTAACACATTAAAATACGTTACTGAGGATTCATGTAGGTTAAATTAACAGACACGTTGCTGTGTAAATAAAAACATGTACATAAATCAGATTTCTTTTTACAGTGTTTAAGTGATGAATAAAAGTGCTCATCTGAGGTTTGGAGTCCGGCCCATCCTCTTTTAAACTTCATGTTCAATAACATTTGTTAATTTGTGACTATTGCAAAGTGACAGGGTTTTAAGTTCTCACTGTTGGAAAACAAAAACAGGAAATGTGTCCAAGACCAAAATAAATGTTAAGAGAAAATCACCTTTGTGTGAAAAATACTTATAAAAATGCTAAAACAAACGACAAAATTTGTGTTAATAATAATTTGACATTAAACATATTGGCATCTCACTTTACGTTACAAACTCCTAAAGTTGATTTAAGTTCATTTTATGTTTCGACTTCGAAATGATAAGCACATGATGAAATAAATGAAAACACTGGCTGCATTGTGAGATACATGGCACTTGACACCATAAGCCATTAGTTCAAAAGATTATCGGAAAGTCATTGAGACTAAAAAAAAAAGTTCTTATTGGGGAAGTTTGAAAAAGTTCAAACAGCCCTTATTCCACTAAAGTGCTTACTGTGTCCCCTTGAGTTAAATGATAGATTATATGCACTGTAGATGAGGCCCTTAGGGCAACTTTTAAGCCATATAATTTCAATAAACGTTTATGTGACATAGGTCTTGAAGAATCTGGACCAATAAATAAACAGAATTAGTCTTATTTATAAAAATGTTCTTTGATTTATAATCATGTTTTATAATTGTGAATTAATAATCATTCCTGAATGGGCTTATATTTAATTTACGGCAGATTATGTCAAGTTAAAGCTGAAGCAGGACGTAAAAGTCTTGTTTTGTTTTATGTCTGCTGTCACCTGCCTGCTCAGTGACAACACAAACATTTTGCTAACAACTTTTCAGCTGCATTCGGATTTAAATTCTGCTTTTAATTTGAATTTGCATATTTGATTAAACTTTTAAACATTGCAAAGCTCTGGAAAGGTTTAAAACAAGCTTGGTTGCAGTTTTCTCCAATGACAGTTTTGCTAAATAAAAACACCAGGAGTTTCATTTGCAACAAAACAAAAACAACCAAAAGTTCTTCTGAAAGCTAAAATTATATGCTCATTTAACAAAATTTGTTTTAAATTTATTTACTAGAAAATACAAATTCTGATGCAAAGCGTGTAATATGTTTCTTAATGTGGCTACATTAAGGAATTTAGATTCAGTGGAGCTGCACACGATGTCAAATGGCTTCCTCAGATTATCCAGTGCGTTCACTTTGCCAGGCCACAAAAATCTCAGCGTGCAATCCCAGTTTTGTCCGGGAAAATTATTTCCAAGAAGTAAAAACTGAATTACTGCAGTTGTGAAAGGTTCGGTAAATGAATGGTTTGTGTGTCCGAACATGACTTCAAGCAACTCCAGTCGCTACAAAGGAATAATCTCTTTCTGCACTTATAATAAACTGAGCTGTCAAAGCAGCACAAAGTCCCCAGAAGTGGTTACTGTTCTCTGAGCGCCTCGAAGAAACGGCCACTCTAGCTTCTCTGGGTTGAGGCCTGCCGACAGGTCATAATCTCTGCTGTGACCTTGCATGAAAGTGAACGCCGGGTACTTCTCCTTTGTGGACGGCTGCAGCAACTAAAACAGCAGCGGAACAAAAATTTTTGTTTGGAGATTACGACATGTGTACTCAGTTTATGGATGCAAATTACACTCATCAATGAAGAGAGAGAGATGCACTTTAGGTGGACATGATAATAATTGAAGAAGGGAGAGATTTATGCAACAATGACAAAGACAGTAGAAATCAAGCAGATTCATAGCTAAATGCTGCCACCTACTGGTCAACTGAATTTACACAATTACTGCCACAATGAAAAGAATATGCAGTGGTGTTATAACAACAACAATAATACATACATACATAATAATAATACATTATTATTATTATGTCTAAATATTTACAATAAGATATTAGCATTAAAAAAGGTATTTTTGTTGTGTCGCAGCAGATTTCTTTACCTTGGACAGCTCTTCCCTGATTTTCTCGTAATCTTCAATACTCCTGGAATAAAAGCCAATAGTGCAGCTTGGGTCCATTTGGCTGAAAGGCATCTTCTTTGGTGATGGGCAATGATATGACTAAACAAGAATAGAAATGTACAATTGAAACATTTACCAAACTGAGCATTTAAACAGAGTTAAACAAACATAAAAGGCAAAAATGGTAAATGGACTGCACTTATAAAGCGCCTTTCTATATTCTCAAGATACTTAAAGTGCATTTTACTACAATCTGTGCCCTCATTTACCCATCCATACAGCACTTATGAAGAATAATCAGTGCTTTATCACATTCATACACTGATAGGACACATATCAGAGGCAATGAGAGGTTCAGTAAGTGTCTTGCCCATGGACACTTCAACATGTGACTGCTGGTGGAATCGAACCCCCAACTCTTGGAGGATGACTGCGCTAACCACTCAGCCACAGCCGCCCCTGCATCATCTCATGATGCATCATGCCTCAAAAATGCATCATTTGATGAAAATAATCCTGTCTGCTGTCAAGGCGCCCACACATTTTCTGCCCTGGTGTTCAAACATTGTAAGCCATGACATGCAAAACACTAAACAAAGTTTCTATCAAGTGTTTGGTTTTATTTTTATGTATGAATTCTGAAAACGAAAATAAAAAATATATATTTCTTTACGTGGCAGCAAATAACTCAGCAGATCGGACTCACGCCTCTAAATACTAACAAATACAGGAGCCTCGATCTGTAATTTTACATTACCTGGAGGGGGAAATCGCTGGTGCTGATATCCACAAAAGACTGACAGTAATGAGGGTCCATGTAAATCAAGCTGTCATCTGCAAGGACAAAACAGAAGACAAGTTATTCAAAACCATCAGATTATCACAAAAAAAAAAGAAGCTTTTCTCCTCAATATGTATGCAGAGTAGCTCAAAGTCACTCGCCCGGCTTACTGTTGGGGTTGCAAGCGTCAAATATGCCTCCCAGAAGGTTGCTGCTTTTTAATATCTACCAGGCCGGATTAAATTCTACATAATCAAATGCGTTTGTTCAAGCACATTTTTTACACCCACAAGAAAATAGGTTGTCATTTAATTTTTGTGTGGGGGAATTACTTTTACAAACATGCAATTATATTCGATCATTTGCATATGATGAATGCAGCGCTGAGCTGCGGCCTGGCAGGGAGAATGTATTGCTTGCCATTTAGACATCATCCAACACTGTATTTCAAATTGGTAAAATGTAAATGAGTAAATATTGACTGCCAAGATGTACAACTGAAGGTTCCTCCTGGCTCCTGAAGGTGATGAAGAGTGGCTCACTTTGGAGGCCTGGGTAAAATTTAACGCATGCCTCCTATGGAAATCAATTACAGTTTACAACTTGGGAGGTTTGCGTGTGATAAATGGGCGAGGTTTTGATGGGTCAGAGAGAATAAAGTAAGCCCTGCTTCGCTTGCTTTCATCTTCACTCCTCTTCGTTTTCCTCACGCAAACACGAATACATTAACTTACTTTGTCTCCACACATACGAAGGGTATATTATGCAAAAATAATTTGTTATTCACGCCAAACTGTGTGTATGTGTGTGTCTTTTTCGGTTTCGCATTATGCTAATACTCACCTTGAAATCCCACAAAGTAGCAGGCCTGTTTGGGCTTTCCTCCGATGATGCCTATGCAGTACTCTAGACTCAGTATGCTCTAAATGAAGAGAAGTAAACAAAACGACTGAGGATTACTTACATTTGGCACCTTACTTAATTTATTCAAATTACTTTGATACAGACATTTAAACGAACTGTTTGTCTACTGTGAATACTTAACATTTAAAGTTAATTACTTTGACTTACTTTAACCCAGTCGAATCCCCAAACAGCTTTGTTATTATACACGTTATTGAGACAAACGAGTTTAAAAACTCCCAAGACAAAACTGTAGTTTCTACCTTTGCAAAGTCAAAATACTCGGGGTTTGTCTTCTCTCCTCCCAGCCTCACAGGGATGAGGATGATGACAGCTCGGTGGCCGTTCAGCGTTAGAGTAGGGGTGTCTCCTGCTGTGGGAGCCTTGTGGCAGTCCACAACGTCGCCACTGTACACTACAAAGGATCAACACAAAGGTTAACCAAACACACAAACACATATGGATGTGTCTTTATGCATCAGAAGGGTAGTCCAGTTTTTGTCTTACTTTATTAATCTAGGAACATCCATCCATCCATCCATCCATCCATCCATCCATCCATCCATCCATCATCCATCCATCCATCCATCCATCCATCCTCTTCTGCTTATCCGGGGTCGGGTTGTGGGGGTAAAGTAGGGAGGCCCAGACTTCCCTCTCCCAGCCACTTGGGCCAGCTCCTCTGGGAGAATCCCAAGGCGTCCCCAGGCCAGCAGAGAAACATAGTCCCTCCAGCGCATCCAGGATCTTCCTCTGGGTCTCCTCCTGGTGGGACGTGTTCGGAACACCTCACCAGGGAGGCGTCCAGGAGGCATCCTAACCAGATGCCCGAGCCACCTCAACTGGCTCCTCTCGACGTGGAGAAGCAGCGGCTTTAATCTGAGTCTCTCCCGGATGATCGAGCTTCTCATCCGGTCTCTAAGGGACAGCCCAGACACCCAGCGGAGAAAACTTAATTCTTTCAGTCACAACCCAAAGCTCATGACCATAGATGAGGGTAGGAATGTAGATCGACCGGTAAATTGAGAGCTTCGCCTTTTGACTCGGCTCTCTCGTCACCACGACAGACCGGTACAGCGCCCACTACACTGCAGACGCTGCACCTAATCGAAGAAGATCCCATTGAGATAAAGCATCTCTTCTTTCAGGGAGTCCTGAAGGGAGTCTTGTGGTGGGGAAAGCTTGAACCAACACAGCAACTACATAGATGTTTTTTGTTGTTGTTGTTTTGCTTTGTTTTGTGAATCTCCAGAGGACCAGATTTAACTTTTTAAGATTTTTTTTTTTTACCTGGATTATTGAGCATGCACCAGGATACATAGATGGTAGTTGTCTACTTTTCCTCCAGAGCCACAGGCCCCAGCAATTTTTTTTATTGTTTCTGAAAATAAGACATTTACTTCTCAAAAAATGAGCCAAATTGTATAATTATTACTTGCGCCAATAGGATTATGTTGTGGGCGTTACTTAATGTGTAATGTTCATTCTGACAATTTTAAATAACAAGATTTTGCTATTTTTTTTCCTCACTTCCATTTTCAAATTGCTTCCTGTAAAATATTTTGTCCTCTGAACGCACTTGAGACCATTTTATCTCTGTGAGCATGCTCAGTCCACAAAGCTGCACTAACTGGAAATGCAGTCAAGCGAAATCTATTTAATTATAAAGCAAATTTTTTAAAAAGTAGATCAACATATTTGCCTGTTAAAAAGCAAACCAAACGGTCAAATTTGAATATACAGTTACAAAATGTGAAAATAAATAAATGCGCTTGGTGTATATGTTGGACGACTCTCGGCTACAACCAAACCCAATTTCAACTTCAAATCTGTAAAACTGGCGGTTTTGCTAATTTTTGTGCTCGCTAAAGTTGTTTAGCTGCTATGGCTGAGCTGTACACTCAGTGATTTTTCTTTTTTCTGAGAGGTTCATTAAAATTCATCTGGTAGTTCACAATATATTTTGCTAACCGACAAATCATCCACCTTTGGGCAATAAAAACGATAACTGACATGCCCATGAATAAAAAAAATAATACATTTTAGTTTTACCTCACGATAACGAACACAACACTTCTAATAAGAAACAGCCAGCATGAACCAGCACCGAGGACATGGAAGGTGAAGCGAGATGTTATAGATTTTAAAAAAGCAGCTTGAGTGTCACAGCAACAGAAAAACAGAGAATTAATTCCAGGTGCTGAGCCCAGGATCTGGTTTTATCAACAGTAGGATCAACTTTTATACCTGTGCAGTCCTGAGAGACGTAGGCAGTTATACCCCTCAAGCCAGGCTCCTTCGCTTCTTTGACAGCTTTCCTAAAAGAAAAGGGCAAAAACGTAAGGAAGGAAGGAAACCGAGTTGGAAAGCCAAGTTTGAATTAAAAATATAGGCAATTTAAACTATAAGGTTTATTTTAGCACAAATCTCCAACAAAAGAAATGTTTGATTGATGCTTCTTTTGTTATCTATTTTCACAATGTTCGTCAGGTACAAATGACAAAAAACTACACAGCCATTAAACACATTTTATTCATCTCCATAATAACTATACATTTTATACAACCAATTATGCAGTAAATTACATCTGGTCTCCAAAAAGAGGACAGACTCAGGCTTCATAAAAGGCCTAGACATTTAAAATGTCATGACTTTTATAAAATCTGTGTAAAGTGCACATTTAAAGGAAGAAATATATTGTCTTTTGGAGGTTATATTTTCATTTTAAGTATGGTAATAATTTAATATTGTTCTGTATTTGTTTTGATTTCCGAGGTTTATTACCGGTAGACTTTTTTACGCACCAACATCAGTTAGCAGTTTGCTCATCATTTTTTTGTTTTTAGATTGACTGATAATGTAAATTACATTCCATTTAATTTTAACATTACAACTTAATATAAACTGTATACTTCATTAAGATGAGCGACTAAAAACTCATTATATTAATTAAAAAGAGAGAGAGAAAAAAACAAGCTTACTTGAGGATGTGTGCTACCACAGCTGGACCATACCAGTCACCTGCCTGTTTTCCCAGTGTCAGTCCTAAGTAGACGAGTCTGTGTAGGCCTAGTGGAGCTGAGGTCATGTCCCCAAACCAGGACACCAGGGTGCAGTGGTACATTTCCTTCAAATGAGCTTCTGCCTCCTCTGCCGATCCCTGGGCTTGGACGTGAGGTGCAGGAGGTGGTTCACTATCAGAGGACCTGGGGGAACCTTGCAGGGAAGCCTCCAGTGAAGCAACGAGACGCTTTGCTGCAGTTGTGGTCCGTGTCTCTGTGTCCAAAGGCTGGAGTGTGAGCGCTTCTGGCCAGGTCCAGTCTGCACACAAACAAGCAGGGATAGGTCGGGTTACTCAGAAGGGAAATCAGTTTGAGTTTATATTCCATTAAAACATTCATTGGTTGTTTTGTTTTTTTACACGGCCTCAAAATCAAGCCCTAACCTGTTGCTACTAAATACATGAACGTGCCATGAAAATCTGAGATGGGTGTCATTTTTTTCTCTTCAAAATATCTCAGATGTAATGCAAACAAAACGTATTCTGCGTATTAAACACTTACAGTAAGTCTGTTCAAAGAACTCAATTCAAACGGTTCATGTTGCAGACACGCAGAACTGCATATTCATCTACATGTACAATTACTTTTTTTTTTTTTTTGGAAAACTTTAATCAGAGGCCATTAAAAAAATAAAAATACTACAATTTCATCAAAACCAATTTAGAATGAAATTTCTACATTTTCTGATGTGGTTTGTGATATTTTTGTCATCCTTTCCATTTCAAGGTACATAAAAATAATGAAGACCACATTTTAACATAAAATGATATAGAGTCTTTGTTGATATATTAGTTATGGGGGGAGTGGTGACGCAGAGGTTAGAGAAGGTGGGCCTGTGATCGGAAGGTCTCCGGTTCAACTCCCCGGACCAACATAAAATATGGGTGTGAAAGATGAAACAACCACACCTGTGTCCACCCTCATTTGACCCACTCTGGGGCCTTGAGCCCCTGGGCACCCTAGATAGCAGCTCCCTGCTCCACACAGAGGGCTGTGGTTGTGTCAGGAAGGACATCTGGTGTAAAAATAATTGCCATAATAATAATAATAATAATAATTGCCCTTGTTCAAGTCTTTGTGCGAGTTCGATTGCTGTGGCGACCCCTGAAGAAGGGAGCAGCCGAAAGAAAAAGAAAAAAAGCTGCTATATTAGATACGTTTACTCATTAAAGAAGATCTGAAATTTTCAAAAGACATTGTGGCCATTTTGCTAACACCAGAAGGGCTTTAAAGTACACTTAAATACAAGTAAACTAGACATTAAGGGTGGGGGGACTGGACAAGCATTTGTTCAGTGTCCTGAGATGACTTCTGTTGTGACTTGGTGCTATATACCATACCGTACCATACCATGCCACTTTATTTATAGAGCACTTAAAACAGCAACAAGGCCAACCGAAGTGCTGTACAGCAGAAAAATATATAAATAAAACGAATTGAACTGAACTATGCGAACAACATCGCAACACTTATTACAGATAGTATGGCTGCATATCACTATTTTTACTGAAAAAAGGGAAAGTTTTAAAACCTGACATCTGTCATTATAAAATGTAGGCCAGTTTTCCTCGGCTTACTGAACCGGACACGGCAACACATCTTACTTCCCTTTTAAAGTGATCAAATAAAAGGCTGTGCAGACCTTGGAATTAGAAGCAAAATTTCGTTTAAAAGCCTGAACATTTGTGCATTTCAGAAACAGATTAGAAGTCCTGCTGTTCAACTAGAATGTTTGAGTGTTGTACCATTTCATTTTTTAAAAAGTCTCAGCCTTACAGAGTGGGAGCTAAAAGCGGAGTGGGAGCGGTCAGAGCAACAAAATAGGTCAGAAAAAAGCCTGAGGTGTTAAAAAATGACCTTCATTCAAAGTGAATCAAATTTGAAATTGATCAATAAATGTTAAATAAAGTAGATAGTTCAGATTGGAACAAATAAGCCTGAAATATTACATTTTAAAATGATTGCATTGGACAGTCATGTCCTTATTTTGACTCAAGAAGTCTTGAACATTGGAGACAATGAATCTTACAAAAACAAAGAATTTGTTGGTTCAAATGTCAACTAAATTAAACTGTTTAAGCTTAGGACGTACAAAAACTTTTACTGGAAACGAGACTTCGTTCCTATTTACATCAGGAAGGAACAATTAAAAGTTTCAGCTCATTCTAAAATTATTTAAATAAGCTAACTTAATATGATCTTCCGCTTTTTGTTTTGATTAATCAGTTTCCTAATTTTACCATTCATACAGTGGAGAAAAAAAAAAAACAACAACAGCAAAACTGAACAATCCCACGAGCAAGTTTACACATTTTAGCAGCAGTTGTTTAATTTATTTAAGATCAAACTTATTCAGATAATTTGGCTCTTCCTACATATTTCCAATTAATAAGCCAGCTCTTAGGCACAAAACCTTAAACTTCTGTCTGTTTTTTGTTTTTATTTTACTAACAATTTCACAAATTAAACTGTCCTAAAACTACAATCAATTTAACCTACTCATCTAGATCACGTTTCAACTTCAATGTTTTCACATCTGTTTAATTCTGTAGCTCTTCTGCTGTATCATTTTTCACCTCACCTCTGCCCAAGAAGTGCAGAACAAGAGCTTGAGCCAGCATCATTTGTCCAGCTCTTAGCATGCAGCCCCAGCCACAGTCAGAGATCAGGGTGCTTCCCGGCAGTGGAGGAAACTCTTCCCGGTATGTCAGCCACACACGGGAAGCAAAATCCTTTCGGAAAGCTTCCACGTTTCCCATGGCAAAGTCCTCATCGGAGGCTTCAGAGCAGGCTTCAGTTAGACAGTCATCGTCTGGGGGGAAGAATAGATCATGTCTGTTCTAAACATTTTAAATGAACCTCATCTTTTTTTAATCATAATAATTCCAATATAATATGAATGTAATGCAAAATAAATTACACTCATCTGAACAAAGCTTGCCTGACCAAAAGGAATGATTTAAATAATCTTTTTTTTTTTTGGATAGGAATTGTCATAAATTGTAAAAAAATAAAGTAAAAAAAGATTTCAGTAAAAAAAGAGAGGAGAAACTGTCAACTTAAACAATACAGTTCCCACATCAGCTAATAAACTAAATAACAACAAAGTAAACATCATTGCAAAAAAAAAAAAAAAAGATAGCATTAAATTTCAGGAGTCATTTGACAATTCAGAGACATGTCTCTTTCTGCAATACTTTTCAGAAACAATGATTACAAAACAACCAGGTAAAACTGTCAATAAATTGTTAACAGAGAACTTTCTCAACACTTTTCGCCTAAAGCAAAGTCCAGTTAACACAAAATCTCCACAAGGCAAGACTAATGATTAAAAGGTATTCCACCCTCAAAGTTTGCAAAAGAAAGTTGCACAAAACGTATAATTATAGACTTAACTCTACAAGTATGCTGAGGTCAAGTAATGTAGTCAGTGTAAATATATGGCTCATATGTAACTCATCTTACCTTCAGCCTTAAAATGGTAGCACTTCCCCAGAAGAAACACAGGGGAATTTCTACTGAATGAAGTCTTGAATTTGAGAACCCAACCTAAAACACACAATAAATGGACAATGCATTAAGGCTGACAGCTTTAAAAGGGGCTTTGAATTATTCTATTTGATCAGGTGGCACACCTACAAAGGTGGATATGCCATTTTTACCTGCCTGTCTTCAACATTTTCCCCCCTTCTTTAGTCATATAAAAACACAGTAAGTACAGTCTTTACATGCACAGAACCAGAACAAGAAACAATGTTATGCTTTCCACCAACTAGTCTTGACAGTATGACAAATAACTATTTTAAGGACTGATTCAACTGCAGCAGGCTTCTGTCTAAATTCTGGCACCATTCTGATTTAGTGTATTCACAGTGCCACTGATTTCTACAAATAAGACGTATAAAACCAATTTAGACAACAAGGCGTTTCATACTTTGCAGAGAAATTACTGTTTTGGGGACACGTTTTAAAATAAGCAATAAAGATTGAGCATGCGCAGTACGGACTGCCTCTAAGAGTGTTTTTAGCCTGAAGCAAACAACTTACTGTACTTCACATTGTTCCACACTGACATGAACTTTGTCTTCAGTTTTTCCACCTCGTCGCTCCCTTGATTCTCCATTTGAAACAGCGATGGAAAGAACCCATTCCCACACAGCAACACAAACCTGGTGGAAACACAACGAACACAAACAGCTTAAAATCACTGTCATGAAGGAGTTTACATGAAAATACGTCTTTAAGTAAACGAATTCGATACCTTAACCCTTGTTCAGTCCAGCTGTCTCTTTGTCACAGACCACCCGCTGGGTTGTGCTCAAGTTTAAACGTAACATAATGCGATAATTTTCTCTTATAACCAACTGTGTTAACTTTACATTACACTGCGAGTACCAATGTTTATGCTTTCAGGAAATGAAGCGGCAAGTCCGGTGATCTCGCGATATTTCCGACAAGAACCAAAAATAACAAACATTGACTTACTAAGCCAAGGTAGCCCGAGCGGGCGGAGTTAGTTTTTTTCTTCGACTTCAGTGTGTTCCGTAGACACACATTACAGAATTTAAACAAATAAATATAAACAAACGTACTCTACCGTAAACCTTATAACGCACCAAATCTACATGCAAGATTAATTGTACTGATTGTCTCGTTGAGTTTATTTAGCATCATCTAAAGGACACAAAACTAGTTTGTTTTAGCATGTGCATCTCTTGTCAGTAAGAATATTTATTTGCTTTAAAGTTACATTATTTTAGAAAGACTGACACATTACGAAATGGGCTTTTCATATTTGCTAAAATATATTTGCTAAAACATTTCGCACAAGCTTTTTCTTGGGTGCGTTCTGTTGCGCCGTATTACAGCCTTTACGGCAATGCTCCCATTCTCCGGTTTTCCCTGTGGTTGTGTGTGTGTGAGTGGAGAGCCTGCCTGCCTGGGAATCTGATAAAAGCACATCCGCAGCCACTGCC
Source organism: Nematolebias whitei (assembly GCF_014905685.2). Lineage (NCBI taxonomy): Eukaryota > Metazoa > Chordata > Actinopteri > Cyprinodontiformes > Rivulidae > Nematolebias > Nematolebias whitei. Next base: position 12,659,672 of record NC_056500.1, read on the forward strand.
ATGGCTGAACGCCGCGCATTCGCCCAAAAGATCAGCAGGTAAAGCCTTGAGACGTCTGAAACGAGCTCGGTGAATGAACGCTGTTTCGCTCGTGGGTCGCCCGGAGACCACCGCTGCGGGAAGCCCCGTGAGGGGAGGCCCAGCTTGGCTCCTCTCTCTCCGAGCTAGCCGCTCGTTAGCTGTAGCGCCAGAGATGCTCAGACCCACCCAGACAGACAACTGCTGCTCTTCCACTGAAAGCTAACAAAAGCCTGATATGGTTGTATCCATGAACCCATACTGGCACCAAGAAAACGGGTTTCCGTACGGTCCCAAACCCGAATAAATTAAATGTAGTAAATTCAAAATGTAATTTATGGACGGTTAGCTGTCTGGTCCACAGATGCTAACGATGGGAAGCTACAAATACTGACGCTGGGGATGCGACTGAACTTTTTATTTTTATTCAGCTATGTTAAAAAGAAAGACTGTCAGGAGAAAACATTTAACCTGAAATAAATATTCCTCTCTAGTCAAATCAAACACTGATTATAATCTTCTTTCCTCTCTTCAGACAAATCTAAGTAATCTCCTTAACAAAGGGCTTTGTCAAGCTGTCAGATTGCTCCATCCCAGTTTATACTTTAATAAATCCTCCAGACATTAAAATCACATTTTATTTCGAAACTCTAATGTCCATGTCTTAAATTTACTAATCTAATTTTATAAAATGTCTGTTGTTGGTATTTTCACCTTTTGAAGTAGAAGTTATTAGTGTTTTGTCTTATTTTTTTTTGTTGATGTCAGGATCATGGCATATTGTATTAATTATATTTTTGTTTATTTGCAAGACAAATTATTAGAACTGGGCAATGTAGAATTGCCTAATGGGGTATTTACAACAGAATAGGTTAATTGTAGTGTAATAGCAGTTTTGTCACAACAATATAATCTTGATCCTTGAGGGCCACTATCCTGCATGTTTTACTGGTTTCCCTGCTCCAACATACTTGAGTCAATGGTTAATTGTTTCTTCACGTTTTGCAGACACTTGTTAATGTCATTGATTCAAATCAGTTGTGTTGGAGCAGATTAACGTCTAAATCAAGCAGGATTGCCCTCAAAGACCAGGTTTGGATACCCCAGGCCTAATAGTTATTGGTAATTCGGCTGCTGTGATTAGGTTGAATTTAGCTACAGCAATATCAGATTGTCAGTACACAGCCAGAAACAAGTGTCATAATAATGATCATACCTGCAGAAAATGAAAAAGTAAATCATAAATTCTTTAAACTTTGTATGGTATATTTTTCCATTTATCAATTTAATTAAACTAAAATAAATAGCATAGGAAAGATTTAAGGTTTTAACATTCCTGTACAAAAGCACACACACAGAAAAAAAGAAAACGATACACCTGAAGCAACAAAGTCCATGCTCAATAATCCAGGTATACAATCCAACGATTTTCAGTCAGGTCATTTGGACAGTTTCTTTTTTTTTTGTGCTGAAATGTTGTTGGATTGTATACCTGGATTATTGAGCATGGACTTTGTTGGGTTTGAACCAGTTTGATATGACTTTCGATGAGGAAGAGGGCCAGCACCGGAGGAGGGGGTGTGCCAAAGCGACCATCTTAGCACCAACATAACTGGTTTGTTCCACTTTGGAGTAAGCTGTTGGTGGAAGAATCAGTTTTGTTGTGTGTGTTTCCTTGACTGATGAAGCCTTCTGGATGGAAGGTGAAACGCTTTAGCACCAAAACAAAAAACTGTCCAGATGACCTGATTGAAAATTGTTGAATACACCTGAAGGTTGGGGAAATGCTAACAAAATGAATGGAGAACTAATCTGAAAGTCCCCAAAATACTGACAGATGTTACCAATCTGGAAAAAACAACCACTTCTGATGTACAGACATGAAAATATCTTTTTCATTGTGTCATTTGTCACAGTGTTTTTTTTTTTGTGCCATTCTTGGTTCTAAAACAAAACATATTGGTTGTTGGTTGGAGCTTTAGATTGCTCTGTGTGGTTGTTATCAAAAGTGGCATGGCTGAAAAATAAAGGTTAAACTTTTGTTTACGTTTCTCACGTAGTCTAAAGTTTGTGGATATTGTTTAGCACGATTTATTAATTGTTCTTGTAGTAGAAAAAAACTGTCACCTTCAGCATGTAGATAAGGACATTTTGTAGCCAGTATCACATTTTAAGGCAGCTCAATGACACAAAGGCAGCGTTTCCTAGATAATATCCCAGCCTAACAATTTTCTTGTGATCTTTAGTTATTGTTGGATCACAGTTTGCTCCTGGAAGTTGCTAATGTCTTGAAGTGGCAGCCACAGAGCCTGTGGTACTGGTACTGGTACTCCTCTTTGCAGCGCCACATGTTTTGTAAGAGGCAGCGAGGGAGACTCTGGAACTTGTTCGTCAGTTCTGCTTTTCTGCAGCAACGACAGCACTTCTCTGCGGAGGTCGTTCGACTTCTATTACAGAACATTAGCACACCCACATGAGACTGGCGTATTGGATCATGATGCTTTCGTTTCATTTTCTGGCGTAAAACGATAAGCCTCTGTTTTACAGCCTTGTCATACATTCAGATATCCAGTGTTTGTATCCATGATACACAAGATGGAAGAAATACAACTCAGTTTGTAGAGTGACTCATGGAGTGTTCGTAATCTTGGTCAAACGGTTAAAATGACTTTCAGACAAGTTGCTGTGACACAGCTTTTAATATGAAAACTGAACAGACACAAGTTTTATGAAACACTTATGTCTTGTATGTATTAACTTTTTCCTGGGTTCCAATCTGTTATTTTTTGTGTCGTTTTAGTTTGAACTACTTCCCATGTTATTTTGTTCAAGGCATAGGTCTCTGAGTGGTTTCTGTGGTTCCTGTGATTTAAAGGCCCAGTATGTGGTCACAGCAGCTGTTGAACACCCAGAATTTTATGCTACCAAGCACCAGGGGATTCTTATTTTGTTCTCCCTTTGACATTTTGTTTTGTTCAGTTTAGCACGTGATGTTGACAGAAGTGATTAGACAAGAGCTCAAATCTAAGTGTGAGTTTGCCTTTTAACATTCAGAGCAATTTGAGTTGCATTAACATGTTTATAATCACACTATTATAACAACTAAGTTACTGAAGTTAACAATACTTTTAAGTACTCTACAGCAAATACTACTCTGTTTTTTTATTTTTAAAATACATTTAAATTAATTTGTAATAGATTTAATTAAACATCAAATTAACTTTAGCAAATCTTGCAAAATGTTCAACATCAACAATTGCTTTAAGTTGGAGACTTAAAAAAATACACTTATAATTGTTTAATTTTCTCAGTTTGGATTATTTTACTAAACCACACAGAATATTATGCTTATATCATTAAGATAACGCCTTTTATTGTTTGTTGCAATAGTTTTTTTTAAATTTGTATTATCCCTTAAACTATGGAAAGTGCCTTAGTTTTATTTATTGAATTAACACAAACTCAGACACTGATTAGCTTTCAGGGTGCATGTGTACTTTAGTTTCACGGTATGTGTCAAAAAATGTGATTACCGTATAATACTTTAAAAAATATCAGTACATTACAGAAAAATTGTACTGTGTGAATGCATATTTATTTTTGCAGCTGGAACAGTAACACACTGAGTTTGGATCATTTGTCAGTAACTACAGTTTTTATGTTGACTCTGTTTTCTTCCTGTCCGCAGGACTGTGGCAGCAGAGGTTAGGAAGCAGATCGCTGGTCAGTATGGAGGTTCTCCGCAGCTCTTCAAAAACCTCAATGTTGGGACCACATCAAGCAACACAGTGAGTACTCTCAAGCAGTTTTAACCCAGTAAATTAGGTGTAGTCTTTATAGTTTTTCCTCCTAAACCTGCACTCTTCAACCAATAATCAGCACAACTATTCCAATGTGCATAACAAATAATCTTTTTTTTCAGCTGATAACATCTCATTTATGTCTGACAATACACACAAATAAATAAAAACATAGCTAAAAAGTGGGAGCCCCAAGTTAAAACATTAAATACACATTATTTTTCTAAATGTATTCATATTTTGTTAACTAAAGTTGAAGCTTGTATGAATGTAGATGTTATTCTAAGGGACATTTGTGGTTCTTTGAAATGTTTCACTGCTAATGTTTAAGTCATGATAATTGCTGTGAGGAATGTCATTCCGAGCTGAAATAATTTTAAGGTTACCTTTAACTCAGTCAGTATATTTGTTAAAGAGTTCATTAGAGCCAGTTGCTCCTGCCCTCAGCTCATGCTCAAGCACAAGCTCCCCCTGTTGATTAGGCTACAGTTGGTTTGTAATTAAACTGTGAAAGGTGTTGGTGTTTAGATGTCTCTAGAGGGAGATGGACTAATAAAACCCCATACACAGTTATACTGTTGAAAGGGATTCCCTTTGGGTTTATCATTTTTAAGCAAAGACCCATAAAACCATTAGGTTGTTCTTTAGGTAGCCCCTTTGACAGTCTTATTTGTATCACCATGAGGCAAATGCTTGAAGACAGTTAATAACAGACATGCTTCTCTCAGAATTGTTTTTCACATCTTTAATAATAAAAAATATCACGAGTGTAAATTGACACCATCTAGCACATATTTTGTTTTTGTGTGGTTTTATGTTGTGTACAGTAATTGACTCGTAACTAGTTCTAGAATTGCGCCGCTCATGTTGGAGCAGCTCTGTTACTTTCATTCCGAGATTTTGCTTTTGGAAACTTTAATTACTCTTTTTCTGGATGTAAATCACATTTTTTTGGATGATTGTTTCCTCTGGTATCGGATGCTGTGCAGCTGGAAGGATTTTTACTAAAACTTTTTTTAGTTTTGGACATTTGTTATGATGCGTAACCATGGCAACAAGGCAGTTTTCTACAACAACAGCAGCTGATTAACATCTCAAAAGCTCAAATAATATCCTAACTACAGCTCCAAAACTAAAATGAGTTGAAAAGGATAATCTGTGGATGCATTCTCATCTACCTGCCTGCTGTGCTCGAGTGCCTGATCACTGAGATCCTGGAACTAGCAGGAAACATGGCTCATGACAGTGGAAGGACAGGATCGTCCCTCAACACCTACAGTTGTCTGTCAGCAGCAACGAGGAGCTCGGCAGACTGCTGGGAGGAGTGGCCATCGCTCTGAGAGGAGTTCTGCCTCGCATTCGGGCGGTTCTACAGCCCGGGGGAACCGAGAGGCCAGCTGAGTCTGTGTGGACGGATCGGACGGCATCTGCAGCCAGTTTCTTAGGATCCACTGTGGGATGGACCTTTACAAGAGATCCTTCCTGCCTACAGCCATCAGCATCTACAACATCTCTTAATAAAATGAGGATAACAAGTTACAACAACAAATAATTTCCCTTTGGGATTAATAAAGTATATTTGAATTTGAATTTGTTTCCTTTCTTTAGCGTCTACATGTGAAAATGTTCCCCTTTTCTCTCCATGCATCTGATCTAACTCGTTCTCTTCACCCACCAGGTTCCCCTCACAGAGGCGGTGGAACCAGTGGACTTTGAGGAATATCTCATCACGCACCCTCCCATCGTTGAGTCAGGTCCACTAAGAGATCTGATTGAATTTCCCCCTGATGACATTGAGGTCATCTCTACACCCAGGGAGTGTCGCACTGTGGTACAAGCTGTTCCAGAGGAAGGGTGAGTTAAAGGAATCCTGTCAGCAAGTTTGGAGGCAGGGTAACGTGTCAGACCATATGTGCAGTGATCAGATGTTTTGTGATGTCATGTGCTAAGTCTTTTCAAATAATTTTCCAAATTGCTCTGATGCGGCCTTTGCTATCCTAAATTACTGCACTGTAAACGTTTGTTTGTAAAATGTAATGTCTAATAACATGGATGCCTCAATGTTATTACAGATTATATACCAACAAAACATCTTCTGCTCATCAAGTAGACCATTTAATGTATGACATTATGGTTACTACTTGCTGTAGCTCAAAATCTTGGTATTTCAAAGGAGGTTGCACAAACACTATATGTGCATCTGACTGTGGGATGTACCCTAAAGATTCAACTTTTGTTATAGTCCTTTTAATAGTACATTTTGAAGTCTTACAGTGGTATTAACAGAAACTTTGTATGCATGTCTGTTTGCAGGGACACCGATCTCCATGTCAGAGATTGTGTAAGATCCTACACAGAAGATTGGGCCGTTGTCAATAGAAAGTAAGTCTTCACTTTTAAAGTTAATTCACATGTATGTTTACTCATAATATATAGTTATATATTAGTACTGGGCAGTAATTTTCTGTTCAGTGCCCTGAGATGACTTCTGTTATGACTCTGCGCTATATACATAAACTGAATTGAATTGATTTTCAAAATTTTGAAGTTTTTTAAAACGGGGTAATTTCAAAGAATTAACACATTTTTCTTTTATAAAAATTTTTCATTCATTCAACCTGTATTTATGCAGGCTAGCCTGATTGAGCCACTCCAGACAGAACATATAAAGTACAGACAACAATAAAAATAAACAATACGGTAACAATAAACTACAGTAAAAATGCAGTTAAAATAAGAGTAGTGTATCAAACATTAAATCAGGGTGCCATAAAACAAGGTAAAATACTAAAAACAAGAACATATTTGCTTTGGTTTTTCTGTTGCCCTTATCAAATGTTTAAAACCCCCTAAAGAAATTAAAGTGGACAACTTCAGTTCTTGTTGCAAGATGTTCCAGGTGCAGGAGCAGAGTAAGAAAATGCCTTTTTGCCGAGTTCGGTCCGCACTGAGGGAACGCTGCAGGTAATGATGGGCTAAGAGCGCACGCTGTAACTGCACTGATGGTGTGACATGTGGGAGAAGATATAAGAAGGTAGCAGACCAAGGAGGGATTTATAGATGAAAATGAACCAGTGTGAGAGCCTACATATAGATAATGATGACCAACTGACCATTGAGTACAGAGTGCAGTGATAGGTACGGTAGTGACAGCCAGTTATGAATCTTAGTGCGCCATGCTAGACAGCATCCAACATCTGCAAGGAGCTGGCTGGAGCATTCGTGTAAATATCACCATAGTCAAAGGCCGGTAGGAAGGTAGCAGCTAAAAGGCGTTTTCTGGCATTCAGAGTTAAGCAAGCTCTATTTCTAAAAAAGAAACCCAGTTTTAATTTCAGTTTCTTTATCAAGTTTTTGATATGTGATTTAAAAGAGAGATGTGCATCAACCAAAATTCCCAAGTATTTGTAAAAATCTACACACTCAATAGGAACACCATGCATGGTTGATACAGGAGGAAGAGTTGCTGGCACCAGCCTTCTGTTGGAAAACGACATCCCTTTGGTTTTGTCAGCATTTAACACCAGTTCGAAGTGGAATAAGTCTGACTGAATGATGTCAAATGCAGACTGTAGAAGCTGGAAAACCTTGGCGACTGTGTTAGCTCGGCAATAAACAACAGCGTCATCAGCATAGAGATGCAAGGATGCGTCAGGAATGTTTTTGACCTACATTATTTAAATAAATTGTAAAACGAGTGGGACCTAAAACTGAGCCTTGTGGCACCATTAGTGACCGTGAAGTAGCTAGATGAAGTACCATTATGTTGAACATAACGAACATGCCTGAATTTGTTAGAAACGCATCAAGTTGTTTCTTAAATGCGCTTTTCATATTTATTAATCATTAACCTTTTTTTAACCAGGCAAATCCCACTGAGATCACATATCTTTTCTACAAGGGAGGCCTGGGCCTGAAGGAAATTTTTTTCTGTCTAAAAATAACTTTTTGTTTTTTTCAACATCTTCCTAAAAACAACTGGGAGTGTCCCAGTATTTGTTTTTTGCTATTGTACCGTAGTTTATTTTGAAAGGATTATAAACTATGATCCCGCCCGGGTGAGCATGTCTATCCACATTCACAAACTGGGCTGGTGAAAACAAAGGAATAGAAAGATCTCGAGTTTGCAGAATTAGTAGCAGAGAGGGTTGAATATTTGAAGAACAATTGATTAATTACCAACTAACCTGAAGAGGTTTTTGCTTAGCATACAGTACCTATTTATCTATTAAAATAACTGCTTACTCCTGCAGGTATCATAAGCTTGGCACAGGCTTTAACCCCAACACGCTGGATAAACAAAAGGAGCGTCAAAAAGGCCTGCCTAAACAAGTGTTCGAAGCTGATGAAATGCCAGATAGCAGCAGCTACCAGGATGACCAGGTACCAGCCTGTGTATGAGTAATATGGAGTTACAGGACGCAGCTCGGATGTTTGCGCTTGTTCTTCTTGACATATAAATACACACTTTTCTTATTAAAAAGTGCTATTTGAGAATATATGATTGATAATGTAACTGTATGAAGTTTTACTACGAGTCTCTACCACAGTTTTTATGAGATTATCGCTGTTTAGGATGATCTGAAGCGGCGGTCGATGTCTATAGATGACACTCCTCGGGGAAGCTGGGCCTGCAGCATCTTTGACTTGAAGAACTCCTTGCCTGATGCCCTCCTCCCTCACCTCCTCGACCGTGCTCCTAATGAGGAGATTGACCGACACAATGAAGAACAGCGTATGACTAACCGCCATCGTGAACTCTTTGCTCTCCACCCTGCCCTCGATGAGGTAAAGTATGCCCATTTCCTGATCCTCAAACTGTTTTCTGGTATTTACAAATACATTTTTGTTATTCGTGTCTTTGGTAAAAGTTTAGTGCGCAACGTCATTCAAAAAGCCTATAATTATATTTTTTAAACTGACTCTCTTTTATCAGTAATTTGCTCATTTTCATCAAATTTTTCTATGTGAATGTGCAGGAGGAGCCCATTGAGCGCCACTGTGTGCCTGAAGTACCCAAAGAGCACTTTGGCCAGAGGCTGCTCGTCAAGTGCTTGTCCTTGAAGTAAGTGGTGGGCAATCTTTCTCAGGAAAATAAAAGCAGTACAGTTCTTTTATTTTACTGCTGCTTTTTGCTGACTCACTCGTTTTTCTGTCTGTTTTGAAGGTTTGAGATCGAAATAGAACCCATATTTGCTAGCTTGGCCTTATACGATGTCAAGGAAAAGAAAAAGGTAAGCTGTTATGCTTTCCTCAGTGTCTCTCTGGCCCTGAGTTGTGTGATCACTTCCGCAAACTGCTGGGAATCCAAAACAGAGCTCATGGTTGGACTATAAAATTTCATGCAGTGAATCTGTTATTTTTTTTGAAAAATAAAGTTAAATCATACACTGAAACTGTCTATGTGATCAAGCCCATTTTGTTTTAGCTACAGGAACAAACACTAGAGGGAAGCAGTTGCTATGAAAAGTAGTTGCTGTGCAGCTTCATTCAGTCACTGGGGCTCGTTTCTCTTCAATGTGTCATGTCTGTGAGCAATGTTAGGATACATAATTACCTGTTCATCTGCTTTTTGTGTTGCCAGATATCAGAAAATTTCTTCTTTGATCTAAACTCTGAGCAGACGAAAGCAATGTTACGTCCGCACATTCAGACAGCAGCTATTTCCACGCTGGCACGCTCTGCCATTTTCTCCATCACCTACCCCTCCCAGGATATCTTCCTAGTCATCAAGGTGAAGCAGTTTTACTACTTTTTTTTTTTTTGTCTTATCAAGAAATAAAATATTTTAAAATGCATTTAAAACTCGGGGACTAAATGTTAGGTCTGAAATTTCAAGATGGTTATCTTAGAAGTGGAGAAAATATTTTGTAAATTAACCTATAGTAATGTAACAGGATATTATTCTACATATATTTAACACATTGTTTTCTCACACTCTGTTTCAGTATTTTCTTATGAGCAAAAAAACAACAACACAAGATAAACATTTGTACATTAATATCCTGATACATGCTCAGTAATCCAGGTAGAAAAATCCAAAAAAAGTTCAATATGGTCCTCTGGACATTCAAAAATTTTTTGTTTTTCTTGTTTTTTGAATGTCCAGAGGACCAGATTGAACTTTTATTGGATTTGTACATTAACTTAAAAAATTACTCTGTTGAGAAGAAATCATGTTCCTAGAATTCTAAATAATTTCGACTAGTCTTTTAATTCAACAATACTTCAATTTTTCCAAATTTAGGTTAAAAATAACTATTTTTCATCAAAGTTTAAATGATAATTAAAAAAAAAAACATTTATTTTGTGCTGTTTGATTACCTCCTTGTTGTGTGCGAGCCTAGTTATAAAAATATTTAAATGTATTTGTCCACAGCTAGAAAAGGTACTGCAGCAAGGAGATATAGGAGAATGTGCAGAACCTTACATGGTCTTCAAAGAGTCTGATGCTGCCAAGGTATGATCAGTGTGAATTAGGCCTTGTATAAGTTTGTTTTACTTGAGTCTAATAATAGTCTAATTGACTTGAGCATGCACTACATATTTTATCATCCCTATAGTATTTTAAAGGGATAAATAGTAAGTACAGTAGTGGCATATAGGATTTCTGTAAACTGTAATTACCATTTATTTTCCCATTAGAATAAGGAGAAGCTGGAGAAGCTTCGAAGTCAATCAGAGCAGTTCTGCCAGCGTCTGGGCCGATACCGAATGCCCTTTGCGTGGACGGCCATCCATTTAATGAACATTGTAAACAGCGCTGGCAGCCTGGAGAGAGACACGGAGCTGGAGATGAGCCTCTCAGGTGTGATCTTCTTTTTAACATTTGATATAGATTAAAACAAAGAACATGCGTCTCATTGTGCAGCAATTGTTAGTTATAATGTAAAAAAATGAAGCTTTGCTTTTTTTTTTTTTTTTAAATACCTATAGATTTTAATCTAACTTGCAGCCACATGTTTTTATCTGGGTACATAGAGCATCAGTAAGCCTTCCAGTCATGCATGTGGCTCATGCACCTGTCAATAAAGTACCACCCTTTAAAATCTTTATCTTCAAAAGCTTTCCAACAACAAATAGGGAGAAGGCAAATTCAAAAAGAAGGAGGACAAAAAAGCGTTCAAAGCGTGCCGATATATATTGATCTCTGGCGGGTTACTGTGAGTTGTTTGTTTAGCCTTAGACCTCAAAAGGTTTGACTTTGGTATCTGTTTTTTGTTGATAAGCAGATTAGAGACTTTGTAAAGTTAAATGGTTTAAACATTTTGAATGACTCTTTTATTGCTTGTTGTTCGCAGAACGAAAAGGCTCTTGGTCAGAACGGAGGAACTCAAGCATCATGGGAAGACGTTCCCTAGAAAGGACCACTAGTGGAGATGAAGCCTGTAGTCTCACAGGTTTCAGGCCTGCAACACTTACTATCACCAACTTCTTCAAACAAGTGTGTACATGTATGAATAAATGGGTTAACTTACATTTGTTGACATGCTTTCTTTTGAAAATGTATTTTTTTAATGTGTTTTTAGGAGGGGGATAGGCTCAGTGATGAAGATTTGTATAAGTTTCTAGCTGATATGAGAAGACCTTCTTCAGTGCTGAGGAGACTCAGACCTATCACAGGTTCAAATAAGACTTGAATAAATCTGCTTTATTACTTTTATACAGGATTCTGTTTAATGGTTCCTTTGTTTTTCTTCCATTCTCATCCCCTGCGATCATTGTAGCTCAGTTAAAGTTGGACATTTCTCCAGCTCCGGAGAACCCCCATTATTGCCTGACTCCTGACCTCCAGCAGGTTAAACCTTATCCAGACAGTAGAGTGCGCCCCACCAGAGAGATCCTGGAATTTCCTGCCAGGGACGTCTATGTGCCAAACACCACGTACAGGTACAGCAAATGAGTTCTAGTATGAATTTTCATTTCACTTATTTTATCATCTTCTTCTCAAAGTGAGGCAATTATTGGCACATTTTCCTTGAACAAAACTAAATAAAAATACTTCAGTAAGACACATGATCACTCTCAAACTTACAACTTTTTACATTGGTGACTGAAACTGTGGTTAATTATTGTTTATCCCATATCTGTCACTGGGTGCAGGTCATGACTGCCAGGACTCTGCCCACACTAACAGTCAACACTTGCATACACCAGCAGATTCGATCTGTGTGCTTAGTGCACGTTGTTCACTTGAATAGGGTCTATTTTTGTCAAGGTGACTGAGAGAGAAATGCTACCAGACAGCAGCTGACCCCCCCACCACCACCACCATAAGCTTTGGTTGTCTGCAGGTAATTACTGTAGATCTCTTCTTAGTGGTGGATTATTTGATAATAGGCTCAATGTCTGATTAACCACATTCAATGACCAGCAGAACGCCCCACCTAAATGTGAACACAGCAGCCTTGTGTGCAATCACTAAATCAGAAAATAATAAAATGTAAAGGTTCTAATTATTGTGAATTTCACTTATTATAATTTACATACATATTTAAACATGACAATAAAATATTAATGCTATTTAGGTTAAAAAAAATGTGAGCAATAGTACTTTTATAAGTAATTCAAATTCATGCTCTTCTAATTTATTTTATTTTGTAATTCAGTGTATTGCATTAAGATTAGATCATATTCTGTTAATTATTTTTTATTTATGGGCCGTGGTAGCTCGGTGGTCGGTGCTGCCATCTTGTAATCCCGAGGCTGCAGGTTGGAGCCCAGGTTGTAACAGTGTTCTTTGTATTTTAAGATTCACATTAAAAAAATAATCAAACTTTGTAGCAAAGTCACTCCAGTTTTGTTTCTATGTAACAATTTTGAAAATTTATTAGATTCATTACAAATGTTAACATAATACAAAAACATATTCAATATGAAAAACCTTGCCATTTTTGGGATAGTTTTAAATACCGGTAATTGATTTATTATTGTTAATATTTTAAATATGATTTGCTAGCACACAGAGCTTTTTATAAGCATGACTATTAGTGTGAGGCACATTTAAAAGCTAGTTCGCTGTGCTGTACCAATGACAAGAGTCAATATGACTCAGTAACAAAGAAAACAAAAAGACAACAATTGTCCAACAACACCAGCATAAATCAAAATAGCATGAACGTTGGTTTAAATACTTTACAGAATAATAATATAGACCAGAGAGAAAGAGTTCATCAGTGCACTACCACTATTTTAGAGACGTTATTTTTTAGCTTTGTACTCAGTTGTGTAAATAAGTATAAGAACGAAATCTAAAAGGCCTAAACAGAAAAAAAAACACACATCACAGATATATATTTTTTTTGGTTTTAGAACTAACATTGTTTCTTTCAAAGCTTAAAATAAAATTTGCCTGCATTATGCAATAACTTCTTGGTAAATGTTTCTGTAGCTTCAGGGAACATGCAGTACACTTTCACATCACAACTTGACGCAGAAGCTGCAAAATATATTTAGATTACACGAGCTCTATTTTAAGATTGTAATCTTTCAATAACTCTTTTCTGTTTTAGCTTTGGGATATTTTGCAGCCATCGCATATTTAGGTTGCACTGTAGATCAATGTGTGCATTTCGCTAACGATTGCAGATGTTACATAATGACAGTTCTGCTGCCCTTGCTAGACCAGACCCGATAGGTTAAAAACCTAAATGCCATAGTTGCACCGTTACAACACCTCTGTAAGTCCAACTTTTGACACATTTGGCCTGCTGACAGAAAAAAACAGGCTTCTAGCTGCAATTAAATGAGGACATATCTAAAGCTTACGTCATTTCACTGTCCTTTCTATAGAAGCTTTCATCTGATTTTAGATGTTGTGTACCATTAAAAATGCCATTATTACTTGTTACTAATTATTACTTGAGTTGTCAGTTGGCACTATCTGTTGCCGAGGCTGTTTGTAAGGTGAGTTTGGTCACTTTGAAGGAGTACAAAGACCCTGTGCCAGGCTTCCATTGAATACCCTTCCTCCTCACAGAGCGTCCTTTTGCCCTCAACCAGAAGTACTTCCCATTTAGGTTGGTTTCGCTGCAGACACTGAACCACCAGCCACCTGTCAGACATAGAAAACAGCAATGTCAATGCTTGAACGACTTTTGTTGCAACTTGATGACTTTGTCCTCTAAATTAGTTTTATTTATTGTATTAAAGGCAACACAACTATCTGTGATGCTTGTTGTTGTTTACTGCTGTGGTAGAGTTAAGGGGCAGTGCCATTGCTTTTCAGATTGTGTACCTGTGCAACTGCGAGCACAGTCGGAGCTGCAGATGTTGTTCCTGTCTTTTGTAGAGAACTTTGTGCCGGTTATGTTGGTCATCACGTCAGGCAAATCCCCTGCAAAGTGACTGACATGAAGGCTGTAGTCCTTGGAGGGATCTTCGACTGAAAAGCTGTACTCAGCCCAGTGCTTCTCCTCCTTCCAGTCTTCCACATCAATACGCAGGATGTACCGTCTAAGTTGTGTGATACTGTGTATTTTCTTCAGGCCCAGCCAGAAGTCCTCTGTGTAAGACAGAAATCAATGAGTTTATCTTTTTTGTATTCATATAAAAAGAACTTTTTTGAAAGTGAAATTGTTTTGAAATGCAAAAAGTTCTGCAAAACAGCTGCCAAACTGACTGGCGGCTGCTTACGTTTAAAAAGGGAGTCATTTTGTCTCCTCAACATTGATATTTCACTTTTACCATTTCAGAAAATACTTTAAAATACACTCCCTACCAAAAACAGTCTTTGCAAATGTGGTGGTCAAGTTGATTACCATAGTACCGTATGACATGTTTAAAGTAAATTATCAAAAAATATTGGGCACCTAGTTTGGTAATAAGTAGTTTGTTAATTTGAGTTTTGTTATTTGCCATATTAGATATCCAATTTTTGCACATTTGATCATACTGTAGTTGCACCTACATGTTCTGTTCATTACCAGGCGCAAAATAACAACTTGAATTGTTTTAGTGTTACCTATACTATCAATATCATATCAAGATCATTTGATATATCAAGACATATCAAGATAATATAATGTATAATATATCGGTAATAAAATATTAAGAGTAAAAAATAAGGTTATCCAAGTCATGTTGGATTCAGTTTTAAACTATTTTAATATTTACATGCTGTAGTTAGATGTAAAATATACTCACTTTCCAGATTTCCAAATCCTTTTTCGTACATTTCCCATGTTTGGTCAAAATCTACTGAGCTATCCGTCCTGCGCTGAATGACAATTGAACCCCCATCTGTTGAAGATTAAAAATAAAAAAAAAATGTTTAGATTGAACTGTTTTGCAATACACACATTTTATTTTAATATGTTATTCTTACAATATAGGTTGTCTTTTGCTTTAATAAATATTTATAAATGTAACTTTTTAACAAACTTGAACTTTTTCCAGTGATTTAGTTTTTTAAGGAAATGTGTGGTTAGGTCAAAGCTATCTGTCTCAGATTCCTGACGTCTGTCTTACCTGAGCCCATTTCACAGTAAACGTAAAACGGCTCTGAATGGTTTGGTTTGATGGCATAGATCCCACTGTTTGTTTCACCTTTGTTAAATAACTCACTGCAGTCTACAGGAAGGTCTGAAACACACACACACACACGAACCAAAAGTTTTAAAACAATTTTTCATTTACTAAAAATTACGATTGATGACCAGTTTTAAAGAATTACCATTTGCATCTAAGCCAGTTGAGTTTCTTGGGAGATATTCAAACACATCAGCAGCTAAATGGTCTGAATCCAATGACTTATCTGCCGTTTCTTGAAAATTGTCATAGCTGAGCTGCAAGGAGACAAAAAACCCTTTTTAAATTTTTGTTTTTAACTCTCTTAAAAACATTTGTCTACACTAAAGTCTATTGGTAGTTCTAAACTAGATTCCCATTGATTTTTGGCTTGTACAGACAAAAAGTATTCAGATCACCCACAACTACCTTGTCCTCCAGGTTTTTAATCTTGACTTTCTGGTGGTCCAGTTGTTCGTGCTGCTCTTTCACTGCTTGCAGAAGATTGCTGATAGTTTTCTCCTGAGCTTCTATCACTTCCTAAAAATGTGATTGCAGCATGCTTTTACATATAAATGTTACACATGTATGCTTTTATTTTGAAAAAAAAAAGGCAAAACGCAAGCTTTGAGATTTTTCAAAATGAACAAATTGACAGAAGTTTTGTTTAGATTTGCTTTTTGGTCTTTAAGAAACCAGTTTTATGGGAACTATTGCGTGCATTAAATGCATTTAAAGTTGTATCATCACAAGCTTCTCACCTTAAGTGTTGTGATTTCACTTAGCTGGTCAGCAGGAATCACACTCTGCGATAATCCTTTCAGCCTCTCCTCAAGGCTTCCCACTTTGCTCTGAAGTTGTGTTCGCTCCTGCAGGATGTTGTTGATTTTAGAGTTGATTTCCAAAGACAAGTTTTTTATCTCGTCGTTGTTGGCCTTCAGGATGTTGGTGGTCTTCTTGAGCTCCTCCTCTTCCTCCTTGATTTCTGAAGTGACCACTGAAAGCTGGTAAAAAGAGCGATCGAAAATGTTCAGCTTTTGAAAAATGTCGTTGATTTGGGCTTTGGTTTTGTGCACGAACTCCCGTAAACTCTGGCCGAGTTGGAGGAGGCCGTTTGCTAGGAGGCGAACGTCATCCAGCATGGCAAAGCGAGACTTTGATTCAGTTGGGCTCGTTTCTGTCGTGAGAGCCTCAGGGGGCAGGGTGGGGTTCGCCTGTCCACCTGAGAAGTCCAGACGGAATGCAGACGTTGAGCTGGCTAGCACCAGCAACAAGAACATCTGCTTCATCTTATTTTTCCTTCCACCAATCCTACACTAAGGAAATTTTTCCAACACTCCTTTCACTCCTCTTTTTTTACTCTACCCTACTCCCCTGCTCTCTTTATCGGCTAGTCCTACTGGTAAAATGACTGGAGAGCAGCCGGCTGCGCTGTGTTAAATACTGCCCTCACAGTAGAGGCGGGAGGATTTGCTGATCATTAAACCCCTACTATGCTTTTAGCTTTGTGTCCCACCTCCTCCTAAATCCCCAACCAGCCCTCCCTCATCTAAACAAACAAATCACAGTAGTGTGCAAATGACATGTGCACCCCCCCTACTCTAACCATTTAACCCCAATCCCTTCTGTATACCACAACCTGTCCTACTCTCCATGTGTGGTGCACTTTAGCTGATCAGCAGAAAGCCAACAATGGCCATCACTGTTTTTGATGGATCGTCAGTCTAATCAACCCCAAACCTTAAAACCCCACACACACTTTGCTCTGATTAATAATGCTGTGTGTAATTAATGTTCGTGGCTTTGATTTAGCATCCTGCTGAATCAGCCCGGCCAAGCTCTCGTTCTCGCTTGCAATTTCTCCTCGTCTCATTTTGTGGGAAGGGAAGAGGGGGTTCACATTCGTGCAAAAGCTAAACTTTTGAACAATTGTTACGTTAGAGTTTCAACAATGCTTTTTTCTACATATATAGTTTGCTGATTTTTGTAACCACAGTTCAAAGATCGCTTGTCTGCAGATGGAGAAAGTGGGGAAAGAAATACCTCACACCTGCAGTATACAGAGGTGAAGTTGTGCGACCAAAGACATTGTTTAGAAGCACTGAAAGTTTAACTGTTGGACTCTAGTGACCTGATTTGTATTGGAGATAAAAAACATGTATAACTATTACAAAGAACTAATACATAAATTATTACGTTTCCCATTCCCACTACTATTGCTGTTACAGGCTATAAAATGGTTTAAATCATATTTACTTGATAGATCTTAATATGTTTGTTGTAATTTATTGTTATGAGGTTGACGTACCTCACTTCTAAGTAAAGAAAAATGTATATGTAAATCAAAAATAACAAGAACGTAGAAAGAGAATTTGCACCAGAATAGCATTAATGTGCCAGAAGTTTTTTATTAGCTCAAAACAGATTATAAGTTTATTATCCTTTATTGGAGATGACATTGTTTGTTCATTCTATTCTTGAATGCATTTTTAATAGACTTTTAAGAAAGACCAAAAGAAAGCAAAAACAAAACATAATTTAAAACTTGTCCACTATATTTCCCCCCTTGGTAGATGTGCCCAGATTGCATTGGAAGTCATTTTTAAATAAACTTTGTCATCAGTGTTTTTGAAATAATTACTATTGGCTGTTAGTCCCTCTTTTGCATTAGTGAATTACTTTAGCTTCTCACCTAGTGGCGAGGAAGTATACGGTACTCTCCATTCACTGTTGGTAAATAACTTATTTTTGCTGCTGCTAACTGAAAGAACAATGAAAGTTGCAAAGTTTGCATTATTAAGTTTGCTTTCTCGTGTCTACTGATTAACCCAAGTTGAATCAGAAGACACAAACTGACCATTGACTGTTCCAGTTTGCTCTCATTGATATTTTAGCTTTGCTTTGGTAAAGTTATCTCCGGGTTTATTGCAGTTCAAGTTCAGCAGCCTACTTCAAAGCAGCCATGGAAGTTTTTTGTGTATATGTTGCATGGATGTTAACAGGATAGAAGAGTAAGGAAGATTTAAATGATTCCCACGCTTTCTTCTTAGTTGTGGTTTCAGCTGTTGTCTCTGTGGGTCCATCCCCCACTGAATCAACAGCGTCATTGCGGTTTGTCAGCTGAGCCTCTTTCTCTCCAACAGTTTTGTAACCATTATGCATGACTAAAGTAATACTGCGTTTGATGAGAATACTGGTAAAAGTAGTGGAAATTAGGCTTAAAATGCTGCTAACGTTCATAGTTTTTTTTTGGTAAGACATGGCCTGTGCTTACATATGCTTGACAAGTGTGAACTTATTATGTTTTTTTTTTTCCTGTGGTCCAATAATTGAAAAATCCAGCAGAGCTTTACTGTAATATTCTCTGTTGTACACTTGCAGATTATTCAAAGCTATTATAATGATCATCCTTCTTTTTTATAGAGGCAGTGCCCCGTTTAAAAAAAATAAAAATCAGTGGGCCAAGCCTCCTGCAGTCACCAGTCAGAGCTGGTTTACCTAATGTGGACTTTCCCTGATCAATTCATAAAATCTGATGCAACTTGGTCAGGTAACTAGGTCAAGCACTCTCAAAGACATTTATTATAAAAATATTGTTAAAGGCCATAGAATCTGTCGCCTAGTAGAAAAATAAATATTAGTTGCCATTAAGGTATCTTGTGCTTTATTTGTCCTTTATTGCACTTTTGTGTATTTGATCTACTAGACCTGCTTTAGTGGAGGAAGTGTGGATTTTTTTTTTTCAAATTTACATAACAGAATGCACATATTACAATAAATTATACATTCTGCGTTAATTTGTATTGAAAAATGTCCATACACTGTGATATATTTTCTAACCAGTCGAGTTTAAATATTGTCTTTCAGGAATCTGCTGTATGTGAACCCCCAGAGTCTTAACTTCGCCAACCGCCAAGGTTCTGCACGCAACATCACAGTCAAAGTGCAATTTATGAATGGAGAAGATCCCAACAACGCAATGCAGGTGGGCGCCATTACCTCACACAATACATGCCAGTCAAGGCGGTCATTGTGCATGTGTAATAGCTGGCATTATTGCCTGATTTGGGCTTTTGCCATTTTATGATTTTGGACAGTAATTGAAATGTGCAGTACTAATTTGCACTGGTCTGCAGAACTTTTTACATGTTAGGTGAGGGTAGTTGTAACTTAATTTATTTTATATTATTCAGGTTATTTTTGGGAAGTCAAGCTGTGCTGATTTCTATAAAGAGGCCTACACTGCAGTGGTATACCACAACAGGTGAGTGTTTTAGCTTTTTTTAGGTTAAGATAAAAAGCCAACTGTAGAAACAATCCTTTGTTGCTAATTGTCCTAATTGGCTTTTGGTTTAACTGACACTGAAATTCAGTCAGGTAAAAGAAGTAAAATAGTTTTCATTTCAGGGTGATTTTTTGGGGTTTTAATAGATTGTTTGAAAATCTGGAAAGTTTCCATCACAGTGGTTGTTTCTGAACCAGCGGCCCAATTTTGGCTCAGTAGCCCAATTTATTTTTCCACAGTCTTACAAATTGCTCATGGTGTTGTTCCTCTTTCAGGATATTTCTTGTTTAGTTTCAAAACTAATTGTTTCCATGAGAACTGAGGGCCCTGCTATGACCTCTTTTAAACTGTTTTTGGTCAATTCTAGTGGTTTTGTTCATGTGCCTTTTATAGATGTGGCTTGTTTATTTCTGTGTCAGCCTGCAGGGAATGTCTCCTCTGGGATTTGAAAGAATTTACCAGGAATAAATTATAGCTTGTTATGTAATTTGATTCTTTTTTTTTTTATCCGTTTGGTAACTTAAATAATTCTTTCGCTGTCTTGAGCTAACTATTTTTAAGTTATAAACAAATAAATGAAAGTGAAATATGTGCTCATCTAATTTACTTTTGCTTGTACAAACCGGATTCCAAAAACGTTGGGACACTAACCAAATTGTGAATAAAAACTGAATGCAATGATGTGGAGATGGCAAATGTCAATATTTTATTCGTAATATAACATAGATGACAGATCAAAAGTTTAATCTGAGTAAATGTAACATTTTAAAAGGAAAAATATGTTGATTCAAAATTTCACAGTGTCAACAAATCACAAAAAATGTCAATGTCAATGTCAATGTCAATTTATTTATATAGCACATAAAAACAACAAAAGCTGACCAAAGTGCTTTACAGTTAAGACAGATTAAAATAAAATAAAAAAGAGTAAAACTGCATCTAGTGCCACTCAAAAACATAAGTTAACAGTAAAAACACAACAACAATAAAATCAGCTCAACTTGTTCTCAGACTCTGCGTGGATGAAATGCCAAGGAATACAGATGAGTCTTGAGCAAAGATTTAAAAGTCTCAACAGTCTGAGCGGTCTTTAAATTCTCAGGTAAACTGTTCCACAGTTTTGGAGCAGCAACCGCAAAAGCCCGATCACCTCTGGATTTCAGTTTGGATCTGGGGACATCTAAGAGGAACTGGTTGGTAGACCGGAGTGCTCTTACTGGAGTGTAAATGTTAATGAGATCACATAAATATGACGGGGCCAGACCTTTTAAGACTTTAAAAACAAGCAATAAAATCTTAAAATCAATTCGGAAGTGGACAGGAAGCCAGTGGAGAGAAGCCAGGACAGGGGTTATGTGTTCATGTTTTTTAGTTGCTGTTAAAAGACGGGCTGCTGCGTTCTGGACACATTGTAAACGATGCAAAGATGATTTGTCTAAACCAACATACAATGAATTACAATAGTCCAAACGAGATGTGATAAAAGCGTGAATCACCTTTTCAAGGTCTCTGAAAGGGAGACAAGACTTCACCTTGGCAATGAGTCTTAGCTGGAAGAAACTGGATTTCACAACTGTATTTATCTGTTTATCAAATTTAAAAGCACTGTCAAAAATAACTCCCAGATTCCTGACATTGGAGTTGCTGTATGAAGCCAAGGGGCCAAGCACATTAAGGGTATTACATTTACCAAAGCTGATGACTTCCGTTTTATTTTCATTTAGATTCAGAAAATTTAGTTTTAACCAGACTTTAATGTCATTTAGACAGTTCAAGAGTGGATCCAGTGAAGTGACCCTGTCTGACTCAATCGGAAGATATAACTGAGTATCATCAGCAAAGCAGTGAAAAGGGATGTTGTGTTTTTTTAAAATGGACCCCAAAGGCAACATGTAAAGATTAAAAAGCAATGGACCTAAAATAGACCCTTGAGGGACCCCACAGATCAGAGGAGCTGGAGATGAAGAGCATTTCCCTAAATGAACAGAAAAACTCCTGTCAGTCAGGTAGGATCTAAACCAGGATAGAACTGTGCCTTTGATACCAACCACCTGCTCCAGTCGTGACAACAAGATGTTGTGGTCCACAGTATCAAAGGCAGCAGAAAGGTCTAAAAGCACTAAAACAGCAGAGCTTCCTGCATCAACAGTTAAAAGAAGGTCATTAAAAACTCTTAAAAGGGCTGTCTCTGTGCTGTGGCCTGATTTAAAACCTGACTGGAATTTTTCACCAATGCTGTTGGCAGTTAAAAACCTCTTAAGTTGATTAAAAACAACTTTCTCCAAAATTTTCGACAGAAAAGGCAGTTGGGACAAGTAGCAATAAGTGGCTGGAAAAAGGAAATTGAGCATATAACGAACAGCTGGAAGACCAATTAACCCTAATTAGGTCAATTGACAACATGATTGGGTATAAAAAGAGCTTCTCAGAGTGTCAGTGTCTCTCAGAAGCCAAGATGGTAAGAGGATCACCAATTCCACCATTGTTGCGCAGAAAGATAGTGCAGCAATACCAGAATGGTGTTACCCAGCGTAAAATAGCAAAGACTTTTAAGTTATCATCATCAACCGTGCATAACATCATCAAAAGATTCAGAGAATCTGGAACAATTGCTGTGCGTAAGGGTCAAGGCCGTAAAACTCTACTGGATGCTCGTGATCTCCGGGCCCTTAAACGTCACTGCACCTCAAACAGGAATGCCACTGTCAAGGAAATAACAGAATGGGCTCAGGAATACTTCCAGAAAGCATTGTCAGTGAACACAATCCACCGTGCCATCCGCCGTTGCCAGCTGAAACTCTACAGTGCAAAGAGGAAGCCATTTCTAAGCAAGCTCCACAAGCTCAGATGTTTGTACTGGGCCAGGGGTCATTTAAAATGGAGTGTGGCAAAATGGAAGACTGTTCTGTGGTCAGATGAGTCACGATTTGAAGTTCTTTATGGAACACTGGGACGCCACGTCATCCGGACCAGAGAGGACAAGGATAGCCCAAGTTGTTATCAACGCTCCGTTCAGAAGCCTGCATCACTGATGGTATGGGGTTGCATGAGCGCTTGTGGCATGGGCAGCTTGCATGTCTGGAAAGGCACCATTAATGCAGAGAACTATGTTCAGGTTCTAGAACAACATATGCTCCCATCTAGACGTCATCTCTTTCAGGGAAGACCCTGCATTTTTCAACACGATAATGCCAGACCACATTCTGCAGAAATCACAACATCATGGCTACACAGGAGAAGGATCCGGGTACTGAAATGGCCAGCCTGCAGTCCAGATCTTTCACCTATAGAGAACATTTGGCGCATCATAAAGAGGAAGGTGCGACAAAGAAGGCCCAAGACGATTGAACAGTTAGAGGCCTGTATTAGACATGAATTTTGACCAGCACAAGCAAAAGAGAGCACATTACACCTGTTTTGGCCTCCCTACACTGGCTTCCGGTTCACCTTCGAATCAAATTCAGAATACTCTTGTATGTCTATAAATCACTAAACAGCTCTGCCCCCTCCTATCTTACTGATCTGCTCCAGCCGTATGTCCCACCACGTTCTCTCAGATCAGCAGACCAGTTGCTCCTAACAGTCCCAGGAACCCGTCTCAAGTGCAGAGGTGACAGGGCCTTCTCTGTAGCAGGCCCAAGTCTTTGGAATGAGTTACCTCTGCTCGTTAGACAGGCCCCCTCCCTCACAGCTTTTAAATCTCGCTTAAAAACACACTTTTATTCCCTGGCTTTCAGCACTGTGTGATCTGTGCTGAGTCTGTGTGCATCACACTGTGTTGGTCATGTTGCGGTTGTTTTTGTTATCCATTATTGTTTTTGTTGGTTTCTACTTTTTGGTGTCCTGTTATGTAATCTGTTGCTGTGTGCTTGTTCTGTTTGTCCCTGTAAAGCACTTTGGTGTGCTTTGTCACTGTTTAAAGTGCTTTATAAATAAATTGGTATGGTAAATTGGTATGGTATGGGAGAGCATTCCTATTTCTAAACTTGAGAAACTGGTCTCCTCTGTCCCCAGACGTCTGTTGAGTGTTGTAAGAAGAAGGGGATGCCACACAGTGGTAAAAATGGACTTGTCCCAACTTTTTGGGGATTTGTTGATGCCATGAAATTTGGAAACAACAGATTTTTCCCTTAAAATGATACATTCTCTCAGTTTAAACTTTTGATCTGTGATTTGTGTTCTATTCTGAATAAAATATTAGATGTTGGCTCCTCCACATCATTGCATTCAGTTTTTATTCACAATTTGTTTAGTGTCCCAACTTTTTTGGAATCCAGTTTGTATATACCCTGTTTGGCCATCTAATTTAAACCTTATTATCATTTATTTATAATAAATGGCACCTTTTTGAGGGAGAAACAAGGAGGAGGCTGTGAATATTTTTGACCCACTTGTCTTTTTTCAGTAACAAACTTTGCAGACCAGAAAGCTGTTGGTTGTATTGATCCATATTAAGGCGTTTATTGCACAAATCCTAACCTGTTGTCAATGCTGTGTCAGGGAAAGTGGATATTCTCTATCTCTGATTTATTTATTTAATTTTGTTTGGGTTTGTTTTATGCATAATGGTAATCACATCACATTTAGAAGTTCTTACATGGTGTTTCTAATTGCTGCAGATCCCCTGACTTTCATGACGAGATCAAGATCAAGCTGCCTGCCTCTCTGTCAGACCACCACCACATTCTCTTCACATTTTACCACGTCAGCTGCCAGCAGAAGCAGAACACACCACTGGAGACCCCTGTGGGATACACGGTACACAAAAAAGCATGATAATACAGTCCCCCGTTCTCTGTTTGTATTTGTGTTCTCTCTAGTTCTGACAAAAGCATAAATTTAAGGTACTCATATCAACAGAAAGTTATAACCCATATGTTTGGTCTTTAATTTGTTTTTCATTAATTGTGTTTTTTCTTCTGTAGTGGATTCCGATGTTGCAGAATGGACGTCTGCGAACAGGACACTTCTGTCTGCCCGTGTCTCTTGAGAAGCCGCCTCAATCGTACTCCGTTCTCTCCCCAGATGTAAGAACTTTTCCTTTCAACCAGCTTTCACACATGGTCCCAATAAGCAGATCAAACATCTTGTCTGGACTCTTTACTGTCCCTGTTTGTTTCTATTTGACTAGTGAAGTACAGATTTGACTTCTTTTTTTTGTTGTTGGTATTTTAGGTTCCTCTACCAGGAATGAAGTGGGTAGACAACCATCGAGGTGTTTTCAACGTGGAACTGGTGGCTGTTTCAACCATCCACACTCAGGTACCGTATTTTCCACCGTACAACTCACACCACTCTATAAGTCGCATCAATCCAAATATGTCTAATAAAGTGGAAAAATCCATAAATATGTCGCTCTGCTGCATAAGTTGCATCTATTATGCGTCACTTCTGACGCGTTGCGTTTTTTACATGTCACTGCTGGCAACCTGGAAATGTGAGCCGGTGTTGTGCCAAAAATCGATTGGCTGCCAAATGGCAGCCACGGGAGTGTGCACGGAAGGACTTTAACAATAATTTAACAAGATTAACACTTAAAAACGTTTATTTGTTTTCTCGAAATTATACCAAAGGTGTGTCTCAGTTTAACTTTTCCTTAATAAATGCACTTTGATGGTCAAGTCAGCTGTATTTCAAAAGCCGATACGCGGAAGTGGGAGCGTGCACAGGAGGACACACTGTGCATGTCTTCAAAATTTAAGTAGATAACCACCTAAAAACAATTATTTGTTAGGTCGACTTTATAGTAAAGGTGTGTCTCAGTTGAACCTTTACTTAATAAATGCACTTCAATGATCAAATTAGCTGCATTTCGTCGGGGCGGCGCAGCGAAATGAAGCTAATTTGACGGTTGCTGCAGGCGAGCTGGACGAAGGTGGCAGTAGCCACTTTTATCTATTACATGACACAATGACATGCCATATAACTCGAGTGCTCTCTAACGGCTTAAAATGGTAGTGTTCAATGTTTTCAGTCAGAGTGAATGAAAACGGTCATATCTCAGCCAAAAATTGGTTTATAAATATGGGGAAAAAATCAGAAATAAGTTGCTTTGGCGTATAAGTCACAGGGCATGCAAATTATGCAAAAAAACGCGACTTATAGGCCAAAAAATATGGTAATATTATTCCAAGAAGCTTCTTCACAATGCTTTACCGTGTTTTATGTCAAAACTTTCTACGGCTTATGCTCTCTTGTTATCATGCGTATACATTTCAGTAAAAATCAGCCTTAATTTCTAAAACTAAATTTCTCAAAGTTAATAAAAATTGTTACATTTTTAATGCTTGTTGCCAATGAGTATCCTGCAGAATCATCATATTCATGGTAATTTAGTAGTAGTAGTAATTTTTATAAAAGTTGAGAGAAATAGTCAAGTTTATTCACTTTAAAGCAGTAAGTTCCTCTCAGCTATAGTTCGTTAGTGGGTGAATCGTACCTTGTCGGTAATTTTCTGAGCTCTACTCCATCTCTGTTTTGGCCTCTGTGTGGAGGACTTGACTGTGGGTCCTAGGAGCCTAACTGGGACTAATGTGCTCATAAATCACTGTTCTTGAGACAGATTAGATTTACTGGATTCTCCTGTGTTCTTGTGGTAATGTTCGTTTTGCGGTCTTTACTCAGTGAGCCAACCTGCCAACTTGGAGACGAGTACAGATGAGCGGGTCGAACATTCGTTTATGCTTTTTGAGTTCTTTCTCACTTTTCTTTTTCACTTTTCTCCAACTTTAACAAATTTGTGTTTTATTTAAGTTTGGTTTCTCTAACTTTCGTGTTTTTTTTTCTTCATTTATTTTGTTCATGCATACCTTTACATATAAATTTGTCCTATTTATATATATATATATATATATATATATATATATATATATATATATATATTTTTTTTTTTTTTTTTTTTTTTTTTTATTTATTTATTTATTTATTTATTTTTATTTTTTCTTTCTTCCCTTTTGTTCAAATATATCTCTCTTTTTAGGACCAGTACTTGGATAAGTTCTTTGCCCTGGTACATGCTCTGGACGAGCACGTGTTTCCTGTCAGGATAGGAGACATGCGGATCATGGAGAACAACCTGGAGGCCGAGCTCAAGTCCAGCATTGCGGCGCTCACCTCGGCCCAGCTTGAGCCGGTGGTTCGATTCCTTCATCTTTTACTCGACAAGTTGGTCCTGCTTGTAGTTCGGCCACCGGTCATTGCTGGACAGATCGGTAAGATTTTTGATTGCATTAACTCAAAATGAGAGAGGACAGTGAACCTGATATTTGGAGCATCCGTGTGTCGTGCACTCAATAGTTGCACATCATAATTTCCTTGTCTGTGTGTTTTAGTGAATCTTGGTCAAGCATCCTTCGAGGTCATGGCTTCGGTTGTGAACCGGCTTCATAAATACCTGGACACCAGCCAAGATATGCACGGCCGCAACAGCCTGCTGTCTTCTTACATTCACTATATTTTCCGCTTGCCCAGCACCGACCCCAACTCACCATCACCAGGTATAACACCAAGAATACCAATAATGTTCCACAGTTCTTCATTCTTCTTCTGCCTTTTTTTTGTCTTTACCTTTTCTGTTAATTGCATCCATTTCCCAGCTCACTCTCACTGCTTGTCTGTTACTACACCAGTCTGCCATATTTTTTTCCATTTTTATTTTAACTTTTGCCTGTTTTCCTCTCGTATTCATTTGATCTTATGCCTGCCCAACACAGACCCCAACTCATCCCTAACAGGTACATATGTCCCACTACATTACATTATACTCTGCATTTTTTAATGTAAATTACAGCTGTCTCTTCAGATAAGACAGATCATTTCATGTTTGGCTTTGGTTTACTACGGTAATTCAAAACCTTCCAGTGCAGTAAACGTTGATGAATAACTGGTTTTGACGCTGCAGACTCGCAACTAAATAGTTAGGTAGAGTGGTACAAACCTCGACACCCCAAGTAACTCATCCATTTTGTCTTTGTTTGTTGTCCCAGGTCCTGGAGGGTTGGGAGGTTCAGTTCACTACGCCACCATGGCTCGCTCAGCTGTTCGACCTGCGAGCCTCAACCTCAGTCGCTCCCGCAGCCTTAGTAACAGTAACCCAGACATTTCCGGTACGCCCACGTCTCCTGACGATGAAGTTCGTTCCATCATTGGCAGCAAGGTAAGATGGTCAAAGAAAAGTATTTTTTCATGTCAGTACTATGAGGCTAGCACATTTTGAGGGGAAACAAGAGGCACCCACACTCAAAAATGTTACATGTGGACAAAACCAGCAACAAATACATTCTTTATGGCTATCTAACCCTAGCCATTATTTGGCTTGTCCACAACACAAGTAGGTGTCAGATACCAAAGATAACTATTCACCGTTGATGTGATCAAGCAACTCTTATTGATCTGTGAAGTATTTTAGTCTAATTGGAAAAAAGGTACTTAAAAATGTATTATTCTTGACCTACATAAAATAAAACCCTCCATGTTCTCCATGATCTAAACAAGTGTTTATCAACATGTGAACTGTATAGCCAGTGCGTCAACACGAGCCTGAACATCTTATCGTTGTAACCTCTAACATGAACCTGTCACTCACAGAGGCACAAACAATGCTCAATGTGTGCATTTTATAAAAGACATACGCATTTCCTTATAGAAAAGCGGTGAAAAGAAATACGGGCAAAGTGTCCTTTTTTTGGGAATAACATGAGCATAAGCTCATTTTATGGTTTGTTTTTATTTCATTTATCTGTTGTGATATATTTTTGTCTTGTATAATTTGTGATTTCCCCCTTAAAATTATTGTTTGATTCAGAAAGCACATGAGCAGTGAGTGAATGATGTGATGTGTCTTTCTAATGGCCTTGCTTTACTTGTAACTATTTTATGATGGATGCAGCCCCATTCCTGTAATTGTTCCCCTTTCTGCTAATGCTTAACTAAACCTTTCTTTTCTTGTCTCCTAAAGAGGGGGATTTTTTACATACAGTGGAAAAGGAATAGAGAGAGTTTAAGAACTGTGTGGTGATAATTTTAATTTTAATTTACTGACAGATAATGTTTTTGGGGCATGGCATTTCCTAGCATTCATGACTTTTGAACCTCTTTAACTTGTCATTATTCCTTCCCTCCTTACCCCAATGCTGCTCGCTTGTTCCCTTGCTTCCTGCCTGCCTTGTGTCCTTTGATCTTGGCACCCCTAGGGCTTAGACCGCTCCAACTCGTGGGTGCACACCATGGGCTGTAGTGCCCCCTGGGGATCCAGCCCTGGGTCCGCTCCAGAAACCCTGCAGGTGGTTTAATGAATCCCCGTTCTCCATTTTGCCTCACAACAAAAATAACCCTATTCACACTAAACGGATTCTGAAATATTTGGAGTTTTGGTTTATTAGGTTATGTTTGTTAGACACATTCATATGAATATAATTGGATAATTTCCCATCAACTCAAAAAGTTTAAAGCTTTCTTTCTTTATTTTGTAATGTTCATATGTCAGTTTTGCATACTCAACCTATTACCTATTTTTACAATGTTTTTAAGCTACATACCTGCCACTACTATTGGAACATAAAGACCAAAACCTCAGAATATTACAGTTTTCCTTTAAAATTTATATCACAATTGTCACAAAAATCTACTTATGGGAATCACAGCCGCCTCCATGACCACTCATGTTATCATATTAGGTGTCGTTCTCACATTGGCATTAACAGTGTTCTTAGTGATTTAATTATAAGTGAACAGCCCTCAGTACAGAAGTGGATGAGAATGAGGTGGTTTGGGGAGCTTAAGACACATTATTTTAAAAGTGTGATCATAAAAAGCCCAACCAACCTGCTTCCATCAAATCAACATAATATATTTTGCAGAGTCATGCATCAGGTTCTGTACTAATAAAATAATAATAATAATAATAATAAAAAAACACTTAAAATTGGCAGACTTTGTTAATCGTTTGTCATAAATCAAATTAAGTAGTACTTAGCTATAATGCTCCAGAATTATAAAATTAAAAACCTGCAGGACTCTGGCTCTTTATAAAGCTGGGAAGTTAGATATGATCACAAAACGCCATTTTTAACCCAAATAGAGACTGATTTTTTAAATTTTAATATCATGTGTGAATTTAGACAATTAGATCTGTGCACTTGTGATTGGATCAGATGGGACACTTATTAATGCCAGGCATGAAAAGTCTTCAGATTTCTATGCTCTTTCCTTATTACATCTAACATCTCTCTTTTTCTCAGTACTTGCATGAAAAGTCGTGCAGATCTAGGTACTGTAAAATTAGTTTTGCATTGAGAGCATTATCCATGGCTTGATTTCCTATTGGTAGTCTCATTTACGTCGTCTCTCTCCATTGTATATTTCAGTACAATGGTATGCAATCATATATTCTTAGAGTACAGTAGCCCCTCGTTTTTCGCGGGGATTCCCATTCTCAGTT
Organism: Nematolebias whitei; assembly: GCF_014905685.2. Lineage (NCBI taxonomy): Eukaryota > Metazoa > Chordata > Actinopteri > Cyprinodontiformes > Rivulidae > Nematolebias > Nematolebias whitei. The sequence continues at coordinate 12,689,721 of NC_056500.1, forward strand.
CCCTCGCGTTAAATGAAAAACCACGAAGTAGGAATAGTAGTACAAGTTAGGCCTGTCACGATAACAAATTTTGCTGGGCGATTAATTGTCTCAGAAATTCTTGCAAAAAACGATAATATTGTTTGAAATTTGACAATAATTAGTAATTGTCAAATTGAAGAATAAATGGTGGTTAATTTTTGTGTGTAGTGCCTTTTTTTGACCACTAGATGGCAGTATAAGATTGTTTGAACCGAAGGATAGCTAGTGAGGGAGCAAGCAGCTTGTCTCTAAGAAATATGGGAAGGAGGCCCCTTGACGTGACATGGGCTGTCTCGTTCCTATTTTTCGGTTCTCAAAATGGTGGACGCTCGGTGTGGTTTGAGCTTTTTAGCATAGCATTTGTCATACAAAGCTTTTAAAAAGAAATTTTAAAAAATAAGTAAAAAAGTTCTCAGCTTCTTTTTTTTTTTTTTTAAAGAAAAACGACATTTTACATGAAGTCACGGGTTTCAACTGTAAATTTTGGAGCTTCGACAAGGCGGAGGTTTTTTCCCCGAGGTCAGCCTGTTAGCTTAGCTTCTCAGCTTAGCTGCTTTTAATGATCCAAAAACACAATTTTGGATGGTTTAAGGAGAAAAGAGAGAGAAAGGGAGGGGTCAGTGAAGAGCACTGGAGATGAGCTTTTTGTCATCCAGTGTCTTCAGTAGAAAGAGAGAGACACGAAGAAATGATAAAGCCGATAAATTAAAATGAGGTCGATAATTTTCATTTATCAT
>NC_056500.1:12690878-12705642 GCF_014905685.2 Nematolebias whitei
GCATTTTAAACTCTTCCCACACTTTTGCAATATTTTAAACAATGTTTCTAAACACTCTAAAAGCTGATGTTGTTCGGCATATTGTTTTGCAGCGTATTTCTTAGTTTAGTGTATTTCTTACTTTATATCTTAGATCCTTAGTACTTTTTCTTTTACAATTTATGTTTTTGCTATTGTTGGATATAACTGGGACCTTGTGTACACAATTTTGTCCACCTCATGTATCGCATGTAATAATGCTAATGACAATAAAGAACCTTGAACTTGAAAAGAGCACAGCATGTCATGATCTCCACTCTCTCTGCCAGCGCTCTAGGCCACGCCCACTTCTCCACTGCAGAGCGGAGATCGACACGCTGCAGGAGGGAGCTTCAGACGCTAAATCATTTAAAATCATTTATTTTAAATTAAAAAATCCATGCCGATCGTGCAGCTCATCCATCAATCAGCCAATTAATTGTGTGTCGTGTCCAATCTTATTTTGCAAAACTGCGAAAGAGCGAGTCCGTGAAAGTCGAACCGCGAAGTAACGAGGGACTACTGTACATAAAGTACATTTTAGAGGATAATATCTTTATTGTGGAGAAAAAGAGATGTTAGAAATAATTAGCATCAACAGAATCCATTTTTTTCTTTTCTTTTATTCATAACATCCCATTCTCCTTTCTATACCTGCTCTGATCTCTGCTAACTCTACATAGTATTCAGTTTGTCACTAGAGCTCGGTGTATCTGTGAGTGTGAATGTGTATCAACACGTGACATTATTTTCTTTACGTTTGTTGTCTTTTGTGATTTTAAGTTGTCATGACATAATGTAATTATTATTTCCACATCAAGATAAGATAAAACTGTGACTGTAGAGTACAATTATGAAAACTACTAGATAATAACTAGTAATAAAATGTGTAGACGTTTTTAGAGTAGTGTTTGTTTTTTTGTGCTTTTATGTCTCTGCAGTGTTACATTTACCAGGAGAGATGCAGAATGGTGCATCTTATGCTGCCATTTTGCATCTCTGCTGTAAGGCAATTGATGTTTTAGTTTAGGGGCACAACATTTAAGCATTGTGACCCTGTCATGTCTAAATGTTTTGTGTTCTCATGTATAAGTATGTGCAGCACAATTCACAAAAGTGTGTTTTTTTGCATGTGTGTGTGGGGTACGTGTCACCCAGCACACACAGCTGCCTGTGTGTTGTGGTGTAGCCCCACGCTGCTGTTGCTCCTCCACTAACTTTGCTGTCACCGTTCCATTCATCCCACTCATAGGCCATGGAGCGCTGTGGCAATCGCATGTCTTCGCACACTGAGAGCGCCAGTTTCTTGCAAACTTTAACGGGACGGTTACCCACTAAAAAGGTAGAGCCACTTGCACTTGGGGGAGGAGCCCATCCAGTCCTCCTCTTCTTCGCCTCCTCACTTGTCCTGTCTGTGGATGTGTGCCTCTGCATTGGTTGTCGTTCTTGTTTTTTTGTGTAGTTTTGTTGAATGGTACGTGTCACAGATCTGCTGTTTTTATTCTTAAATGTATTGAGGAGCTTTGAATGTCGGCTCTAGTCTGGCTAAAGCTGACTGTGAGACACCCACAGTCTGGGAAGTCTTCATTTGTAGTGCAATACTTTGTCAAAAAGAATCCCTTTTTTATGCCTTTTAATCAACCACTTGCTTTCATTCTTTAGTTATTATTGAACAAAAAATACACTAAGAGATGATTTCTGTTATAGTTATGCAAAATCTGTTCAGTAAATACAAACAAAAAGCCAATTTTCTTTTCTGGAGCTGTTCAACCACACTCTTATTGTTCCTCAGCTCATTGTACCTCACAAGATGTATGTTTGTAGTAAGTCTAAAACAACATGGCGAACGCCCCGTGCTGTTTCTATAATAGTTATATTTCAGATTTTGGTTAATATTGATAACGTTCTGTTTGGCTTTGTTTCTGTCAGCAAAATTAAAGAAGACTTGCTGGACAATAGTTGGTGTATTAGCCAGACTATTTTGGATGTTAGCATTTAATATAAACTAGATTATTGTTTATTCTCAGTTTGTAGAGGAATTTATGGGCAATAAATTCTTCTTGCTTTGCAAAAACTAATTTTATTACCGGTAATTTTATTTATAACAAACGTATTCCATTCCTTTAGTATGTCAGGAGGTTAAACTGCCTAATACTATGGATTGCATAGTAATGAAAAAACATATTTATCTAATAATTAGTGTTAATATTATTCTTTGGTTGTTTACATGTCAGGGTTGATTACTTAAATTAAAACACTTTCCTTAATGAAGTTTAATTTTGGAGTTGGGCAAGCAGGAGTTTTACTGGATTTAGTTTTTACTTTTATGAAAATAATACAATTTTTCACTGTTGACAGCTGGGTCCTCCCTTTAGGTTATTAAGACAAGGATAAAATATGTTTTTTTATTTTAATTATTTATTTAACCAGGAAAATTCCACTGAGATTAAAACCTTCTTTTTCAAGAGAGACCTGGCCAAGGTAGGTGGCAGCTAATACGAAACATACTTACCACATCACTGTCAAGACAACAAATTAAAATATCAAATTGAGAAACACTAAAAACAACAATGGATAAATAAATAAAAGAGCAGCATGTATAAATTATAATTAATCTCAAGTCCTTTCAATTTTGAGTTAAATGCTCCCAATGAAATTAACTCTGTAACTTTTTATTTTAAATCTACTATGCAACTTCATATTTTCCAGCCAGTTAGGTTTTATGACATTACTCATAAGCTCATAACTAAAAACCTTTTAGATTTAGGTTTCCAGTGTGTTCTTGTGTTTGTAGCTATATACAGGATGCTCATATATCTAATTCATGCTAGTAAAAACAAAGCTACTTCTTCAGGCACCTCACATTTTCCCTCCTTGGCTTTGTTGCTTTCTCTTTCATTCTCCCTCTGTGCCTTTCCCTCTCCATCTCATTGTCTTTCTATATTTTGAATGCGATGCTCAGCTCTTCCATGAGGAGTTGGCCCTCCAATGGGTGGTGAGCAGTGGAAGCGTCCGAGAAGGTGCTCTACAACAGGCCTGGTTCTTCTTTGAACTCATGGTAAGACAAAGAAAAAGTTTTGTATTACCACAAGGCTTAATTTATTTTTCCTTATTATTTGAGTGTGTGCTAAATGAATGAACGCCTTGACCGTAGGTGAAGAGCATTATCCACCACCTTTATTTCACCGAACGCTTGGAGTCACCCAGGAAGCACCGTTTTCCTGAACGCTTCATGGATGACATCACAGCTCTGGTCAGCACCATCGCTGGGGACATTGTGTCTCGTTTCCAGAAGGTAAATGAAAATCTGGTCAGGTGTCTTATGATGTCATCAGCAGTGTGTTTTAGAATCAGATGTTCAGAGGCTTGCAGCATACAAGAACATTGAGAAAATAAACATGTTTCTTTGATATGAATTATGTTTTTTTGTGTAATTCTGGCTCTACAAACACACTTGATACTGTCTTGTACATTACGAGGCCTTAAATCCTTGTCCATTCAGGACCTGGAGTTGGTGGAGAGGCTAAACACCAGCCTGGCTTTCTTTCTTAATGACTTGCTGTCAGTCATGGACCGAGGCTTTGTCTTCACGTTAATTAGGACATATTGGAAACAGGTACATTTCTTACTCTGTTGCAGTATGACAGTAAAAAAGACAAGATATTTGGACGGATTCACTAAATTTTTAAATAGGCATGCAGGAAATGTACATAAAGATCTCTTAATCCCAAGAGTTATGTCGTGATGATATTTATTTTGTTGATTTGACAGCACATGCGTGCATTGTTTTTATTTCAAATTAAATATTTCGGTGTGATAAGATTTGCATCATCGTTTCCATTTTCTCTGTTTAGGTCTCCTCGAAACTTTACGCTTTGCAGAATCCAACTATGGAGTCTTTAAGGCTTGATTTCCTAAGGGTTGTTTGTAGTCACGAACACTACGTCACGTTAAACCTGCCCTGCAGCCTGCTCACTCCACCTGCCTCGCCTTCCCCATCTGTGTCTTCAGCAACCTCACAGGTCAGACAGAAACACTCGGAGTAACTATGTGGTGTCAAATCACAATTTGTCTGCAAAATATCCAGTCTGTTTTACTTACTTGAACACAGGTAAACGTATCACCGTCTTGTTTGGAATTTCTTTCTCTTATTTAGAGCTCTGGGTTCTCCACTCATGTCCAGGACCAAAAGATAGCCAACATGTTTGAGCTGTCTGTCCCATTCAGAGAGCAACATTATCTGGCTGGACTCGTGTTATCTGAGCTGTCAGTAATACTGGACCCAGATAATGAGGGGTTAGTACGTTAGGCAAAAAGTGTTGGTAAATAAGTGCAGATAGATTCTGTTTAGATTTGAGGTAAAAACTACTGTATCTTTGTGTTCCTTTTTTGTTTGTTTATTGAGTGTTTGCTTTACTCTAGAATGTTTGGTCTACACAAGAAGGTGGTGAGCGTTGTTCACAACCTCCTGTCCAGCCATGACTCTGACCCTCGATACGCCGATCTTGAGGTCAAAGCTCGAGTCGCCATGCTCTACCTGCCTCTCATCGGCATCGTCATGGAGACGTTGCCACAGCTCCATGACTTTACAGGTACAGGTGCCAAACTATTTTGGACATAAAATAATTTAAGGGTATACATCATCCACGTTAGATTTGTATGGCTTAAAATGATTGCAGGGACACAGTTGGAAAAGCTACAGTGTTGTACTGAAATGAACTGCTTTATGAAACCAAAGCTTGTCTTTATTCTTTTTTATAATTATGTTTTAAATGCCTTGTTAATGTCAAATGTGTACTTGCATCTGCTTTTTATTGCCATATAATCAGATGCACTCTGATTATAATCATCATATTTAAATTAAAACTGAGTTGGATAAAATAATACATTTTTTGCTGACTGAATTTCCCCACTAGGTGATTTAGGTTGGTTGAGTTGTAATGTGGCAAGAATCCAAATATAGCATTTCAAACAGGTGGGTCTTTGTGATTACATTGAGATGTTAAATAGCAACGGGCCTCTTTAACCTTAAAGGTTATCAGTGGAGCTTCAAAGCATGGTGCCCTGACATAATGTTCTAGCTAATCTCTAACTTCATTTATTTCTTATCTCTGTTTTGTGTTGTTTTTAACCTAACCGCTTGCTAAAATGCTAATGCAGGCCTTAAAATTGTTGTTTTTTATTTTAGAGTCTCATAATCAGTGGGGCCGGCCTGGCGGTCCACAGGGCACAGCGGTGGGCAACAGTGGAGAGGAAGCAGAGGGAGATGGGAACAGTATGATCAGTCAGACTGTTGCCATGGCAATAGCAGGCACCTCCAATGCATCGCCAATGTCTCGACCGAGTAGCTTCTTGCTCAACTCGCAGGTAGTTTTCTATTTGTAGAGTTTTTATACTGCAGCCTCTTTTTTTTTTTTTTACCACCTTCTGTGTTTTTCCTCTCCTATGACTCCTTCTGATTTATCCCGCCAGGCGAGTCGTCAGCATGGGAGCTTCTCAGCTGAGTCAAGTCGCAGCCTGCTCATCTGTCTGCTGTGGGTCCTGAAGAACGCTGATGAGCTGGTGCTACAGAAATGGTTCACAGACTTGTCTGTGTCCCAGCTCAACCGCCTACTGGATCTCCTCTACCTCTGTGTCTCCTGCTTTGAGTACAAGGTAGCGTTTGCAAGAGATATCCTCACCTTTTGGAGCCACTTTAACTATAAAGAGCACAGAAAGTTGGAAACTCAACACAATTTAAAATGCATTTTCTACTATTTTTACTCTTCATAGGTATTATTTTAAGATGACATGTGATTTTAATTGGGGTTCGCTGCAGAGAGTGACGTTTGCTTTGCGTTGTCTTTTTTATATGGAGCAAAAGTGTCAGTGTTTTGGCTGCTGTGGTGATATAAGCCCTTTGTGTAGCAGCATTTCTGCTTTCTATTCTTATCTAGCTTTTCATTGAACAAAACAAAAAACGTCCCTGCTTTACTGCATTTTTGCTGTTTGCTGCCCTTTGTGTGCAACTTTGCTTTCATGCTACTAACTTGCTTTGCCTGGCTGTGTGCTGTGTTGCAAATAATTTCCCTGCTATATGTTCTCTGTCCTTCCACTCATCATCTTCTTCATGGATACAAGGCCCATGTTGTGTTCACCATGCAGGGAAAAAAGGCATTTGAGCGCATGAACAGCCTGACCTTTAAGAAGTCCAAAGATATGAAGGCTAAGCTGGAGGAGGCCATATTGGGCAGCATCGGGGCCAGACAGGAAATGGTGCGACGCAGTCGGGGACAGCTAGGTGGGACCACACACTGTGACACGTGCTCAGACATGTCTGTACAAATGCAGGTAGACCCATGTACAAACAAATGATAAAAACTAGAGAAATCTGTATTGAAGAAGAAGTCGTGAACCGTTTCTACTTTAGCTGCAACTGAGTTATGTTTTCCAGCGCAGGCGCAGCCTTTCTGACTTTCAGAAAAATAAATCGTGTTTCTCCACCATTTAGAACGGAGTCCATCTGGCAGTGCCTTTGGTAGTCAAGAAAACCTCAGGTGGAGGAAGGACATGACCCACTGGAGACAAAACACTGAAAGGATGGACAAGTATGTTCATTCAGTTACCTTAGTTTTTTTTTTTTTTCTTCATTCTTTTGTGTCACCTAAAAATGGAAACTGTGCATTCAAGAGATCTGGAAATCAGTATTAATTATTAAGTGTATCATTTACTGACAATATGCATATCTGACTGAGTGAATGTACTGAGTTGAACTTCTGTTTAAACAAGTGATGAAGATGATTTTTACAAGATTTTTCAAGAATCAATGTTTTCATTGACAAATATTTTCATCCCCTTCAGCAAAAAAACAACAAAACATTTATGTGAAGAGAAACAATTTCCAATGCATTACATCCTATTTTCATTTTTTATGTGAAATTAGTCATTTTCACACTTTAATCAAGACATAATATCCTGTGTGTAAGTGCTGAATGTAGTTTAAAATACTTCAAAAACATGTATTTACAAAGTCATTGTTGAATGGTATTTATGAAGAAAAAAACCTGGATTTACAAAGGAATAGAAGGAAATTCATCCAATGTCTGACAGTGTCTTTGCCACGGTGTTTGAAAAGCACCTTTAGATATTTTTGACATTATTTCCTAAAATTCGAGATTTAGTATCACATTTTTGCATCACCGTTTTTTATGTCAAACGTGATGACGCAATCTCACACACACAAAAACCTTTAGTTTTTTTTGTTCAGCGTTTTATATTTGTGTTCTTTTGTATCAGCCTTTGTGTTAATTTGCTCTCTCATATTGCTGTGTTTATGTAGGAGTCACAGATCAGTCAGGTACTGTATGGTCTACATCTGTTGTGTGCTCTTTGAGTTCCCCTCCTCTTTAGAGCCTCATACGAAGGTGTAATGTCATGCATGTGGGAAGTCAGCCAGTTAAAGTGGAAACGAAATGAACACATTAGTTTGTTTGTATTACAACAGGATGATCTGGACTATGAACTGGTCAGTAAATAATTTTCTGATTTATTTGATTTTGGATAACACAGCAGCGCTAGAGCCACGAGTGAAATCGAGTAAATGTGTTTTTTTTCTCCATTTTAACTTTTTTAAGTTCTCACATGCACGTGAAAACACCAACGGGGACCTCTGATTCTGGTTCTGAGCCCTGAACCCCACTGTCCCTTTAGTCCCTTTGCCTTATAACATTCTATGTCCTGGGGTTAGTCATGGTTGCTGTGGATCTGTTTTGCTTTTTAACATGTTTGCTTCTTGTTTTTGGATTCTGACTTTGTGTGTGTCTCTGGATGTCACTGCCAAAAGCAACACACTAAATGACAAAAACAATAGATATTTTAACGCATGTAGCTTTTAAACATTTAAATTGCATTGCACCTGTAAACCAGGAATAACTTTTTTAGTTATCCACTTAATTAGTTGCTGTTGAAATGATAAAGAAGCCTTCTTAATGATTCTAAAGTTAAAAGCTCTTTGGACATGAAAGTTACATGTATAGGCTTAGATCAGCATGTATTGTTGCTTATAAACCATAAAATCAAAAATAAAAGTTATGCTGAATAATATCAAATAGTGCTATTTCAAAGCAAATACTCCCAAGAGTTTTCCAGATATGCAATTGTGAAATGTAGGAGTGTAAATCACCAGCTTTACCACGATACATTATATTGATTTGTTTGTGTCACGATGCGATTTCGATTCTATTCGATTCACAAGTCTGCGATCGAGATATTGCGATATCAAATGCCCATCTCATTTACATATAAATAAATTTACACAAACAATCCAAATATTATTTAACCATTTTATTTCTATTGTTACAGGCACCAGGCATTTAATACATAAATAAAATTCTTAATTAATGAAAAAATAAAAATAAACAACCTGTTCAGTATAGTCTCACATTTCTCATGTTTAAATGCATTTTTTAAACCAGTTAACTTAAAAGTGTCCTGATTACCTTTCACTTATAAAGAAACAAAAATAGATATTGAGTTTACATAACATGGCTATCAATACCGTGTTTCTTCTTTAGGTGAACGGCTAAATTTGTTGTTTCCTGAGTATTTGAACTCACACTGGCACCTGTTGCATACGGATGAGTTTTGTCCGTTGAGCCGTCCCAAAATGTTTCCACAGTGTTGATTTAAATCCAGCAGGAGAGTGAATTTCATTATCTGTGTTTTCTGCCTCGTCTGCCATGTTGCTGAGGCGGCCGCAGAGCGCAGCCGCGCACGGAAATGGTGACACAGACGTGCCTTGGAGATTTCAAAATGAAAGCGTATTTTAAAGATGACAATACGAATCGATGTTTTCGTTTTGCCACGATATAATTGAATCATTTGATCGATATATTGATGTAAATTGATATTATTGTTACACCCCTAGTGAAATGTGGGTATGCACTCAGTATAAACTAAGCCATTTAATCTGCTTATTTTACTAAAATCTGAGCGTAATCACACACCAACACATCAAAACGGTCTTGATTCTTGATTTAAAACAGCTCTTCCATGGACGTTATCACTGTTGGCCCATTTTTTGTCACTTTGGCTGTTTCCATAGGTAAAAAAGAGCTTGTTATAGTTGGCCTCAGTTCACAAAGTTTGATTACAAATTTTTAATTTGAGGACACATATAATATGGACATATTAGGGAAAAAATAAATGTCCAGATTTTCTTTCTTTCTTTTTTTTTCTCAGTCAGTCTTCATGATACTTCACTGAGCACCTTTTAAAATACTTGGTTAAAATTAGAATCGTGCAGGTTAAGAAGTTACTTTTAGTGCAGCTTTGGATTTTAACAAGTTGGGTTTATTTATATATATTTGGCTTTTAGAGGTGCAGACCTTCTTGTAAACTAAAAAAAAAAAATGGCTTCAAACAATATTTCTATTTCTAAGGGTGTTTTTTTTTTTCCTTTCCTGCTTTTTCAATCATTATCATTCCATCGTCTGATCATTTTCCGAGAATGTTTTGTTTGTTTGCTAAATCGTTTTCCTCCGATCCATTAATCAATCAGGGATGTAAAGGTTACTTCTCAAAGACGGGAAACGTGACGACAAAAACAAACAACTTCTTCAGACAACTATTCACGACCACATAATCTGCATCACAATTTGGGAGTTCCTTTTGTGAATCTTTTTCTTTTTTTTCTCCAACTATTTTCATGACTGCAGAACAAGAGCAGAGCTGGAACATGAAGCCCTTATTGATGGTAACCTTGCAACAGAGGCCAACCTAATTATTCTTGATACATTGGAGGTCATTGTACAGGTAAGCAAGCAAACACACTGGAGCACAGCTACAGATACTTAAATTATTGCTAGTTATTAGGATTAACACTTGTGTCAAAGAAAGTTACATGTTAATTCTGAATATGTTTACTTTCTAAACAACCAAATATTTTCCTTCTCTTTGCAGACAGTATCGGTGACAGAATCGAAGGAGAGCATCCTCGGTGGGGTGTTAAAGGTGCTGCTCCATAGCATGGCCTGCAACCAGAGCGCCCTCTACCTTCAGCACTGTTTTGCCACTCAGAGAGCCCTGGTTTCTAAGGTTATTTCTAAGGCTTTATTTTATTTCACCTAACTTTTTCAAATTCTCCCAGGATTAAAATTTTGTAATTTGTGATTTGTTGTTTTTTTTGTTTTTTATACTTGTGCAGTTTCCTGAACTACTGTTTGAGGAAGAAACGGAGCAGTGTGCTGATCTGTGTTTGCGGCTTTTGAGGAGCTGCAGCAGCAGCATAAGTACCATCAGATCCCACGCCAGTGCCTCCCTCTACCTCCTCATGAGACAAAACTTTGAGATCGGCAATGTAAGTACAGCTGCGCGACTAAAAGATGACACGCTGAACTTATATGCGCAGTACAGTAGTCTCTTGTTTATTGCGGGGTTTCAGTTCCGAACCCGTCCGCAGTAAGTGAAATTATAAAGTAGTGACGTTATATTTATTTTAGTATTTATATATACTAAAACTTTAGAAACCCTTCCCACACACTTGCAATGTTCTAAACTCTTAAACCTACACCATTTTAACAACATGGATACAATACTGTTATATGTAGATACTAAATTGTACTAACTGGGCTCTGCAGAACAGCAGCGGCTCAGTTCATTTCCAGTCTGACTCTGTTTCGTTTCTGCAGACGTACCCTGCAGCAACGAAGCCCACAATCAATGTTCTTAACTCTTAAACCTACTCATTTTAACAATATACTTATATGTAGCTGCTAAATGTTACTTACCAGCGTGTCCCCGCTTGGAGGTCCTCGTTGTTGACTGGTTGAAAGAGATTAAAAAAGTCTCGTTGAACTTCAGATAGATCGCCGGACCTTTGGTCACGTGTGTTTGCACGGAGATCCACGTGGGTGAGCTACCAGCTCTCAAGATTCACCGATGGGTCTGGAAGTCTAGTTCTGCTCCGGGGGCACCGATCAGATCAGAACTTTACTGTACCTCCGGGGTTTTTTTCAGCATAAGGAAATGGTGCTTCTGGGTGGGACCCTGTTGCTTTTTGGGAAATGTGGTTGTTATGAGTAGGAGTACAGTGGAGGCTTACTGAGAGAAAACTACAAAATGGTGGCACCTGTCCAAAGTATTTTATTTTTTTGTTACCCTTTAACTGTACAGTACTGTATCCAGTACTGTCCCGATCACGTGAATAACATTAAAGCTGACAATGATGTGTCCTGTACAATTTTTTTTGTACAACATTATGGACTGTACGTTCACAAACGGCGATAGAGCGAGTCCGCAGAAGTCGAATCGCAAAGTAGCGAGGGACTACTGTACATGCATTAGTAAATGTCTGGCTCATGTTCTTTGAGCAGAGGTAGAGTTTGGTACAAGTACAGTATAGTTTCTTTTAACTGTTGCATTTTTTTTTTAGAACTTTGCGAGAGTGAAGATGCAGGTGACCATGTCTCTGTCCTCGCTGGTGGGAACATCCCAAAATTTTAACGAGGAGTTCCTCCGGCGGTCACTGAAAACTATCCTTACCTATGCAGAGGAGGACCTCGAACTAAGGGAGACCACTTTCCCAGACCAGGTACGGATTTATTTAGCTTGTTGTTGTTTTTTTGTTGTCCAACTCATGTAATGAATAGAAAAATCTAAAATTCAGTTAGCTATATTTATATATTTTGTAGTTTTAACTTGATGCTATGAAAGGTCATGTGTATTTGTTAACCTGAGCTCTGCGTTTTTCACACCAGGTCCAGGACCTTGTGTTTAATCTGCACATGATCCTGTCTGACACAGTGAAGATGAAAGAACATCAAGAAGATCCTGAGATGTTGATAGATCTCATGTACAGGTACTGACCACAAGTAACTGGGAAGCTTTTTAAATTTAAAATCATTAATAGGGTTTTGGCTTCTTTTTTTTCCATCTGTGTTTAGACTGCTGTGCTTCTGTGTTGTTCAACTTTAGGATTGCAAAGGGGTACCAGACATCTCCAGACCTGCGTCTTACATGGCTCCAGAACATGGCTGGAAAACACTCGGAGAGGAATAATCATGCCGAGGCTGCTCAGTGTTTAGTGCACAGCGCTGCGCTGGTGGCAGAATACCTGAGCATGCTCGAGGACCGCAAGTATCTCCCTGTAGGCTGCGTCACCTTCCAGGTATGGACAGCTAGAGCAGAAATAAAATCGGAGCAGTTTTTTTTTTTTTTCTTTGGCCCAATAATTGTCTTCAAACGAATAGTCTGATACTGTGTTTCTGTTGCTGCTGCTGCTCGTGTGCATCTGCGCTCCAGAATATCTCTTCAAATGTTCTGGAAGAATCTGCAGTGTCAGACGATGTGGTGTCACCCGATGAGGAGGGCATCTGCTCGGGGAAATACTTCACAGAAATTGGCCTTGTGGGTCTCCTGGAGCAGGCAGCTGCCTCGTTCTCCATGGTGAGCAAGGAGTGATTGGATAAAGTCAGAGACTTGAGCGAATGGCTCAATAGGAAGGAAAAAAACTCAAAACAGATTTCATTTGGAAAATATAGTTTTTACTCACTATGGCGAAACAGAAAAATAAGAGCATTAGTTTGCAATTGAATTACTATTTTTTTTGGATTATAAGGCGCATTAAGCAAAACAAAACAGTCAGATAAGTCAAACTTTATTCAGCTCATTCACAATAACCACATAAAATCGTTTTGAGGTCAGTAAGCACAACCAGAATTAATACATAAGGTGCACTTCATTATAAGGCTCACTGTTGATTTTTCAGTTTCTTTATTCCATAAAGGGACAGCGCATATTAATCAACATGAATACACCACATAAATATGCCAGATTTAACCAAAGAGGCTGATTTTCATCTGTAGTCCCATGGCAGGTTGATAAGAGATTAAAAAAATTACAATTAACATGCACGACAACTTACATTACCTATAAGTTATGACAATTTTAAATATAGCTAAAAGTAATGTGAACTAGTGAACTAGGCCTCTGACCTCAACCTGTCTCTGAAGACCTTCAGGGGACAGGAACTGTTATTTCATTGATTTGAATCCAGAAATACAAGTTATCTCATCAAGAGACTATTTAATTGTATCCTGAATTAATCAATTGAAAGAACACTCTTCCTTTTTACATTATCATTACTATTAGAATATCTTGATAATCAAATGTGTGTTTAGTTCATACCATTTCTAAATGTTGAAGTGAACCACTCATTTAAATCAACTGTGAAACAGTATTAATGATTTTTAAACCTCATTAGACTTAGAAATCAAGTTAAATGTCTATTTACGAAGTAAGTGTGCATTTTAGTTTTCTGTCTGAATGAGGAGTAGTGATGTCGGTCAAAAGTCAGAGACAAACAGAGACGAGTTATTAGAACGAAGTGTCTTGTTTTTAAACCTTGCGGACAGTAAATAACTTCAACTGGCACCTGCGTTGTCTCACTTCGTCATAACATTCCTCTGTCTGTGCCTAGTTCACTACAGTAATTTACAGTAAACATTTATATAAAGAAATAAAAACAAGTCACGACCATAAAAATGGAAAAAGTAACAAGTAAAATTTGATTTAAGAATTATTCAAAACATGAGTACAATTTTGATTATGTAGTAACCATTCTTCAAGTGATTTCCTAAAACACTTTAAGGACGTAGTATTTCTTAGTTCTAATGGTAGTTTATTCCAATAATTTGGAGCCCGAACAAAAAATGACAACTGACCGAAATAACTTTTTCTAAATGGTATTTTACAGTCTCCCTTACTAAATGTAATTGTACTTTAAAGTCTTAAAAGTCTTTTAGCGGTGGTGGAGCCAAACCATGAAAGACTTTATGTACAAGTATGACGTCTGAATACATTATCATGTTTTCCCAACTCAAAAAGTCATACTTATGTAATATTTTACAACGATGATAAGAATTTGATTTTCTTTTTTTGTTGAGAAAATTAAAGGATTTTAAGTACGCATTATAGTCTGAAAAATACAATAATTCTAAAAATGTATAAAATGAATTATACACAATACAGAACTGTGTTTAAATGAGTGGTTGTACTCTACTGATGCTTGTGTTGCTCTTTTCTTCAGGCTGGCATGTACGAGGCGGTGAATGAAGTGTACAAGGTGCTAATTCCAGTCCATGAAGCCAACAGAGATGCAAAAAAGCTAGCCACCATCCATGGTAAACTACAAGAAGCCTTTAGCAAAATTGTTCATCAGGTATGCACACAACACAGAAAGAAGATTTCCTCTTTCTCACCAGGCTCCAGAAATTGAGGTGCCTAGCCTACCGATTCAATCCGATCGTGTCATTCTTATTGCCTAAAAGTTTTCTATCTTTTGTTTTTTTGGCTGAATTCTCTTGTTAAACTGTTGTAAATCATTCTTATTTACATGTTTTAAAATCAGCAAAAAGAGTTGGACAATCCTGCACAAGTACACGTTTATTACACATCGATGAGCCAGTGAAGATGTCCCTTAAAGGATTTTGATTTAACAACGTTGCACAAAATGTACACAGAGCAAAGTTTTGTCCTCTGCACTCGTCCTTGGTTGGACACGAGCGCTGAAACCAGCCTTCACACAGACACAATGCTGCATGATTTGCCGTTTTGATTCCGGTGTGTTTATATGTTTATGGTATGTTGTACGCCTGGCATGTTTCTATTTTATTTTTTAAGTACGGAATGAAAAATGCACGAGATATCAGAAGAGAATCCAACTTTTGGTTTTTGGTAAAGGCCAACTGTTTGATTCAAAATGATGTCA
>NC_056500.1:12706042-12763212 GCF_014905685.2 Nematolebias whitei
ACCGATATCTGAGGTTTTGTATCGGTCGATGCCGATATGATACAGAAAAACAGTGCTGAATTAACTTAAAGCATTAGTTTTTTTTAAACGCAGATATAAATGCACTGAATTACAAATTTATTGAAAACTGAACCAGTACAGCACACTTGAACACACCAGTGGCTTCACAAACTTGGTCAAACGTAAAAACAACACAACTTTAATATGTTCACTCAGTGCAATTATAAGTATAACATCCAATGTAAAAATAAATAATAATAAAAGATACTGCAGCTGACAAACACAATAGGTTGACAACTTGGGTCAAACATGAAAGAATAAACTTCAACAAACCTTTCAAATGGTTCAGGAATTCTAAATATAATGTAAAATAAATAATAAAGGAGCTGAAATAAGAGGAAAAAAAAACAATAGCTTCACTAGCTTGGTTGGCAGATATTTAAAATAAACAGCAATCAGCTCTTGTCCTTATGGATCTGTCACATTGTCACGATACCCGTTCAAGATTATTTATTTTTATTTTTCCCGATATCGTTACCGATACTAACATCGGATCGGTGCATCTCTAGTTACAGTGGTTGCAGTTGCCTGTTGGGCAAAGGAAATTCTTTCACAAAGTTGTGACAGAAAATGACTTTAAACGGATGATAATTTGATTTATTTACTCCCTGTTCTCCAGCTAAGCAGTCCTTGTTTCAAAGGGCTTATCATCCTGTGCATGTGTGTACCACACCGTGCGCGTGTGGTTTGAAATGTCCTGTCTTCACATGTCCTGTATTCTCTTTGTTACACAGAGTACTGGCTGGGAGGTAGGTGGTTGAATAGTTCTTGCTTGGCCCTGCTCATGTTTTTATTTTTATTACTCTCATCTTTTTATTTGCCAGCTGCGGGCATTTTGTTGCTCTCTGCTTCGTTTCATACATCAAATCCATTAACACTTGCAGACACTGTCAACTGTCTGCCCTGCTGGGAACATTTGCTGTATATTCAGCAAAGCCCTCACCTGTTTTTCTGTCTCCTCCCTCCTCTTCTTGTGCCCGAGGAGCTTGTGTTACATATTTATTTATTTCAAACGTGACAGCGCTGACAGGCTGTGCATGGCAGCCGCGATGTGACACTAATGACTAAAGTTTACGTGAATGCATCACCTGCACAATCCGCACTTTATCCATCTTCATCCTCTGTCTGTCTGTCTGCTGGTGTCAGCACACACTCATCGACCGGCACCCTCTTCTGTCACACTTCATCTCATCTCATCTTCGTGCACAGGGCTCGATTTTAGTGCACTGTTACAGGTGAAGGGTAGCTGGTAGTCCTCCTGCTATGGCCGTGGATTATTCTTGCCAAAAATAAGCTTTTTAAAACTTAAGACGTAGCAAACTTTGGGTCAAAGCCGGAACCACATGTCTCCAGTATTATTTTTGACCAATTCAACTAACCTTTGAGTTACTCATTTTACTTATTATAATTCAGTTTTATTTTTCTTTAAACTAAATCGACCCCTGATTTTGTTCATCCATTCTCTCATTTGTTAACAGTATTAACCTCTGAGTGCGTTCTTATGGTTTGCTGCATGATTCGGTCAGGATTTTTAACTCATCCTTTTGGAAATGCACTACGGGGTGCATGGTGTGTGAAGGGCTCTGGATCTTTATTTTCTTACTTTTTTCCCGTTTTTGTCTTTGCTTGTGCATGGTCTGGTTTCCTAACAGGTTTATTTCCTTCAGTGACGATGATTTTGTTTTTGTGTGTTAGTTTGTGTTGTTTTTGAATTCTGTGGGACAACCCTATCCTGATTAAACATTTGTTCTGTTTTCTCCTTTTTTGATTTCCCCGGTTGCTGACCCCTCCTTCCTACTTTACTTAATTGTGTCTTGTGGTAAGTGCCTTAGTTTTCAGGGCATCAGTATTTTCTTAATATCTTTTTTCAAGTCGATACAGTAACAATGAATAATTTCTATTTATACGTGTTATTTTTGCCCTTGGGAGTTGCTAAATCTGATTATCTAATTTTCTTGTATAGGGAGTTTTGTTGCTTTGGCCTCAAGTTTCTGCAGCTTCCATCTTTTATCACCACACACACACACACAAGCAAATATCTGTTCACACTCAGACTCCGTCTTGTCGAAGCTCCAAAACTCGTGGTTGAATCCCGTGCCTTCGTATAAAAAAGTTGTTTTTTCTCTGCGAAAAGAAGCTGAGAACTTGTTTACAGATTTTTTATTAAAAGCTTTGTGTGACAAATGCTATGCTAAAGAGCTCAAACCACACCGAGCGTCCGCCGTTTTGAGAACCGAAAAAAGGGAAGGAGAGACGGCCCATGTCAAGGGGCCTCCTTCCCATTTTTCTTAAAGAGACACGCTGCTCGCTCCCTCACTATCCATCCTTCTGTTCAAACAGTTTTACACTGCCATCCGGTGGTCAAAAAAGGTATTACTCACAAAAATAAATCAACATTTCTTCTTAAATTTGACAATAATTACTAATTATTGTCAAATTTCAAATAATATTATCGTTTATCGCAATATTTTCTGAGACAATTAATCGCCCAGCAAAATTTGTTATCATGACAGGCCTAATTGTGGATCTGTTAGACTCTTTGTTTCCTTGCTAAGATTTGTGCTTAACATAACATCTGGATTTGATTGGTACTTTTCCAGTTATTGAACATGTTTACAGATACATCACTGTGCCCGAGTAAATATTAAGTCGTTATTGCCTTTTTTTTTGTTTCCATTTAATGTAAAAATGATTTTGGCTTTGCACCTATCTGTCTATCGAGTTTATGTTGAAGTGGAAAGCTTTTTAACAAGACTGAAGGTTGTTGTCTTTCCTCTGGCAATTTTCTTTCTGACTTTGGTTTCCTTCCACATTTCTCAGTACACATATACTCACGTCTATATATAAAAAAAAACACTGGCACATGTTTTTCATATTACCGTATATAAAACTGGTAACACTTGTAGTTTTAAGAATATGCAGATGACAGCTCTTGCTTTTGCACTTTCATTGAAACTCTTCTTGTAGCCCTCTGAACAGAACTTGCATCTAAAATTGTTGTATTGACTTTTCATTGGAATAAAGAGCAAACGTGTAAAGTGGTCATTATATATAAAAAAATAAAAATTCTTTTTTTTTTAACAATATATAGAGTCTCACCATTGAAGGCATTGGAATAAAAACCAAATAAGGAATCAAGATATATTGTTAGTAGACACGATTATAAAGCACGGATCTAAAAGTTAAAAATTGAAATTACTTAAGGCCAATTTAAAAAAGTAAACAAGATAACGGATATCATGAATGAGACAACTAGCAAAGCATTTTATTTTTATTGTTTTTTTGTGGAGATGGGAGAACGTTACAGGAATCTGTTCAGCTTCATCAGTTAGGCTTTAAAATTGTGTGTCCAGAGAAAAAACTGGTTCTTACTGAAAAATGCAAAACAACTGTGGTCCGATCAGGATCTCTGTGTGGACAGAAGCAGGCAGTGAGCATCAGCTCTTTAATATAGTCAAACCTGGTGATGGCAGCATCGTTTGTGAAGATGTTTTTTACAAAAGCAACTAAAAAATCAAATAAACTTGAGGAAACATTAAGAGGCAAAATAAATAAAATCAGGGTTAATGTTTTTATGACTGCTCAAGATCTTAAGCTGAGGTGAAAGTTTTGGATTTCTTCAAGTCAATGACCCGAAGGAATATGGGTTACGCATGTGACATAAATTAAACTGAAAGTCCTGAAGTCTCCCAGCCCAGTCTGAACCAGAACCTTGTAGAAACAGCTTTGACTTGGGACTGCCCATCCAGCCTGGTTGAGCTTAAAGGATCCCGCAACAAAAAAAGTGTTGCAAAAATGATCAAATCCTTTAAGTTTCTTCTGCAGCTCCAATGTTAACAATTGAAGTGAAAGGTCCAACTATTCTCATATCTTTTACTCTCACTGTTTTCATACATCAAAAGAAAAAAAATATTAAAAACCTGCTTTTGGTTTTGTCGTTGTGAATGTGTGCACAACTGACTCAATGAACTGGATTTTTTTTTTTAAATGTGTCTTAAAGGTAACAAACTTTAGAAAACCTTAAAGGATGTAACAAAAAAACGTCTGTATGAACGGTTTATAAAGCAACCATCAGAGCTCGGTGTGTAAAATAAAAATAAAAATCCACTGAGTCTGTATGGTGTTTGGAGATCATGTCTTGTGTTAGCACCAAAAATATTTTTAACATAAACTCATGCCTCTAACGGTTACTTTCATCTGCTCCCAGAATGGGAAGAGGATGTTTGGGACGTACTTCAGAGTGGGTTTTTACGGTTCCAAGTTTGGCGACTTGGAGGAGCAGGAGTTCGTGTACAAGGAACCTGCCATCACAAAGCTGGCTGAAATCTCTCACAGGCTTGAGGTAAACACCAACATGCAGCCTCCAAGCCTCGTGCACAGCGTTCTTTAAATAAAACGTTCGTATTCCTCTAATAACATTAGGTTGCTCTTTACCAAGACCCTGCTCTCTTTTCTCTTAGAACTTCTACGGGGAGCGGTTTGGAGAGGACCAGGTTGAAGTCATTAAAGACTCCAATCCTGTAGATAAGTGCAAGCTGGACCCCAATAAGGCGAGTATTGCTAAAATATTAATTCCTTTGCTGGTAGAACTCATAATTTGACATTGTTGGGCCTCTTGTTGCAGGCATTTATTCAGATCACATACGTGGAGCCGTACTTCGACACTTACGAGATGAAAGACCGGATCACCTACTTTGATAAGAATTATAACTTGAGACGTTTTGTCTACTGCACTCCCTTCACGCTGGACGGGCGGGCACACGGCGACCTGCACGAGCAATTCAAACGCAAGACCATCCTCACCACGTCGCACGCCTTTCCTTACATTAAGACGAGGATCAACATCATCCACAAAGAGGAGGTGGGTGCTCAACTCACCAGTGGTTAACTAGAAAACCAGTTAGGATCAGTAGCTCACACCCAATAATACAACTTTTTTCTCCCAGATTATTTCCACACCCATAGAGGTGGCGATAGAAGACATGCAGAAGAAGACACAAGAGTTGGCCTTTGCCACCCATCAGGACCCTGCTGATGCCAAAATGCTGCAGATGGTCCTACAGGGATCAGTGGGCACGACCGTAAACCAGGTTGGACAAACAAAACAACCTAGGGAAATAGCATTTCTTGTGAAAATGCAGTGAATGCTTATTGTAGAAGAACTTGCTGAAAAACAGCTGAAATTAGCTAAAAACACATGCTGAAATCTAGCTGAAATGGAAGAGCAAGCATAAATTAGTTGAAGAAAGCAGATAGAACACATATTTGCTAAATTGCTATTAGCAAATATGTTTGTTATTTTAAAATGTTATTTGTTAAATTAGGAAAAAAAAGGACATTTTCTAAATAAAGCTGACATTTGCAACCAAAAGAACTGTAAAGTAGTTGGAAAGGCAAAAAGAAGCTTAAACTACCAGAAGAAAGCAAAAAGAGTTGAAATGAGATAAAAAAAAAAATAAAAAAAAAATAAGTGGAATTAGCTGAAAATGCCAAAATTAGCATAAAAACAATAGCTGAAATAGCACAAAAAGCTGAAAGGAGCAGAAATAAGTTATTTAGGCTTAAAGTTGCAGAAATTACAATGAAAAACTTGTTTTACCTATAATGTATCTGAAAACAGCTGAAATTAGCTAAAAATGCAAAACGTTAGCTGAAAAGGTAGAACTATCTTAAATTAGCAGAAGAAAGCAGAAAGAACACACGTTTGCCCAGTTAGGCTTAAAGAAGCAGAACTGAGCAGAAATTATCAAAAACTGCTGAAAAGTAGCTAAAAAGACAGGAAGAAGCTTAAAATACAAGAAGGAAGTGGCGAGAGCACATTTTTTTGCTGAATTAGGTTGAAATAAGTTGAAATTTGTGCAAAAAATGTGGAATTAGCTGACAAATCTTGAATTAGCATAAACAGCTAAATAATAGCTGAAATACTAGAAAAAGCTGAAACTTGCATAAAAAACTGAAAGAAGCATAACTAGCTGAAATTAGCAGGAAAAAGTTAGAAGAAGCATACAAATGTAGTTAGCAGAAATAATCAGGACGAAGCACAAAACAGCAGAAATTAACAGCTGAAATTAGCTGAAAATAGCTGAAAAAAATGTTTACAGTAAATTTTCACCAGGAAGCTGAAGCAGAACAAAATGTGAAAGGAGCAGTTAAGTTGTAACCACATCTAAAGATGTGAAGGATGTAACATGAGCTCAATTAATTTTCTATGAGAAAAAAAAAATGGCAGAAAAGGCTAAATATTTCAAAAAGCTAAAATTGTGCCAATACCAAAAGTCATAGCAGGATTGTCCTGAAAGAGCTGAACATTTTGATTTATGATTTGTTGAAATAGCTTGAAAACTGCGGACGAGAAAGTCGCTGAAAAACGTACTGAAGAAAAATGGATGACAGTAGTGCGGATGCTTCATAAACGTTCACGCAACTAAAACACTCTTTTCATGAAGCTCCTCTGAAAAAATGAAGCTTTAGACGTCTACTCAACCGGTGTCTGTTTGTTGAAGGGGCCATTGGAGGTGGCTCAGGTGTTCCTATCAGAGATCCCCAGCGACCCCAAACTGTACCGACACCACAACAAGCTACGATTGTGCTTTAAAGACTTCACTAAGAGGTACGTTATGGATCATGGCCGATGTCTGTGGAAACTGGGATTGTTCTACGTTGTTACAAACTGGTGTTTGGCGGACTCCGAGGGTAGATTAGAGTTTACATCTCAACATTCGTCCTGCCGAAGGTGTGAAGACGCCCTGCGGAAGAACAAGAGCCTGATTGGTCCCGACCAGAAGGAGTACCAGAGGGAGCTGGAGAGGAATTACCACAGACTGAAGGAGGCGCTGCAGCCGCTCATCAACAGGAAGATCCCACAGCTTTACAAACCTGTCCTGCAGGTCAACTCCCACAGGTGAGACACAACCTGGATTCTGTGTGTGTGTGTGTGTGTGTGTGTGTGTGTGCGTGCGTGCGTGCGTGTGTGCGTGTGTGAGGGAGAGGGAAAATGTTTGTTTGCCTTGAATGATAATTTAAACGTGTTTTTGTTTTTATAATAATCATGCAGCAAACGGACAGCTTGAGAAGGTAGTTTTCAGATTACTTTTGTGTTTTATGTTATTGTGCCACATTAAAATAATATATATAAAAAAGAGGATGTTTTTTGTTTGTTTACATGTTGGTGGTACAAATTTAAATACTTAAAACTCCTATGTGGTTGTAGTAGTGCTACAAAACTAAAGAAAATTGGAAATTGTGTTGCCATCAGTGTATTTTGGTGTAAAAAAAGTAAATAATATAAAAAAGTATATAATTTTTAATAATAGTTGTCATTTAGTCTGATCTATCTGCATACAAAGTAAAAGCTTTTAATCTTTCACATTATTTTAACCAACATCTTCCAAACCTTCAGTTTGGATCACATCAGATGCAACAGATCTGAGTTGAAATGACAAAAGAATTTATAAAATGGTCAAACTGCAAATAGGCCTGTCACGATAACAAATTTTGCCGGGCAATTAAATGCCTCAGAAATTATTGCGATAAACGATAATATGGTTTGAAATTTGACAATAATGAATAATTATTGTCCAATTCAAGAAGAAATGCTTAATTTGTTTTGAATGTAGTACCTTTTTTCAACCACCGAATGACAGAATAAAACAGTTTGAACCGAAGGATGGATAGTGAGGGAGCGAGCAGCATGTCTCTTTAAGAAAAATGGGAGGGAGGCCCCTTGATATGACATGGGCTGTCTCTCTTCGGTTCTCAAAATGGCGGACGCTCGGTGTGGTTTGAGCTCTTTAGCATAGCATTTGTCACACAAAGCTTTTAATTAAAAAAAATCAGTAAACAAGTTCTCAGCTTCCTTTATCAGAGAAAAACAACTTTTTACATGAAGGCACGGGTTTCAATCGTGAATTTTGGAGCTTCGACAAGACGGAGGTGTTTTCCCCGAGGTCGGCCTGTTAGCTTAGCTCATAGCTTAGCTTCTCAGCTTAGCTTCTCAGCTTAGCTGCTTTTAATGATCCAAAAATGTGATTTTGGACGGTTAAAACAGATTTTAAAGAGAAAGGGAGGGGTCAGTGAAGAGCACCGGAGTTGAACCTTTTGTCATCCAGTGTCTTCAGTAGAAAGAGAGAGACACGAAGAAACGATAAAGCCAATAAATGAAAATGAGGTTGATCATTTTCATTTATCATGCGATTAATTGATTTATTGTTTATTGCGACAGGCCTAACTGCAAATCCAGTCATGTTTTAATTATTGTCAAAGCTCATTTTTTAAAAATCTTTATTAAAATACTCTTTGTTTTCCAATTTTCAGAGATTCCTTCAGCAGAATGAGTCTTCGCAAGCTTGAGATTTGAAGACGAAGGGAAATCACTCGCACACGGAGCCACTTACACAAAAAATCGGAACAGAAAATGCAATATTAATTTATTCTCAAGTGTACATAGGCGTGTCCTTTGAAAGTTAGTGTTTTGAAAAGTTGTGTAAGAAAGGCTATGAGTTGCAGCTTGGTACGTCATTCCAGTGTCTTATTTGTTTACAGACTATTCCACAATCAGCAGAGCGAACAAATGGATCTGAAAGATTAAAAGATACCTTGGCATTTAGAAGTTCTTTACTCTCCGTTTGTTACTGCGTGGCTGTTTGTCTTGCAGCTCCCTTAAAAACAAACGAATGACTCTTGATTCCAACAGAACATTCTTGCTGTGAGCGTTCAAACCAGTAAACATAAAGAATGTTCTGAGGTCAATATAAGTGCCAAAACTCCCCCTTTTTTTCAGCCAAACTTTTTACAAGTGTCCAACAAAAGTTATTTTACAAGTCAAGGTGTCTATTTAATCATGTACAATTTGTCCAAAAAAAAAAGAGACTATTCAATTTCATGTGTGCACTTTTTTATAGTGTAGCGATGCGTTTTACAACTTGAAACTTTATGTACTCTTAAGTGGAGGAAAAAATGAAAATGTGCAACAAATGGTACCAGTATTTATCATGATGCTTTATTATTATTATTATTATTATTATTTTATGTTGATGCAACAATATTTTAATGTTAGGTACTTTAAACAGCCTTGTATAATTTTATGTAGTTGTTTTACTTTAAATATTTTACTAAATAAATATTTAAATGTCCAGATGGGTGTTTTTCTTGTATGATTTCTTGCTAATTTATCAGAAAAACAAACTATGTACAACGCTTGTCAAACTCAAGGCCCGGGGGCCAAATGTGGCCCTCGTTGACATTTTCTCTGGCCCCCAAGATGATGTGTCAAACATAAAATGCTTTTATCACTTGAATTATTTTAGTAATCTTTGATTAGGAAGAGGGAAGCAGATGAAACAGATGAGACCAATCAAACTCTTGTTGAGGAACATGTGACCAAGAGAAGATGTTGAGTTTCTGACTTGAGTTCATGTAGTTTCTGAGAATGGCCCTTAGTTTGAGCCAAGTTTTAAATGTTGGCACCCTTTTGTAAGTGAGTTTGACAGGAAGGGAAAGTAAAAGCGTTATTTCTCAAATTATGAAGCATACAACTCAGATTACAGATGTAATCAAGTAAAGTGTACCTGAGCTGCTTTTATGGTTTAGTAAAGTTAAAGTTTTAGGTATTAGGTATACAGTAGTTGTTTATCGCGTGTGTTGGGTGAAAAACCATGAAGTAGAGATAGTAGTTCAAGTTAACTTTGTCACTATCTCATGTAGTACATGAACAAAATGATGTGCACAAGTAGTAGTAGTTTATTTTAGCATTTATCTATTAAGGCATTTTAAACCCTTCCCACACTCTTGCAGTGTTCCTAACAATTTTCTAAACTCTTAAACCTTTTAAAAAAATATTGGTTTCAAATGGGTACTCAACCAGAGAAGATGAAATGGAGATGGGACAATTAGCTGTTCAGTGATGACGATGAAGATGAGATTAAAGCAGGCGCTTTGGATTCGTCCTTCATAATAAAAGTGCAAGATGGCATCTTTTTTGCAGAACAGGCCCGTTTCTTCCACGTTAAAAACGTGTTCAGACCTGTAGACCCCCCTCGGTGATCAGATCTTTGAACGTCTTGTTAAACTCCGCCCCTGCTGTGTGAGCGGACGCAGCCTCTCCGTGCAGAGAAACACTTTTTAATCCAAATAGTTTTGGAAATTTGTCGAACCATCCCCTTGCTGGCACTAAACGCAGTGGTTCGGTGGTTGAAAGGTCCAGCCATGTCTGCTTCCTCCATGTTGCTTGCTACAAGATGATCATTCATTCAACCTCATAAAGTTTTCACCTTTGGTGTTGGTATCCAAAGCGATGATATGTTTTTTTCCGTGATCATTAATGCACATGACCAATGCAGCTTCCATCTTAATCGTGCCTAAAGGCGTCCAACAACATCTGCATAGGTACAGCCATCTTTAAGTTTGTCCAGAAGTTCCAGTTTCTCTTTAATCCTCAGCATCTTCCACTGGCGTTTTGGTTCGCTGCCAGAAACTTTTTGAACGCACAGAACGTTTAGGGGCCGTCCAGTTGAAAAGAGCGGAGGTAAACGGACGTCTTGTAAGTTTTACTTTTGAAAGTCTGCTTCAGCAGTCATGACTTCGCTTTGCAAAAAGTGTTTGGCAGAAAACGGCGCTCAAAGGCACTACAGTACTGCACAGCATTGATTTGAGGGAAATGTAGTCTGTCCGTGGCGATTACAGTACTGTACAGTGGAGGCTGAATGAAAGAAAACTACAAAATGGTGACGCCTGTCCGAAATACACTGCCTGGCCCAAAAAAAAAAAAGTTGCCACCTGGATTTAACTAAGCAAATAGGTACGAGTCTCCTATTGGATAATTACTGCATGGGTGATTATCTTTCAGCTGGCAACAAGTTATTTAACCCCAACTGGTGCAATGAGTTTCTTCTCATTTCTTAAACAACCATGTTGAAAGACGCGTCGCGTGGTCGTGGAAAAGATGTCAAATCTGTTTGAGAAGAGTCAAATCATTGGCATCAAGCAGAGAAAACATCTAAGGAGATTACAGAAACTACTGAAACTGGGTTAAGAACTGTCCAACGCATTATTAAAAACTGGAAGGATAGAGGGGACCCATCGTCTTCGAGGAAGAAATGTGGCCGGAAAAAATCCTGAATGATCGTGATCAGCGATCATTTAAACGTTTGGTGAAATCAAATGGAAGAAAACAACAGGAGCACTCAGGGTTATGTTTAATAGTGAAAGTAAGAACATTTCCACACACACAATGCGAAGGGAACTCAAGGGACTGGGACTGAACAGCTGTGTAGCCTTAAGACAACCACTAATTGGTGAGGCTAACTGGAAAAAAAGGCTTCAGTTTGCTAGGGACCATAAAGATTGGACTCTGGAGCAATGGAAGAAGGTCATGTGGTCTGATGAGTCCAGATTTACTCTGTTCCAGAGTGATGGGTGCATCAGAGTAAGAGGAGAGGCAGGTGAAGTGATGCACCCATCATGCCTAGTGCCTAGTCATCAATGCAAGATCTTGATGAAAAATTAATGCAACGCTGGATGGACATGTGACATTGAAGAAGCTTATTGAAACAATGCCACAGCGAATGCATGATGTAATCAAAGCTAAAGGTGGTCCAACCAAATATTAGTGACCTTTTTTTTTTTTGTGGCGACTTTATTTTTGACCAGGAAGTGCATCTTTGTCATCAACTTTTTCAGAACCACAAGTACGATACAGTGATATTACTGTAGTCCACAATCGTTAAAAAAAAGTCCAATATTCTGTACGTCCACAAACCGCAATAGAGCGAGTCCGCGGAAATCGAACCACCAAGTAGCGAGGGACTACTATATAGTAGAATTATCCACGTAAATATGTTTAAAAAGGTTAAATTACTGAGTTGATGTAGTCACAGAATACCAGATAAATCATGGTGCAAAACATTTAGTCCATAATAGTGACTTGAACACGTTTCTTAAACTTTGTCCTGACTTTAGCTCCTAATCTGTTGAACGCAAATATGAAACTTTGGACCAATGGAATCAAAAGCCTCTTGTTTAAAATATCAAGTTTGTCCTTTACAGAAGTGGGGTTCTCTCTTGAGCAGGGCAGATCTGTTAAAGTGGCACTAGTGGCCTAAATTCTACAAAAGTTTTCATTTAAAGTAAATCTGTTGCCAAACAATCTCTTTAAATGAATTCTTCCGTTCAGTCCCCTTGCGATAAGTGAAAAACGGCGAAATGGGAATCATACCGGTATACAGGTCCTTCTCAAAAAATTAGCATATTGTGATAAAGGTAATTATTTTCCATAATGTAATGATAAAAATGAAACTTTCATATATTTCAGATTCATTGCACACCAACTGAAATATTTCAGGTCTTTAATTGTTTTAATACTGATGATTATGGCATACAGCTCATGAAAACCCAAAATGCCTGTCCCAAAAAGTTAGCATATCATGAAAAGTTTCTCTAAACAAGCTATTAACCTAACCATCTGAATCAACGACGTAACTCTAAACACCTGCAAAAGATACCCGAGGCTTTTAAAAACTCCCAGCCTTGTTCATTACTCAAAACCGCAATCATGGGTAAGACTGCCGACCTGACTGCTGTCCAGAAGGCCATCATTGACACCCTCAAGCAAGAGGGTAAGACACAGAAAGAAATTGCTGAACGAATAGTCTGTTCCCAGAGTGCTGTATCAAGGCACCTCAGTGGGAAGTCTGTGGGAAGGGAAAAGTGTGGCAGAAAACGCTGCACAACGAGAAGAGGTGACCGGACCCTGAGGAGGATTGTGGAGAAGGGCCAATTCCAGACCTTGGGGGACCTACGGAAGCAGTGGACTGAGTCTGGAGTAGAAACATCCAGAGCCACCATGCACAGGCGTGTGCAGGAAATGGGCTACAGGTGCCGCATTCCCCAGGTCAAGCCACTCTTGACTCTTGAACAAGAGACTGCGTCAGAAGCATCTCGCCTGGGACTGCTGCTGAGTGGTCCAAAGTTATGTTCTCTGATTTCAGTAAATTTTGCATTTCCTTTGGAAATCAAGGTCCCAGAGTCTGGAGGAAGAGAGGAGACACAGAATTCACATTGCTTGAGGTCCAGTGTCAAGTTTCCACAGTCACTGGGGTGTCATGTCATCTCTGGTGTTGGTCCACTGTGTTTTATCAAGGGCAGGGTCAATGCAGCTAGCTATCAGGAGATTTTGGAGCACTTCATGCTTCCTTCTGCTGAAAAGCTTTATGGAGATGAAGATTTCATTTTTCAGCATGACCTGGCACCTGCTCACAGTGCCAAAACCACTGGTAAATGGTTTATTGACCATGGTATTACTGTGCTCAATTGGCCTGCCAACTCTCCTGACCTGAACCCCATAGAGAACCTGTGGGATATTGTGAAGAGAAAGTTGAGAGACGCAAGACCCAACACTCTGGATGAGCTTAAGGTCGCTATCGAAGCATCCTGGGCCTCCATAACACCTCAGCAGTGCCACAGGCTGATTGCCTCCATGCCAAGCCGCATTGAAGCAGTCATTCATACAAAAGGATTCCCAACCAAGTATTGAGTGCATAACTGAACATGATTATTTGAAGGTTGGTGTTTTTTGTATTATAAACACTTGTCTTTCATTGGTGGGATGAAATATGCTAATTTTTTGGGACAGGCATTTTGGGTTTTCATGAGCTGTATGCCATAATCATCAGTATTAAAACAATTAAAGACCTGAAATATTTCAGTTGGTGTGCAATGAATCTGAAATATATGAAAGTTTCATTTTTATCATTACATTATGGAAAATAATGACATTTATCACAATATGCTAATTTTTTGAGAAGGACCTGTATATATAAAAAGGTGTTTGAAACCCTTTGCGCTCTCTTGCAAAATTCTAAACAATGTTTCGAAACTCAGCGCTCTAAAAGTGCACAGAATGTCATGATCTCTGCTGTGTCACCATCTGCGCTCTTGGCCACGCCCACTTCTCCACTGCAGATCATGACATGCTGCAGGACAGCAGGTGCTACATACCAGTAATTTAAAAATAATTTCATCCATCAATCAGCCATTTGTGTCACGTCCAATCTTACTTTGAAAAACCGCAAAAGTTGAACTGCGAAGTAGCGAGGGACTGCTGTACTTTGAACGTGTTTCAATAAATCAGCTGTCAGAAACCCCCCTGCAGGACACCACTCATCAGTTTGGAAACTTGGGACTAACATCTAGTCAGACCAATTTCAGTGGATTTCACGTACGATTTAGGATGATTACTGGTACTAATAACGTTCCCTCAGGAAAATCACTTTAGAGAATTTTAACTTTAATGTTTTAAATAATTTAAAATCTAGGGCTGCACAACTGTTTCTTGTGGCTGCTGCCTTAAAAATAGGAAAATGGGATCATTGTAGAAAAAGACACAGAAGTTCAAGAAAAAAATATTGAGGGGAAAAACAACATTTCAAAATGTGCATCAAAAGGCTTTTAGTGAAACGATACAGAAAAAAATCTTAAGTCAGAAAAAATAAACATCAAATCTGACTTTACGAGACGAGTTACGTGCTTTTACCACTGTGTAAAATCAAACCACACAGTACCTGTGGCTGAAACAATGACAGAATATTTGACAGACGTATTAAAGCCAGTGTCAAAGGAACAATGGTACAGACCACAAGGCGTATTTATCCCTGACATGTTAAAAAAACAAATGTGACTTTGAACCCACATGGTAAAGTTTCTGGCTTTGGTCCCACAGAGGCAGGCTGTTGCAGGTACAAACTGCTGAACTGAAAGTAACCTTACTTTAAGACGGCCACAAATGTTTTGGCACTAAGCATCGCAGATGTAAATGTCTGTCAACTAGGGGAGGAGCTCCCTAAAGACCTGCTCGTTTTACTGTCCACACTCTGGCATCTTTCTGTAGAAGAGCAGATACGGTGTCGACGAGGAGCACGTCTTGGGTGAACAGGTTTGCAGGAAGTCCTCCTCCTCAAATAAACGCACCTCAGAGTCATCGAAAAGCAGCCATTTACCCTCATATTGGAGGAGATGATTCAAAGGCTGCTGATCTGCTGCCTCCAGTCCTCCTGAGGACCCCACTGAAGGCTCCTCTGCAGCCTTCGGCTCCGTCTTAAGTCCACCATCAGTGTTTAGCCCGGAGCGGTTTATGGTCTTTCTTCGCTTTGATCCCTCCGATGCTCTACGACCGGCTGCTTTTTCTGCTTGTTTGCTGCCGTTTGCCAGCTCGACACTGGACAAACTCTTCTGTCCTCCCAGGAGCCCAACACCACCCTCCGATAGCTTTTTGTTCCCCGACTTTGTGTTAGCCAAACTTGCACGCCTCTGTCCCCTTGCCTTCAGACTAAAAGACACTTCTCCGTCGTTGTAGTCTGGATTTCCGTCCTTCGGTGCTTGCTCTTTACTTTCTTTCTCGCACGTCTCCACTTGAGCTTCTTTTTTGTCCTCCGGCCAGAGCTTCACCTCTTTCAGACCAGACATGCGGATGTAGGTGGTGTAGTGGCCACTGCTTATGGTGACGCCGCTGTGCATGACCACAGCAAACAGCTGATACTGCTGCCCGTGAGCAGATGAAGGTTCTGTGCACCACTCCTCCAAAGACAAGGTCAGTGGTGTTTGTAAGGGGGTGTTCACTTTACAGAGGCCTGCGTACGGGTCCAACCTGAGGAAAACAAGGACATCAATCCCTCAAGTTCATCACTGTTTTATTATTGTATTTAGGGGGTTGTTATAAACTCACTCCAAGCTGCTGGCAGAGAAGCGCTTCAGGTGGATAGTGATGACTTGAGGAGTTTTGTCAAACAGCAGACTTCTTTCAGCCTCTGTGTAATGATGGCAGGTCTCACAAAAGTATTTGTCCTCCCCAACGATGCGCTCCACCGAGGCAAACTGAGCGATGGCCCATTTCAGAGTCTTCAACTCCGGTTTAGGATCTGGAGAGACTGAGAAAAAGAGAAATACCAGCTAATGTCATTTGTTCAAACTATCAAACACGATTGGTAGCATTAATAAAATGTACAAAAAATAAATCTTTACAGCCATGGACTCGGCTGTCACTGATTCACGGCAATCTGTGAACACATTATAAACCTACAACAAATACCGTATTTTTCATACTCAGAGACATTTGTCATACACACCACATGTGGTACATGAGGTGGGACAAAACTATAAGTCATGTTTTTTTTACATAATTTGCATGCCCTGCGACTTACAGGCCGAAGAGACGTATTTATGATTTTTTCCCCCATATTTATAAACCAATTTTTGGCTGAGATATGACGTTTTCATTCATTCTAACTGGAAAACTTTTTTTTTTTAACAGTACCATTTTCAGCCACTAGATGGCAGCAAAGTAGTAGTAGTAGCAGTAAGGCATGCCATGTATAATGTAATAGGTAAACGTGGCAATAATGACAAATTCAAATAAAAGTTCAAGACAAAAACAACTGGACTTTATTTATTATACTTTATTGTTTTTGTATTGAACTTTTTTTTTAATTTACCGTGTCCTGGATGACTGAGAATCTTCACCAGTTATTAGTGACTCAGTTGTCTTGCCATATTCTTCCACCTGCCTTCTGCTCGCTGCAACCGTCAAACCAGCTGCACCGCCCCGGTGAAATGCAGCTAATTTGACCATTAAAGTGCATTTATCAAGTAAAAGTTCAACTGAGACACACCTTTGCTACAATTTCGAGCAAACAAATGAAATACATCTGATTTGACCGTTAGTCCTTTAATTAAGCAAACGCTGGGCTGAAAAACACCTTTACTATAAAGTAGAGCAAACAAATAATTGTTTTTAGGTGTTTATCTTGTTAAATTTGCACATTTGACTCGTAGGGCTGGGCGATATATTGATATTTTAAAATGTCAATATAATTTAATTCACAATTTAAAATTAGACTATTTCGATATAAAATGATTTAGACTTATACTTTACCTACAGTTAGTAAATCTGCCTGTTTTTTCCTCCCAGTCACCTTAATAATGCCACCCCCCTTTCTTTTCCCTCACTGAGAACAAACCTGTCCCCCCCCCCCTCTGCTTGCAGCACCTGAAGACTATTTGAATTAAAAAGCTGAGCTTAGATATGCAGTTTAGGTATGAACTGCCAATCTACATATGTGTGTGCATCTTATCTCACTCAGCCTTATAACCTGAACCCCTCACTCTCTGCTCTTTGAATTGAGAAAGCTCCTCGGATGAGGAGCGAAACGTCTTCTGTTACAAATAAAGTCCAGTTGTTTTTGTATCGAACGTTTTTTGAATAGACATGCAGATATCTTTGTTGACTCACAGTGGGAGAGAAGTGATAGGTGTTCAAAAGTTTAGGGTGAAAGAAAAAAAACAAACTCCAACAGAGCTCTGCACTTTCAGAGTCAGAATCAGATCTTTGTTAATAAAGTTTATTAAAGGTTGAATGAATATAGTTGATTAGAATCAGACTTCAGAAATCGGGGTGCTGTAAAACGGTGAAATACTAAAAAGAACGCATTTGCTTTGATTTTTCTATGGACATTATCAAATGTCTTGAAACTTGTATTTGTAAATAAATACCTAAAAAAAAACCTAACTAATATATGTGTAAATGGTTTATTTTTTAGATGTTTATTTTGTACAGTTACAGCTGTTGTTAATAAATGTGCCTGTGTGACAACTGGGACAAAGCCTCGACTAAAATATATTTTTGTTACTACGTTATCGAAAGCAAAAAAATATTGATATATATATTGTATATCGCGAGTTATCTTAAAAATATTGAGATATTCATTTAGGTCTATATCGTCCAGCCCTAGCGACTCGTCGCGTGCACGCGTTTACTTCCGCGTATCAGCTTTTGGAATGCAGCCGATTTGACCGTCAAAGTGCATTTATTATTCTAAAAGTAGACTGAGGCACGCCTTTATTATAATTTCGAGCAAATAAATAATTGTTTTTAAGTGTTAATTTTGTTAAATTCTTATTAAAGTCCTCCCGTGCACGCTCCCGCAGCCCAGTGATTTTTGGCGTAACACCGGCCCACATTTCCTGGTCGTCAGCGGTGACGCATAATGGATGCGACGTATACGGTGAAGCGACGTTATTTATGGATTTTTCCACTTTATGAGACAAATATGAACTGATGCGACTTATAGGGCGGTGCGACGCATACGGCAGAAAATATGATCCTCACCCTCAGAGAGGTCATCTGGGCTGCTGGGCTGGTCATCGAGCACGGGGACACTGATGTCCTGGAAGTCCTCTCTCCGCTCTGTGAAGCCCTCACACTCCAGACAGCGAGTCCTAAGAACCAATCGGCCCTGGAACAACTTCTCCATCAAACCCAAGACGTCTGAACCAAAGAGAAAAACACAATTTCCATTCTAACATTTATAATTCAGGGCAAAAGGCTAATCTTTGGTAACCCCACATCTGAAATAGCATACCTTGATGTTTCTCAGTGGAGTTTTGAGTGGACATCTCCTGACCAGTCGTATCATCTGGTTTATCCTTCACTTCATTTTCCAGCTCCGCTTTGTTCTCATTCTTCGCAGTTGTGGAGCTGATCTTCCCAACGCTGCAGAACTTGGAGAAAATACTCGGCTGTTTCCCCGATGACCTCAGCCAGCCAAGCTTAGCCCTCTTCTTTATTTTCCCATCAGTCTCTTTAGACACTTTCTCAGTTTTCTCTTCCTTTCCATTCCCTTCCTCCTTATTCAGTTTCTTCTCCTCCTCCTTGTCTTTATGCTCAGCTGTGACATCACTGGAGGACTTTCTCTTGGAGCGAGTGAAGGGTACGTTTCTGCAGACATTTTCCTCTGCAGAGTCAGATTTTTTACACTTGACAGACTTTGGCTTCTTCTTGGCATTTCCCACCTCCGTGTCACTCTTCCTCTTGACACTGACTTGGCCGTCCTCGTCTGTGGAAGGTTTGGATTCAGCCTCGGAGCAACAGGGAACTGTACTGATGTCCTCCGTTTTAACTTCTCCAACGTCATCATCCTTCTTTTCCAAGTCCTGCACCTTCCTGATGGTGTCACAGGCTTCTTGGATATATCCCAGGATGCACTGGAGCACCTCCTGAGCGTCGTGCTGGAGATGGCCTTCGTACATAGGGTTCAGCTGTCTGCAACACAAAAACAAAGCAACCACCATAAGGTTCAACTACTACAGCTATAATCATACTCTGTCTAAGCTTGCGTCTCAAATACTGTGCACAAAATCATTTATTTTCTTCAAAATCGTTGCTAAATAAAAATCAACCCAACTTTACCTGAGCATGTTTAGTATTTTGCAAGGCGGCGTGGCCAGCTCTCCTTCACTGAAGCTCTCAGGATTCAGCAGGTAGTTGGATTGCAGCTGCTCGACTGAACTTATCACACTGTTGAAACTCCCGAGGAGCTCGATGTGAGCCGGCAGAACGTCACCGTCAGACTGCTGACACTGTGGCTGAAGAAATAAAACAACGTAAATAGAATGGTCTTAATTATAGCTTCATATCTAATCAACGGGTTGAATTTGGGCAGGCCTAAAAAAATGCAATTTACATTTAAATCTCAAGGAGTGATGTATTATTTTTAAAGACAAATTAAAAATGAACCAACCTCTTCACTTTGATCAGTTTCCTTCTTCAGTTTGTCTTCTCTTTTGGACAAGAGGAACATGTTCTTTATGCCGTCTCTGAATCCTGGGCAGTAATACAGAACCTGCAAGAAAAATTAACACAAGACCTAAAGAAATCTATCCACAATAGATGGCAGCTGCCTGGAGCACTCGCATCTTTGGGGATGGACAGAAGTGCTTTGCCGTCATGTCTGTAGGACAGAAATGAGGCCAAGTGGAAGGTGGAAAATGATAGGTCTCCAAGACAAGTCACAAAACAGATTAGATGTGTAAAATCCATTAAAGTCAGCACAGTAAACTGAACGTGGTCGCACCTGTGACTTCTCATGTGGTTTAAAACCACACACGGAGATGCATGTAGGCCACAAAACATAACAGCATAAAAAGGGTGAGAGCACTACAATGTTGATGCTTTTGATTAGGCTCTTACACGGTTTTGTCACAATTTTAAACATCACAATGTGTCAAAATGTCAAATTACTCACAATAAACAACAAAATATCGAATGTACTCAGAAGTAAAGTACATTTTAGCCATGAAAACTAACTGCGATGTGTAGCGCCAAGTCTGAATCGTTTTCAAACATACAATGTGAATCGTAGCTAACAGCTTATGCAGGTGTCGGGGCTGTCGTTGAATTGTGAATAAAAAAAATAAATAAATAAAAAAAGAGTTCAGTACTACATTTTAAAATGTGTGCTGTTTGAAAGCTGCTAAAGAACCAAATCCTAAGTATTTGTAAAAACAAACTTCAGAAGTTACCAGTAAATGTTATACATTTACTGGTGGTGTCAGGTTTACTGACCCAAAGAAAAGCTGCAATAAATGTTTTAGTACTTCACTTAATTACGTACCTGTAAGATGCTGTTTAGGTAGCAGGTGTTACCCAAGTTGTTGAAGCCCACAAAAGGCACCAAATGATCTTTCTTTTCGCATGAGACAGGAAGACCAGGCGAGGCCGGGCAAGGCAGGGGACCAAAAACCACCTGCTCACAGCTGCTACAGGGTGGAAAAGATACCAAAACGGGAAAACTTATCAGCTGGAGATTGTTTTTATTTTTAACTATTACCTATTTTCTAATACTATAATGTGCTGAACATGGAACATTGATACCTACACAAACTGGCAAATTATTTGCACTACCCTGAAATTGTTAAAACAATACAATAAAAATAGTATAAATCTGTAACTCGTCAATACCTATCGAGATTAATTAAGAACTGGGAAAAAAAAAAAAAAAAAGTCTGGTCTAAAGTTTAAAAAGGACCACAAGTTTCACAATAAGATAAAATGCATAAATAATTCTCAATAACAAATGTCCATAAATATTCTCATATTTAATGTTTCAACTGCCTTTTATTGACAGCACATGCAAAGTTTTATGACTGTCTATTGTTGTCGTTGTTATTCATCACTCTTTGTTAAGAAATCAGGTCTCTCTTGTAAATGAATCCCCGAGGCTCAATGGGATTAACCTGTACAAATACATTGTATTTTATGTTTTATTGATGTATGTTTCTTTTACTTATATTTTATTTTTAATGCATTGATACTGTTTTTAAGACTGTTGCTATATGTGTATATAGCCCAGGACATCCTTGTAAAAGAGATTGATGATCTCAATGGATTTCTTCCTGGTAAAATAAAGGTTTAATAAAATAAAGGTTGAATGGAAAAAAAAAAAAAAAAAGTTTTCTTTAAGGGTTCTTATGCCAAATACAGAAACTATCTTA
The DNA here is from genome assembly GCF_014905685.2 of Nematolebias whitei. Classification (NCBI taxonomy): domain Eukaryota; kingdom Metazoa; phylum Chordata; class Actinopteri; order Cyprinodontiformes; family Rivulidae; genus Nematolebias; species Nematolebias whitei. The sequence goes on from NC_056500.1 coordinate 12,727,421, forward strand.
GCTTCACAATTGTTATTGTGTGTGCTTGGAATATGACAATGAATGTGGGACGCCATTTCTAAACAAAATACTACCAGAGAATACATTATTTACTAAACAAACCATCTGTGCATCACAGAACCCACCTCGACTCTGGCTCGTGTGGTTCAGTTTTGGGCTCTTCTGCCTGAGGTTCAGAGAAATCCAGAGCTCGTTTGGTCTCTTTCTTCTGGAAAAACTTCAGAGAGAGTCTATTTTTCTTCATGGGACTCCCCTGCGCAGCACCAACACTCTCACCTTGCAGAACTGACATCTTTCCTCAGGGAGGTGGATTTGTTGTCGTTTATCTGCTACTGAAGCGCAACAGCGCACCCCACTGGCGAAAAGGAGAAGTGCAACACATTTAGCGGGCGCCATCAGAGTTCAACATGACCGAATGTAACTGCGCACTTAAGTTTACGAGGGAGTTTTGTCATAATACGAACAAACAAACCCGAATAATTCGATACAGACGGTTCTGATTTAGCGATTCAAACGCAGGTAAAGATTGCTCAAAGCGTTATATATGATATAGCTGACTATTGACGCCCATTGAGCAACCCCCCCCTCTCAATTACTATAAAGCCGTTACATATTTAAATTAAAGGAATACTGACAACAAAAGGCACAATCAACTTTTTCTGGCATTCTTTTTTTAGAAAACGGGAACAAAACTAGGTCGACACGAACGACGGAGCAGTGAAGAAGTGGGAGGAGTAAACAAGCAGCACGCTGCTTCGAGCGTTTAGTTCACGCAAACGATCTGTTTAAATTCATACAGCAAGCACATCGCTTAAAAAACCTTACCAAAACGACTCATTTCGGTTTCAGGTTTGACAAATTTCTCCAAATACGCAGTCATTCGAACCATTTACTCGACTGTTTGAATATTCCGACGATGGTGGGGAAGTTGGCGCTTTTTCCTGCTGGAAGACCCGATGGCTGTCACTCTGCCAAAGGAACATCCGCTTCGATTGAAAAAATCCAACTAAAAGACGGCCACACCTGAAAATAACAGTGCATCTTTCATGCGCAAAAAAATTAAAAAAAGGTGCATGAACATCTTGAAAATTATTTGACGAGAAGCATTAACGTGCTACAGAGCAGGCATAGATTAGGACACCTAAATATTTAAGCCCTTCAGACGCCATGGCCTACTTGTAGTTTTATGCCATGGTCTACTTGTAGTTTTATGGAAGGACCGGAGGTTAAACAGGAAACGAAAATGCCGCCTTCAAACTAAAAGCGGGCACGTTAAAAAGTTCTTTCAACTAACAACATCAGGCAGTTATGGTCAGAAAATGAAAGTTTAACATTAATTTTATATAGTACTTATGAAGATAGACGTATTTTATTTACAAATGTCTTGTATTTGAATGTATTTATTGGCGTACATACAATTTAAATAAAACAACATTATTTTTTCTATGTTTTTCTTTTCAAAATATCCCTATTTATCCCCATGTTTATTTGATATCATACTTTAAAAATTTTAGGTAGATTTGACACAATAATTTACCGATTGAATGCATAAATACATAAAAACAAGTAAATTAAATCATAGAACACGCATACTAATAGAGTGCTTCAGCTTTTATTTTGAAAACAAAAATAGCCGGAAAAAGTAAATTTCCCTTATAAACCAGAAATAAAATAACCTTAAGATAAATTGATTTGCGTTTATATTAATTGAAAAAAAAAAAAAAACAGCTGTTTGATACATAAAGGTTAAACTTTCATAGTGTAAACAAATGATCGCCACGGGAAACAGCGAGGAACCGGTAGCATTACCTTTTATCACCGGCAGGGGGCGGCATTATCTGAGGAAAAAAAAAAAAAGGCTCGTACTGACCAGCAGCAACATCTCCATCTGCACTGGATCATCTGCTCTTCTGACAGTCAGCAGACTTCCTCTTCATGATTTTAACGGGTAAGACTCGTTCGTACGTTACGTTCTCCCTATTTTTTGCATTATTGCTCAGATTTGCACGTGCATAATTAAATCGCCTTCCCTGCATTCAGTTTGCACCTAGTATCAGTTGCAATATGTTGACGTTAAAAGGGCTGCGTAGTGTTGTTGCTGACGTGCGTTTGTACGATGAGTGGAGTATCGATGCACCTGAATTGTGCATTAAAAAAACGGAAAAGGTGCATCGTTGCATCCTTAGATATCTTCTGTTTGGGCCGTGTGATGGTGTTTGATGCCTTAATGTTGCTGCTGCTGCTGCAGGGTGGCTGCTTGGTCAGCAGCAAAGATGCAGCGATGAAGAGCTACTCAGGTTCTCTGGAATCAGGTGTAGCTGCAAGGATGCTGAGAACTGGATTGTAACACTTTTGGTTACAAGACTTCCTGTGGGGCAGACTGTAATTATCTACACCTCCCTCTGTCTAATGCTTCAGAACAGGCTATCTCCCCATCTACAGCTTTACTTGTAAATTACTATAGTATCAATACCCTTTAATTAAAATAAACTGAGTCCAGTTCATCCAAAAAAAATGCATTTATGGTGCTTGATATTTTGTTTATTAGACATAATTTGTTGTGCTCAGCTGATGGGGTTGTCACACTCTCTTCCATCTAAATCCTAACCAACCTGGCGATGCAAAATAAAGAAGTGTCACTGTGCTCCCTTTCCCTCGTCACCTCCTAATATCAACATTTTACCTCCCAAGTGATTCTCTCATCCCTATCTTGAGCTACAGCGTCTACAGTAAAAGCCGTGTTTCCATCTGGCTGTGTCATTAAACAGTAGATCACTTGCAGATTAGAATTATCCAATGTTGGCAGATTCTCCTTAAATCTTCTGCTAACACTTATAGATTCAAGAAGAAATTTGGTTACATAACATCTGCTGGACCATTTTAGAGATATTTCCACCTATTAGTAGAGCCAGGTGTAAAGTGCCTGGTTTGTGATGGCAACGAGAACCTTTTTCCATGCATTGAGCAGAAGAGTTGTCATTTCTTAAAGCTGGTTTGTTCCATGAGACATGAACCTCTCATGGCTGGAGAAGTGGAGGGGGGTAGTGTGGAAGCTCAAAGCCAAAATTATGAAGAAAAAAAAAAGAAGAAGAAAAAAACGAAGAAAATAATCCCTACCCCACCCCATCCTCCATCACTGCCAGGAGGAGATGGAAAATGAAGGCATGTTGAGTGACAGGCCGTGGTGCACTCCAAGAATGAGAAGCATGTCTCAAAGTCTTTACCCCTCAAGAGGGAATCTTCTGCTCACGGAGGCATGCAGGAGTGCTTTTTTTGTTACAACTCATTCAGTCAGAAACTTGTATATGTACCCATACAAAAATACTTGAACTTACAATAATACCTCTTTTCTAGAGCTAAAAAATAAGATTTTTCATGCCCACAACTGATCTTTTATGTTAAAAATATGTATTCCCCTATAGGCTATTTTCATTTAGTCGGTTTTAAATTTTGAGCTTTTTATTTGTGATTGATTTTTACTGCCTGACCAAAAAAAGAAAAAAGAAAGAAAAAGGTCACTAATATTTGGTTGGACCGCCTTTAGCTTTGATTACATCATGCATTCGCTGTGGCATTGTTTCAATAAGCTTCTGCAATGTCACATTTCCATCCAGCGTTGCATTAATTTTTCACCATGATCTTGCATTGATGACTAGGCACTAGGCATGATGGGTGCATCACTTCACCTGCCTCTCTTCTTACCCTGATGCACCCATCACTCTGGAACAGGGTAAATCTGGACTCATCAGACCACATGACCTTCTTCCATTGCTCCAGAGTCCAATCTTTATGCTCCCTAGTAAATTGAAGCCTTTTTTTTCCAGTTAGCCTCACTGGTTAGTGGTTTTCTTAAGGCTACACAGCTGTTCAGTCCCAGTCCCTTGAGTTCCCTTCACATTGTGTGTGTGGAAATGCTCTTATTTTCATTATTAAACACAGCCCTGAGTGCTACTGTTAATTTTCTTCCATTTGATTTCACCAAATGTTTACGTGATCGCCGATCACCATCAGTCAGGATTTCTTCCTCAAAGACGATGGGTCCCCTCTATCCTTCCAGTTTTTAATAATGTGTTGGACAGTTCTTAAACCAATTCTAGTAGTTTCTGTAATCTCCTTAGATGTTTTCTCTGCTTGATGCCAATGATTTGACTCTTCTCAAACAGACTGACATCTTTTCCACGACCACACGATGCGTCTTTCAACATTGTTTAAGAAATGAGAAGCAACTCATTGCACCAGTTGGGGTTAAGTAACTTGTTGCCAGCTGAAAGATAATCGCCCATGCAGTAATTATCCAACAGGAGGCTCGTACCTATTTGCTTAGTTAAATCCAGGTGGCAACTTTTTTCTTTTTGGCCAGGCAGTGTAATTTCTAAAAATGCAAAAAAACAAATAAAAAAAAAACAGCAAGTAGGAGACATTTCACTTCCCATCTGGAAGATTCAAGCTTTAAATAGCACGAGCAGCTCTGTTCATGAGATAAAGTGGCATGCAGATTAATCTCACACCCCTCCATCCTGAGGATCATCAGGGTCTTTGTTTACTTGGCTCAGGAGAAAAAAAAAAAAAAAAAAAACTCCCTGGATGGGAAAAGAAACATCTTCTACAGATCAGGAGTCCAGTTGCTTTTTATTTTTAGTTTAGTTAATTTGTAGGGTTCTCCATGTCCTAAACGGCTGAGAATTTAGCCCAGCTCGTTTATGTATTTATTTACAGGCTAATTGTATTTCTATTAAAGCACAAACTGCAACATCCTCATCTTAGACACAGTCTGTCATCGTCACTGTATAATTTAGCTGAAATGTTGAGAATTAAAAAAAAAAAAAAAAAAACCTCTACTGTGTAAAAAGAGAAACGCATCGACCTGAAGTAGCTTCAGCAGGGGAATGCTATGTGGAGTTCATTAAATCAAATCGGAGTGATTCTTTTTGCCTCCTGGTTTGAAAAGCCGAACTAATTGCCCATATGAAATGAAAACATGAACAGATTAAACAGTTTAGTTTGAAAGTTGCGTTTTCCTCTCCTGACCTGTGGGGCATCCCTTGAGGGCTGGAACTGCTTCAGTTTTCTATAAGAACACACTACGCCACCACATTCAGCTCATTAGCAGCCATTTAAAACATGAAGACCCTCTTTGCTGTTTGTTTCTTTCCACCGAAAAGCCCCCAGCACAAGGTCTGCCCCCAGCACTGGGAATGTGTGAGTCAATGTGTGCCAGTGAAAGTAAGTTAATGAATGCTCACAACCTCACGTGTGCATATCTCAGGTCACATCTGATCTTGTGCCACTCACGGGGCTTCAGTATACTTTTGGAGCAGGCTCCAGTTGAGCGCACGCTGAGGAGGTGGGTGTTTCCAGCACTGCTGCTCTCATGCGAGGACGAACAGCTCGTGCATCCTCCTCAGTCTGCTCCTCCGTTTCATCCAGTCCGTCTGCCTTCCAGCGCTGTGCTGTCCTTTCATCGCCACCGTTCATCACCATCTAGGATTCATTTACTCAGCAGGCGGACAGAGGACTGTAGTAAAGTCTGTAAAGTTTTGCTTCGACTAACAGATGTGTGAATAATCCTGGAAAGACTTGGGGATTCTGCGCAGCTGAATCTGAAGTTGTTGGCTTTTTTTTTTTTTTTTTTTTACTCACAAGGATCCAACATACAGTAGAGCTGCAGAGGTAAGAGAGATGCAATCTGTTCCTTTTTGTTTCCTGTTTTTATTTATTCATATATTTTTAATCTAATTTACAGTTTTCTTTTTTGGTACTCTGTTTTTTGGAATTCTTTCATACTATCTCAACACTACCGGTGTTTATGTAAATAAGACCTTTAGCATCTTGTAGTTCGAAGCCAAAGATTTAGTGCAGTAATGATTGTTTGGCTTCTGACATCTTCTTCATTTGTAAAATAATCTGATCGTGCATATAGATGAGCACATGCTGCGCATACAAAATCTGCAAACGTACTACCAAGGAGGGAAATAAAAGCAACTCTGCTTGTCTTAATATTTTATCAGATCTCCCATATGAAAACATCTCCTGGTTGTGGTTTCTGTAAAGTTCCTCCATGGTTTTATTGATGTTTCTAAGCTGGAGCTTGATATGTGCATGTGTTACAATAGACATTCTTTTAAAACATTCATAACAGGCAGGAAACAACAAGATGGAGAAACTATGGTTGTTGTTTAGGATCATATTTGTAACTTCAGCTTAGCGTGCACTCAGGACGTGTCTTTGCTTTGTTTTGTCCCAACCGTCCCCCTCCACCATCCCTGTCTCTCTCTGTCATGTCTGCATAGATTCAGCACTCTGCCTCTCCGACACAGAGCATCGGCTCTGGTTGACAGGCGAACCGCAGTTACACAAGAAAGCAGTGAAAAGCCTATTTGACATGTTGTTCAGTCACTGCATGCCACAGTGTCCATGTGTCCTGTTCCCTGCACTACAGCTCCTTTAAAGCTCAACAAGAGAAATAACATTTTATATGAAAACGCTGGTGAAGATTCTTAGTCATCCAGGACATGGGGAATTCAAAAAAGTTCAATGTCAAAAAGTCGTCAATATGTGAAAATGAAGCGTTCTGAAGGGCTTCAGTGAAAACTTCAACTGAGTTGTTAAAGCTAAAAGAATCAGAACACTAGCTAAAAGCTAAACTGAGCAAAGCACCAGCTAAGAGGCAAAGGTTTAACTAAGCCGAGTAATTAAAGGATAGCTAAAAGCTATATATATACTGTAGCAAAAGACAAGCTAAACACAGCAGAATTATAAAGTAAAAACTAAAAGAAGATACATATAGAGCTAGTTTGCTGAGGAAGTTTCCAAAAGGAACAACATTTTAAAGGGATTAAAGAGATCTTAATGTATTTATATGCAGAAAATAAAAGTGTAAATGTCATAAAATAAAATAAAAATAAGGTTATTTTCAGGAATACAACACTCACACCCCGCTCACATGCATTGATGTAGAGCAGAGTGTTTGTCTGTGTATCAGCGTGGTTTACCTCGAGGTGCAGAGAGGTGAGTCATACCTGCTCACATGCCGGTGGCTGCCACGGCCGTACTGTGTAGCGATGGCGTAATGTGTGATTTGTAAATCGACAGTGTCCGATGAAGTATCTGATGTGTGAAATGTCAAGCGTTCTGGAAATGAAATGACAACAAGCACTTGAGATGAATGAAACCTGCTTAAAAATTATACAGTTGGATTTTTTTTCTTCTTTTTTTAATGGCTACACAGGATGATCAGAGCAGACTTATTCTAGGGCTTTCTAGGAAATTCCTAGAATTTCCTAAAGGAACGTGTGTACTTTAAGACTGATATATTAAATGAAATGCAAAAAGTAAAACTAAAAGTTCTGTTCTGTAGCTGTATACATTTGTATTAAATTGTACTGTATTGTTACCGGGCCAGGTGGTACAGTGGTTCAAGCTGTCGCCTCGCAGCAGGAAGGTTGCAGGTTCTTCTCCCAAATGGGGCTTTTCTGGGTGGAGCTTGTATTTTCTCCAGGTACTCCAGTTTCCTCCTACAGACCAAAACCATGCATGTTGGGTTTAGTGGTTACTCTAAATTGTCCCAAGGTGTGCGTTGAGAGTGAATGTTTGTTTGTCTTGTTTGTCTATGTGTCCCTGTGATGGACTGGCAACTTCTCCAGGGTCACCACGCCTCTCGCACAATGACCACTGGAGATAGGCACTGGTTCGCCCCAACCCTGAACCAAAAAGTGGATATATGAATTAAAATGTCACTGGGACACTTTAGATGCATTACTGATGCAACTCTGATTTGGGCTGTGGTTATGTCTCCTAGAAGAAATGTACTTTAAAGAACGTTATACTCTTCTGGCAGCTCATGTAACAATATGAACACCCCAAAATATGGAATTTATTTCTAGTGGGAAACAAATAGAAACCAAGCTCCACAGCTGAAGTCATCGCTTTGAACAAGAAATTCAATTGTTTTTGTCAGTGAAAGTTGTAAAAGAATTCATCTATTTTAACTATTTTGCTTGAGATCATGTGAGTTAACAAAAATCAACCAGAGTCTGGTGGGGTTTAAGGAACCTGGGCTATAAACCAATAAAATAAAACAACATCGATCTCTAGCACTCTGTGAGAGAGGCGGTGGACACCCTGGACAGGTCTCCAGTCCATCACAGGGACACACAGTCAAACAAGACAAGCAAACATTCACTCTCTAACTCACACAGGGTGTCAATTTAGAGTTACCAATTAATCTAACATATATTTTTGGTCTGTGGTAAGAAACTGGAGTACCTAGCAAAAGTTTGTATATTATTGTCCGTGCGCATTTTTTTACGTCACAGATGAGTCATCCTTCAGCTCGTTCCCTCCACACTAATGCATTGCTGTTGATTTGTGTGTGTGTGTGTGTGTGTGAGAGAGAGAGAGCTCTGCTTAATTCTTTTATCTTATCTCACTCTGTTTTTGCTGCTCTTGAATTATATAGAGAAAAAAGAGACGTATCACGAGCTCAACATCGTCCATCGTTTTGCCTTTTTAGATATGATGATCCCCGCCCACATCGAGGCGGCACTCTGCTCAACGCAAACACAACCACGGCAGGGGTAATACGGGCAGGCCGACTGTGACCAGGCCAGGCCAGACCTTACAATGCAAAAATACCATTAGTTGCAGGCTTTTTAAAGTACCACCTTTAGATTTATTATTTAAATAATCAATGTTTGCACAAATACTACTGAACATTGTTTCTACTGAATGTTGGTACCATTCAGCCTAACGCTTTTCTGCTCAAATCAACTACAAAACAAAATACTACGAATGGTAATTTCTGGGGTAAACTAAAACACATGAAAAGCAAATTAAGGTTTGTGTGCCCCAGACAGCCATTAAGGTCCAAAGCCTTAGGTAGAACTGTTCTATAGAAAAGGCTCAGCAGCTTAATCTGATGGAAAGTGTGTTGAAGCACTAAAGTACACACACACACATGCTTGTGCACACACTCTGGGCCTCCCAGAATCTGTAGCCACTCCAGTGCACATCTTAGGACAGCTGATCTTACAAAGAGCAAAGACCAGAGCTCATCATGAACTACTAACCATGCACTGCTTTTCTTCCTTTAGCCCCGCCCACAGTGTTTGGTGTTGCTGGAAATAGTGTTTTTGTCCTTGTGTCTTTCTGTTTTTGTGTGTGTAAGCCTGTTAGCTAAATATTTCATGAACCACTGAACAAATTAACAAAAGTCCCCAAAATTAATCATTGGATGTGCATCTACAGCTGATTGTCTTTTGGTGCCAACCCAGTTCAAGATGGCTTCTGTGGCTAATCGAACTTATCCAACACAAAAATGTCAGTAGCTCAGCTAATTTGACCCATACGGAGATACAAGTTGATGTGGTTGTCGCTGAAAGTCAGTCGCAAAAGATACTTGGAGTGTAACATTTTGAGATTGTGCAAAATGTTATTTTCAAGCTTCGACCAAAACAGCTACAACTTCATCATTTCTCAACACAAGATGATCTTAGTTAAAACTCAGGAGGGTGATAAGCATTCCTTCAAGGAAAGCTTCCAGTTTTTTATCTGTAACGCAGACGTTAGCAATGAAACATGTCAGAGTTTACCGTTTGGCACATCCCCTCTCCTACAAGCACTGTAGTAATCTCCACGTGTGTGTTTATGTGTGTGTGTGCCAACTCCAGAGCAGGATGTCAAGAGCTGATAATGTCCACGATGTGTGTTTGAAGTTAGTGTGTGCCAGTGGATGCCAGGCTGCTCCGTGTGTTGTCTGGCTGAGTGCCCAGTGCCCCCATGTGCTTTATATTCTGCAGATTCACCGACAGCTCCTTCTAAGGCTTTGCTGAACCTGTAAAATGTCTTTTTTTGGTGTTTAATGTGTTTGTCTATAAATCTGTGCGCTAAGTTGGTTGCCTGTAGGGGTAAATGTGTGTTTTACTGAAACACAAGAAAAAAAAGAAAAAAGCAACAGCAACCAGAGCCAGAAGTATTAACGGAGTGTAAGGGAGTCATAACTTATCACACAACTGTGTGTTTATGTGTGTGTATGTGTGAGAGAGAGTTTTAGCCATACTCATTAGATTTTATAATTGTTTTATATCCACAGTTTGTCTTTGCTTTCACTGAACAAGTGGCAGAGCCTGGGTTAAGGAGCTTTAGAGCTTCTTAGCTCAGCTGTGGGATAAACGGGACTCCTAAAATTCTCTGTTTGTGTCAAAGATGCCAAAACCCCTTGCTGAGATCACACACCGATAGACAAGGACACACACACACAGCAGCTGAGCGAACGCCTTGAGAGCGCACTTCTAATCTCATTCTCTGCTGACACACGAGTCATCATCTGTGCGTGCTCTCGCAGCTCTTTCTCTTATGGTTTTGGGATCTGAAAGCTGGAGGTGTATCTCTTTCTATTAGTGTCAGCAGACGGGAAAGTTCAGAGACGCTCGTGCACTTTGTGCCCCGGGCGCTTGTGATCTGCAAACTACAGCTAGCCACCGACTGACTGACTGCACCACTTTAAAAACTCAAGCACTTTGCAGAAAATATTTTAATGAGGTAGGGTAGTAGGACCTTGCAGAGCTGATCGGCACAGTCTTTCAGCACCTTCCCCGGGATGTTGGTGTTTTGAGGGTTAGATAGAAAAAGAGAGCCAAATATAAAAGAGTTTCAATTCAATTTAATTCAGAAATACTTTATTAATCCCAAACGAAAATTAAATGTTGTAGCTCATTGTCCTGGTTTCATTAGAGTTGCTGCTGTGGGTGTGGGCAGGAAGGATCTCTTGTAGCGATCCGTCCCACAGCAGAGCTGAAGAAACTGGTTGCAGATGTTGATCTGTCTACTTGGACTTGGTGGATTTCTCAGTCTTCTTGGGCAGCAGGACCACCTGAATCTTGGGCAGACCTCCTCCCTGAGCGATGGCCACTCGTCCCAGCAGCTTGTTGAACTTCTCGTCATTGCGGACAGCCAGCTGCAGGTGTCAGGGAATGATCCTGGTCTTCTAGTCACGAGCCACGTTTCCCACCAGCTCCAGGATCTCGGCGGTCAGGTACTCAAGCACCTCCGCCAGGTTGACAGGGATGCATCCATGGCACCTCTTTTTTAACTAATTTGTGATTTTGGGCTGTAGCTGAGGTATTATTTGAGCTTTTGAGATATTAATCAGCTGCTTCCAATTGTAAATAAATAAATAGTGCATGAAACACTTTTTATCATTTGATTTAAACTGCAACTTTATTTACATTTTGTTTGTGGATTCAGCACTTTTGACTCTGGACGATTCATGAGTCTGTTGCGTTTGAGGCCATTCCAGCCCGGTTTTTGAACAGAAGCCAGGCAGAGTGGAAGTCACCGCCAACATGGGCATGTTTGCCCTAAAAGCAAATTTAGTTTTTCAAAGGAATGTCTGCTGGTTTACATCTGCACAGCACACTCTGAACAGATTTGATGTTTGATTTTTATTTTTATTTTTCCAGCAATTTGAAGTCGTTTAGATCAGCGTTATTTAAATCAGCATATGATTAGAGACCTGCCGGTGGAGTGGAACATCTTGATAAACCAAAGTGAAGCTGTTTGCGCTGTTTAGGATATTTCACAGATGGAAATTATTGGTAATTATTTCCACTTGAGGAGCAACAAATTGAATGGAAATGCAACTCCTTTAATGCAGTGATGAAGATAACTTTTTAAAAATGCCACCGATTCATTCCAGTGAAAAATGTTTAGCTTGTTTTTTTTCTGCTGCCAGTCAATTCAAATGACCTCTTTTGTGCATGATTTGCTGTATTTTTCTTCACATTTTAATGTACTGCTAATTTTACCTCTTTCTCACTACACTGGCAAATATTATACGTGAAGAATCACACAATTTCATACTTTATTGGACACATGGTTGTGAGAGTGTCTGCATGTTGTGAAACACAATGCATTAATATGCTAGCACAGGTTGTTGAACTCAAACATGATATGCGTGTTTGGTGGAGCCTCCATTGTGAACGTGTAGGTGGGCGACTGGAGCTGGACAGGGGTCATAGAGTTGGGCGGGGGGAGTGGGGAGATCAGAGGAACAATACAGTACACAATTCAGTTCTTCTTGTGTATTCAGTTTCAAGTTGGGCAGAGGTCAACTGGATTTGTGTTCATTTGCAGAAAATACCATAAACTCATGTATATGCAAAATTTAAAGAAACTAATTTCCAAATCAACTTTTTTTTTTCCCCACATTATTTTTCCACATCATTGTTATGACCTTCCAATTTCTGGAACAACATTTAACCATATAGCTCTTAAACTATACAATAGAAGCATCCATGCACTTTATGATGCGTTCACTTTCTTATTTTCACTAACAGCGTTGCTGGTCAAATTGAAAGATACTTTCTATCAGAAATACAGTAATTATCTGGAGATTTCTCAAGGAGCAGGACTGAGAAATAACAGCTTGGTCCATCCCTGCATTGTTTCCCCACCACTGCTTCTTAATGGGTTCCTGGCATTGACAGGCAGGAAAAAACAGAGCCTGTCGTGAGAGAAGCCCAGAGAGCTGAGGATAACATGGGACTTCCTTAATGGAACCTTTGTCATCAAACACGGTGTTTTAATTTGCTATATGCAGGAGGCAGGAACTTCCTGTTTCAGTGTTGCTGGAAATGACCACTCCTTGCAAAAAGACAGTGTGTGCATGAATTGTATGAGTTTTTGGTAGAATGTGGTGTGCATATATCTGACTATTTAAATACTCACACCACACACTTTAGTCACTGCTACTTGAATTATTTTTGCATTGCATTCTTTTTTGATCTGTTAATGTATTTGAGCTTGTTGCACAATTTGTATCTGTAAAGTGCATCAAAATAATTTGATTTTACAGTCTTAACAGATTGCTTAGAGATGTGCAAACCAGATTACATGTGTATTGTGGACTTGAGGAGAAGTTGTGAGTGCATTTATTGTGGGATTTTGTTGCAGATACATCTGAAAGCTGTTGGATCCCTATAGAATAAGAGTTAGAGGTGTGATTGTGTAGCTCTTACCAATCAAGAGTGCATATTTGAGGCTTATTGTTGGAACTTTTGATGTTAATTTGTTGCCAAATACTTTTTTCACATTCCATTTTTCATATTGTTTTGGTGATTGTTATAAGAAGTATTTGAATGTGTTTCTGTGGTGAAAAAGGCAATCAACAAGATGATATACCTACGTGGATGTGGTTGCTCTTCTGACACATTTGCAGAAATGGCCTGTAGCAGAACGATGCTGCCTGAATGCAAATCAGCCCCTTCAAAACTGAGACTGACAATGTTGCTTTCACATGAAGGAAGAGAGTCTATCTCAGGTGACGTTTGAGTGACTTGTAAATATCAACCAATAATATAAATCATCTGCTTGCTTGGTATTGTTTCTCCAGGGGTGCAGTCACTAAAAAAAAATTGTGGTGAAAATGAAGTCTACTGGTAAATATCTTCATGTTTTATTTATTCTGTCTCTTGCCCAGTTTGTATGAAAAACAAGGATATGAATACATACTGTAATTAGTAATTGCCATCAGTGGTGTAGTCGATGTGATACGCGGGAATACGGAGTATACCCACTAGAAAAGCTTAAGAGTTTCAGTATACCCACTTAAAAGTGCCCAATGATACATGACATATCATTAAGCATGTGTCACTGATACGTTAAATGGCAGTTCAACATTTTCGTAACAATCTATCTGTTTTTTATATTCGCTTATCCAGCAAATTATTGTATAATTAATACTTCTGTACTTACTTCTTAATACTTGAACATGTTTTGCTTTGATACTGTTTTATAAATTCTATCATGTTTTTAATACAAAGCCAACTGTTGTACAAATTTTGTTGTACATTTATTGAAATATAAGCATCAGAGAAATTTGGAAATGTTTAATATGCTTAAAAATCAAAATAAATTGACAAATACATTATACTAACCAGTGTAGTTTGGTTTCTAAGCACAGTATACGGACCGACCGCGGTGAAGTTAATTTTACGTTGGACATCGAACATTCACACTTCGTGGCTTCAACGGTGTCCAACGTCCAACATAAAACCAACTTTACCACGGTATACCCACTAGAAAAATGTAGACTACATCACCGATTGCCATCAAGTGGCTGCAATTACTTTATAATTGAGTAGAAACTTTGTAGATCTAATAGAGATTCACTGAAGACCTGCTGAACTTTTCAGATAGTTTGCACATCTGATAAGGATGCTTCCTTTTGCTGAAGTGAGATGACCTTGAAGTGAAAACACTTATCTCCTAAAGACACAGTGACCCAAAAAGAATGGATTTATTTCGGTAAGAAAATAAATTGATGAATAATTTTCACACAAAAAGCTCAGCAAGTTAACATAATTTAAATTTAAAATAACCCTTGTAGACTTTTGCTGTCACGTGTGGCTGTAAAGCTATCATAGCTTTATTGACAAGGAGTGTCTTAAAAAAAGCCCATCAACGTCTCATTGCTTAGCTCAGATGGGAAAGTGTTCCAAAGGGTGGTGACTGGTTCTATCCCAAAAGTTACAGAGGTTGGTACAATGAACACAAAGTTAACCCATAGCTGAGGATTGGAGCTTCTGGGAGTGTAGGAGTGAAGAAGGGTTGAAAGGTACTGAGGTAAGGCTTTAAAGGATTTGTAGTTGCTCAAAACTGTGTAGGTAAATTTGACAGGAAGACAGTGGAGTTTTATGTGCGTGGGAGTGATACTATGTTGGTATGGCTGAGATTATAGGAAGCTTAGTAGCTGAGTTTTGGACATACTGGAATCTGTCCAGGGCTTTGTTGGAAACTCCAGTTGGAAAAATCCATACTTTGGTTCAAACAGTCTTATACTGCCATCTTGTGGTCAAAAAAGGTACTACACCAAACAAATCTACATTTCTTCTAAAATTGGACAATTAATTATTGTTAAATTTCAAACAATATTATCGTTTATCACAATAAGTTCTGAGACAATTAATCGCCCAGCAAAATTTGTTATCGTGACAAGCCTAGATAGGACTAAATTTTCTGAAATCTTGGGGGCCACAACCAGGTGTTCTGTTTTGTTACCATTGAGCTTGATTAAGTGTAAGGACCTCCAAGTCTTGATTTCATTCAAACAGTGGACAAGTGATTGTAGGGGGAGCTGAGTGGAAGGTTTAATACTGAGATACAGTTGTGTATCGTCAGCATAGAAATCGAAGGAGAGACTTGGAAAAGCTTCACTTCATGTAGAACCTTCATCGTTACAGCATCTTCATTCCACTCCATCATCTACCTGCAAACTGATAATGTTTTTCTCAAATGGAAGTTCATTACAGTCACTTCCTGGCCTCCACTGCACTGCACCTAATGCATGCTTATAGGAGGCGCTTAAGCCAGCACTTAGCCCAAAGTTATTGGCACCGTGAGCACAACAACAATGCACTGTCCACAAATCTCCATGTGAGTTTGCTGAATGAATCACACAAAAACATAAACCAGTGATTATGGTTTACATTTAGCAGAGAGAGAGAAAAAAGGCATGAGCTCTTGGTGACAGCATGGATGACAATGAGAGACTGTGGTTAAACCACAATGTGTCTATGAGCCAATACAGTCACTGACTGCTGGACTGTAGAATTAGAGATAGAAATTTAACTTTGCAACATGTACTATATTATTCATGCTATTTGGATGGTAGAACGAAACAGAACAAGAAACAGAAAATAAATGTGCTGGTGTTTCTCTATGAACAACTTCAGCTTCGCAATCTCCTGTTCCGTCTCAGAGAAGATATGACGGTTTTTATTGAAATGTTATTTATGATAAACTGTTGTTTGTTTTGCTATTTTCATCTTTGTTACCTCTTCATGTAGCTTGGATTTTACCGGTAGTTGCATTATTTTCCCTAAAGTCTTCTTTATTTTGTCCTTTGCTTTACGGTATGAAGTATTGAATATTGAGGCATTATTCTGAATACAGCTACATCACACGCTGTCCTAATCCCTTTTTACCAATGAAAGTTCTCTGCCTCTCTTTATGTACTTACTTTTCTCTCTGGCAAAGACACACATGAGAAACAGAAACTCACCTTTAGTTGTTTTCGAGGCAAACATTACTCATTCAGAAGCCAAAGCACACATATTTTTGAAACAATGGAAGCCTTGAAGAAAGACACACCTGAAACTATCGGCAAAAGACAGAAAAACGGGCTGAGATAAAGTGCAAGAAGATGTGAGATGAAAGACCTTTGTGTGTATTTCTGAGTGTGCACTTTTATTTACTTCACGTTCCTGCAGGTTTCAAATGAACAGTGGTGAGATGTGCTGCCCTAATGGGTTGCATGAAGCTCAGGAATGTGGAGCAACAGATGCCAGCGTTGCTGCCGTGTAGAACTTTAAGTGTGTTTGTGTGTGAGGGAGTGAAAACACAGATGTTTTTAAGCTACTGTGTGCTTTCAGTGGGGTATGTGTGTGTTTGGGTGCAGATAGTCATTGGCAGAGTGTTTTTGTGCGGGATGCACTATAGATCAGGTCTCAGTGGGGCTGATTCTGATTTGGATTTAATGAACTTTAACTCCTGTCTAGGCCTGTTGCGATAAACAATAAATCAATTAATCTCCTTATAAATGAAAATTATCAACCTTATTTTTATTTATCAGCTTTATCGTTTCTTTGTTTTTCTCTCTTTCTACTGTAGACACTGGATGAGAAAAAGGCTCAACTCAGGTGCTCTTCACTGACACCCCCCCCCCCTCTTTTTTTCTTTAAAATCCGTTTTAACCATCCAAAATGACGTTTTTGGCTCGTTAAAAGCAGCTACGCCGAGAAGCTAAGCTACGATCTAAGCTAACAGGCCGACCTCGGGGAAAAAACCTCCGTCTTGTCGAAGCTCCAAAATTCACGGTTGAAATCCGCGCCGTCGTGTAAAAAGTTGTTTTTCTCTGCAAAAAGAAGCTGAGAACTTTTTTTTACTGATTTTTTTAATTAAAAGCTTTGTGTGACAAATGTTACGCTAAAGAGCTCAAACCACACAGAGCATCCGCCTTTTTGAGAACCAAAAAAAAAGGGAAGAAGAGACAGCCCATATCATGTCAAGGGGCCTCCCTCCCATTTTTCTTAAAGAGACACGCTGCTTGCTCCCTCACTATCCATCCTTTGGTTCAAACAGTCTTATACTTCCATCTGGTGGTCAAAAAATGTACTACACTCAAAACAAATTAACATTTCTTCTTAAATTTGACAATAATTGCTAATTATTGTAAATTTTCAAACAATATTATCGTTTATCGCAATAATTTCTAAGACAGTTATCGCCCAGCAAAATTTGTTATCGTGACAGGCCTACCCCTGTCTGCTGTTCCACCTGTGCTTGTGTGTGCGTATGTGTGTTTGTGCATTTCAGCTTCTCACAGCTTCTCATTAGAGCTGTTAAAACACTTGTTTCCCACCAGTGACCATGTGGTCATGTTTGTTTAGCCAATGCTGTACATTTGAATACATTGTTGTGATTAAAGTTATCTTTCTCCAACAAGCTCCCAATGCATTTTGACTAAACATGCAGTAACTGTGAAATCATCAAATGTTATTCTGGAAGGCAGAGTTAATGCAATGCTGCAAAAGAACATGTTATGAACAGAATATGTTTCTCTTATTTTCTTAGGATCACATGAGGCTGTGATTAGTTGGGAAATAACATTTGTGAGATCTTGCAATGTTCTTGGTTCTATTGCTGTTTTGTGGCTTTTCCATCCATCCATCCATTATCTTTTTCCCGCTTCTTCCATTTTGGGCTACGGGGGTTGCCGGTGCCCATGTCCAACAATCACTGTGCGAGGGGCGGGGTACACCCTGGACGGGTCGCAAGTCCATCACAGGGACACATAGAGACAAACAAGACAAACAACCATTCCCTCACTCACACCTAGGGACAATTTAGAGTTACCAATCAACCTAACATGCATGTTTTTGGTCTGTGGGAGGAAACCGGAGTACCTGGAGAAAACCCACGCATGCACGGAGAGAACATGCAAACTCCACCCAGAAAGGCCTCCGGACCGGGATTTGAACCGGGGACCTGCTCGCTGAGAGGCAGCAACTCTACCAGTTGCGCCACCGTGCTGCCGTTTCGTGGCTTTTGAGCATTTAAAAATTTGTGAAACAGATTTGCTCTAAAATTAGTCACAGAGTTGTCTCGTGCGTCTCCAACCTGTCTCAACAGTGCTAAAGCTGTATTTTGACACCTGCACAGGAGGTTTCTTCAGACAGAAAGCATCTGAGGAAACTCTTCATGTCTAAAAAAACATGCTGATGTTACATAATAACTAGTAAAAACCTGGTCCAAATATGCCCATCTCTTATCACAAAAGCATTCTGCAGAATAAATCACAAATGAGGTGTGTGGCTGTCAAGGTGGGTACACAGAGAGCTGAGGTGGGAACAATGTGGACTGAGGTGGACAATAAAATAATGTGCACAGGGCAAGATAGCAGCTTTGTAAGGTATGCATGCAGAAACAGTCTGTGATGTTCAAAATCTGGCTGTTCGAACTGTGATCACATAACTGCTCTTCTGTTTGCAAACACTCAATAATCAGTGAGACTGTAAAGACGAATTTGCCAATTTTCTTACATGTTTGAGTCACCGGTTAGACTCCACCAGGGACTACAGAGAAACTCAGTAAGATATCACCTACAACATTTGCACTAAAGTTGCATTTGGGCCCAAAAAATCCGACCCAACCTGGCTCCAGCCCGTATTCATAATTTCCAAACCCCACCCTACTCAACGAATTAACAGTAATTGGTCCGTCCCGCACATTAAGCACATCATTATGGCCCGGCCCTAATTTGGGTCGGGCTCCTGGTTCGGGTTAGAAATAACAGCTCTAATTTGCACTGATAAAATTGAATAATTGCAAACAGGTGTGTCTGTGTAAAACAAAACTAAACAAAAAATATGTGGAAAAAAACAGGTTTACATTTAGTGATAATGAGTTAAAACTAGATGCAGGTAACTGGTAGGATCTAAAGGGACGAAAAGGGAATTTTATAGTTTTAACACTTAGTCATTTTAAGATTAGACATCAAATACTTGACAGGATGAGTAATTGAATCAGGCAGGCATAAAAAAAGGAAGGCTTAAATAAAAAAATATATAATAAAAAAAAAAAAAAAGCTGGAATTAGCTTAAAATGTGTTGACAGC
This sequence comes from Nematolebias whitei, assembly GCF_014905685.2. NCBI lineage: Eukaryota > Metazoa > Chordata > Actinopteri > Cyprinodontiformes > Rivulidae > Nematolebias > Nematolebias whitei. The sequence continues at coordinate 12,746,595 of NC_056500.1, forward strand.
AGCTTTCACAATCCAGACTTGAATAACAAAACCATAAAGATGACTGATAATGCTACTATACTGGTGATGTGGAGGCTGTTGATTGTTATTCACAACCTGCAGTTGCTTTAAATACACTGAACACTTCTGACTTCAGACTCAGCTGCAGTCTGAAACTGACTCAGCGACGTTAGTGGAAAAAGGAAGGCGCAGGTGTCACTGTGATGCAATCAGGGTAGATTGCAGCACTTGATCTCTCACACCCACAAAGGATGACTCTAATCAGGAAGAGTGTATAAGCAAGGGGCCTCTTGTGACTGTCAATCAGGGCCACATTTTTCTTCTAAATTTGTCTGTTTCTAATGATAAAACTGAATCCAAAAGATATGTTTAAAAATACTTTTCACTGTGAAATATAAAGAAAAACATCATACTAAATTTAAAGGGAAAAGATTACGGATTTAACTGAAATGTGCTTTTGTAATTAATACAGTAGCAACTCCTGAGCATCAACATTAATGGGGCAAACATTTGTTTTATGAATTGCGTACCGCACACATTTCACAATTTACGTCACATTTTCTACAAAAGAAACAAAACCTGATCTATGTTGCTTAATATTTAGTTATTTGTGCAAACGTTCTCACCCTTTCTCTTGCAAGCTAAAGTCATGTCCGGTCTGGTCTAATAAAAATAAACAATATAAAAATCACAGAAACAGACGCTTCCTGCACCCAACTTCACTCGAAACAGGAGTACAGCATTCTTAAATTTAACTGTGTAAAAATAAAACAGAACGTCAGATACACAGCTTTATGGACTGAATTTCAAATTTGATTTGATGTAATAGTTCTACAATAAGATGACTCTAGAGGGGAAAAAAAAAAAAACTTCTGTGAACTAATCCCCCAAATATAAAATGTTACATATACTATTTTCATCCCTTTGCTTTAAAGCCACTACATTCAAAAGCTGCATAAATAGTTAAATAATTATTTAACTCTTATTAGTGTTTATTATTACTTATTAATTATTTAAGCTCTTAAGAGCCACCTGTGGGTAATCTAAGTGTAGACTGACATAAAATATGCCTATTATGTTGGAGAAAATGTCCTGTTGTATGTCTCCTTCATGTCCTAGGTCTGCTCCAGGCTGCTGACTGATAATTCATCTTCTAATTTTAGTCTCGTAGATGGATTTTTAAACAGAAAGTCTCCACTGCTGGACGCAGCAGGTTTTCTGTTCCTGCATTCCTGCTGCATCTTACCTGCCTTCATGGACCAGCCGCGCCTGATGAATGCAAAAAGGATCATATTCAAGATATACTTTCAACATATCGGGATTGCCAATTATTGTATGTAATTATCACTCACAGTGGTGATCTCTGGTGCTTAAGTGTGGATCGTTCTCAGACAATTGAGTGCTGGTGCAAAAATAACCATGGAGCAGCAGCTTTCTGAAGAACCCTCTGCTGAGATGGAAGTGAGCTGCAGCTGTGGTTATAACTGCAGCCTTGCATGGGTTTAAATTGTTACAGCGCAGCCAGACATATTCGTAGCAAAGAGTCATACACAAATGTAGGCAGCGTCAGAGCAGGAAGAGTCTACAGCAACAGCTTCACTCATTAAAGTCAAGCAGAGCAACTGTGGCTTTGCTCCAAGTCGGTCTCATAAAAACTGCATATTTTATTGGACTGAGTTGCATGTCAAAAACATATCCTCAGGACTTTTACAAATAGATAAAGCGTTACAGTTTGTCATACGATTGCTGATAAAAGTTGTTTTGTAAAATGTATTTTAGTTTTTCAAACAAACAGCAACACAATGTAATATTTCATATGTTGCTGTTCATTTTAATTTTAAGGCCTGGAAAGGACAAATCACTTTGTTATGTATTGTTTTATTATATATTATGTATGACTAGCCTCTGTAAATCAATGCAGTGGTCCATGAAAACTATCTTATCCTACAATTATTAAAAGTTTCATAGTTATTATAAGAGTAAGGATACAGTTGCTGTTGCCCATCGCTGAAGGGGAAAACGGAGTAATTATGTATTTGCCCATGTTTGTGCGACTGACCTATTCTGAGTGCCAACCAATTAAACAAAATATGTGTTTAAAATTTTGCCATTAACTATTCTGTTAGCAAAATAGCTCATAAACCACTGGATTGACGTTAATGAAACTTTCAGAAATATTTGGAGTCAAATTCAATCAAATTCAAGATGGCTGCCTCAGCTAACTAACCTTAGCCAAAACAAAGAAGGCTCAATCGCAGTGAATTTTAAATCTATCGAGCTAGAATTGGGTGTGGTAGTAGCTGACAATCATTCAAACACATAATTAAAGTGCAGGGGATCATGCAAAATATTTCAGAATTGTATACAATTGTGCATAATGTTAATGTTTCCCCAAAATAGCTGCAACTTGACCTATGACCTTAGTCTAAAAATCTGGGGAAGTACATTCCTTCAAGGAATGCTAGGCGTTTACACATTCTGTTCAAATTTTAATTAATTTTATTTCTTTGAAGAGATGTTTACACTGCCTACAAATCATTTTAGGTATGTATTGTGTAAAAAATGTAAAAATAAACAAAAAAAAACACCTGTAAGAAAACTTTACACATCCCTTTGTTCATATATGTCAGGCCTCCTTTAGCTAGAAGTTGCTGACAGAGTGCCGTTATCTCCCTATTCTCCTCGGTAACAAAATTCTACAGACAGCTCTCCATGTCAGCCAATCAGATAACGTTTAGCCCCTGATTTCAAATCAGCACTTCGTGACTTTCATCCTGCTGCTAGAAAGCATTTTGCTTGAAAGATTGAAACCTGCAGAGTCCTTTCTTATTACCAAACATGGAAAAAAAAATATGTGATTTGAAAAATGAAGAAAAATATATTTTATGTGGGGAAATGACAGAAAATGAAGGCAGGGATGATGGACAGTCATAAAAAGCAACTTCGTTCAGCAAATATTTCTGATGTCAGCCATAAGAAGGCAAACTGTAGAGGTGCTCTATTGTGTTATATTCCCCTTTTTCTGTCCGTGTGCCTCCAATCAGATATCTCTACCAGTCAGCAATGGGTTCCAAAAAACTCAGTGATCTTTTTTTTTTTCTTTCATTCAACACATCAGATGCTGAAAGATAAAAAGAAGAGGGAAAAGTGAGGACAGAAGCATGAGAGAGATGAGAAGTAATGGCTGAAAGAGAAGTGAGAAAGCAGGATCAGCAGATATTTTTGTCATCTTAATTGAGGATTTAGGAAGCACCGGCATACAGACTCAATTTTATCTTTCCATGGCACTGCAGTTCTTTTCCAGGTGACGTTTATGAAACTCGCCCGAGTCCAGATCGAGCATCAGAGTGAATTAGCTTCCTCTTCACTCTGATCACTGTGGCACAGTTTCAAGATGGCTTCCCACTTCAAATTATCCAGCTTCATCTATCAGAGTGAAATATTCTTACCATTACCAAATGTTTCAGCATCTTAGGAGAGCTGACACTAAGCAGCAACCCCCAACCTGTTCACAGTGTGTGAAGCTTTTTTTAAAGTACAAAGGAATATACAATATTTGATTATTAGTGCAGAAATAGGTGAAATAAGTAGTAAAACAACTGTATTTTTTATGTTATTCTTTATGAACAATAGGGTACGATGTTGCACCAACATTTTTACTAAGTAAAAATTAAATTACAGTATCCCTGCAGAGCAAAATGATGCTAAACGACATTCAAAAAGCGCTAAATATGTTGACAAGACTTCCAGTTAATGGTGTTAAAATGAGACACTTTATAGAAGTTCAAATTTGTCATCAATCCATAGAAAGCATTCAGTTTCTGCTCTTGTATTTGAAACCCTCGTCTTGTTCTTTGTGTTACATGTAAGCTTTATGAGCATGCCTTGCTTCCAGTGGTGCCGGAACAGGGGGAGCCAGGGGGGCACTTTACACAGGCTACACCCAACGCAAACAAATTGTGACTGACGTGTGTGTGTGTGTGTGTGTTTGACTACATGCAGACAGAGGCGCAGGCAAAACCTACAGAATTCAGATCTGGGCTTAATCCATTTACAAGTCACCAGATCTGCATACCTGTCACTGGAGGATTTACGCACAAGCGCAAGCTCCGGGTGGGGCTTGGATCATGAACCTGCCTGACACCTGCAAAAAATATTTTGGCTCTGATCCGGGCTGGGTCTGGACCAAATCAGCCTAAAAATGAAATAAGAATTATAGATTGGTGCCACATCTGGCCCAAATGCAGTATTTATAGCACCTGTGGGCCACCTCTGACTCTGACCTAGATCCACGCCGGTTATGGGCCATTGGAGAACAAGAGACCGCGGGCCCAAGTCCATTTATGGGTCCGGGCCCAATGCACACCTATATTTGGCCCAGAGCAGAGCAGATAACTTTTGCTGTCAGGGTACAAATATTTGCGCGTATAGTTTGTCAATTTTGCTCCTCCATATTTGTGGATATCTGCATATTTGTGCAGCCCATAGTTGCAGAAAAAGCTTCCTCCTGCACTTTTGTGCAGCCCGTACTGCAGGATAAGCTTCCTCCTGCAGCCGTGCAGAGAGCAGAAATGGGCGTGGCCAAGAGCACTTGCATGTGGCAAAGAGCAAAGGAGGCAGGGAGCTGAAATCATGATATTTTGTGCTCTTTTAGAGTATTTATATATATATAAATCTATATATTATATAAACCATATATATAAACCACATATATATATATATATATATATATATATATACTTTTGCTGCAAACTTTTTCAAATCTGATGACGGTGAAAGTACCCATTTACATTAATGCGTGGCACAATTGAACATGTGCACCTGACATCAAGGTGTGTGTGAACAAAGAGTGCAAGGTGACAAAAGACCCCCCCCCCCCCCCACACACACACACACACACCTAAAAAATAAATCTGGCACTGGCGCTGCTGCTTGTTTCATGTTTTTGGTGTATTTCATTGACAGTGTTACAGCCCCACATTTAGTCCTGGCACAGTTACTTCAGCGTTTTGGGTCATTTCCTACATTTTTGTGTTGATGAAATTGTTTCTACAAACCATGGCATGTATGAATGAGCAATAAAGATGTCAATTTGAAAAAACAAAATTTCTTTGTGGAAATGGCTTTAATTTGATGTACAGTACTTGCCACTGTACACGTTGCACCGCCTTATAAGTTGTGTCAGTCCAAATATGTCTAATAAAGTGGAAAAAAACAAATAAGTCACTTTGCCATGTAAGTCACGTCTATTATGCATCACCGCTGACCACCCAGAAATGTGGGCCGGTGTTGTGCCAAATATTGATTGGCTACTAAATGACGGCCGCAGGAGCATTCACAGGAGGACTTTAACAAGAATTTAACGAGATTAACACTTAAAAACAATTATTCGTTTGCTCAAAATTATAGCAAAGGTGTGTCTCTGTTTAACTTTTTCTTAATAAAAGCACCATATTGGTCAAATCAGCTGCTTTTCAAAAATAGGTCTGTGGCTGCTGGAGTGCGCAGATGGAGGACTCACTGTGTATTTCTTCAAAATTTAACAAGAAAACCACCTAAAAACATTTTTTTTGTTTGCTTGACATTATAGTACAGGTGTGTCTCAGTTGAACTTTTTCTTAATAAATGCATTTTAATGGTCAAATCAGCTGCATTTTGCCTGAGCGGCGCAGTAAAATGCAGCTGATTTGACATTTGTTCCAGGAGTTCTGGAGCGAGATGAAGGTGGCTTTATATGGCAAGCCAAGTGTCTCATTAATAGCCACTTTTACCTATTAATGAGATAACTGACTTGCCATGTTGGTCGAGGGCCCTCTAGCGGCTGAAAATGGTAGTGTTCAACATTTTCCATATTGGAATGAATGAAATCATCAGATCTCAGCCAAAAATTAGGTTATAAACATGGGGAAAAAAAAACGTAAATCAGTCGCTTCGGTGCATAAGTCACAGGACTTGCAAATTTATGCAAAAAGGTGCGACTTATATGGTGAAAAATATGGTAATTAAAATGGTTTCCCAAGGCCTACAGTGTCAGTAAATATAAAGTTATAAATCATCTATGGATTGCTTTTATCTCCAGTGGGTGAAAAGCCACCATATGACACATTATTTTACATTTTATAGAAAAAGCAAAAATAAAAAAAGGTTTTTCCCATCGTGAGGCCTCAGTATACGACAGTTTGTCCCTGCTGTGTGGTCATGCCATTCCTCTGTGGTAGCTAAAGTCAACACATGCTCTGCCAACCAGCAGTGTGGCAAAATATACAAGCCAATAGTAACCCACTGTCACTTTGTTTTTCTGTGTCAGGATGGGAGTATTGTGCATTGTCTGCTTCTGACTAAGCCTCTTCAAATCGCCCAATCCAACGCGGCAGCTTGGCCGCAACCCAAAGTTCCTGATTTATCCCAAACCATTTCAGTTGGGTCGGTCGCGCCAACTGTGTCTTATTACGGAGAGAAAGAACCAGTCTGTACAGCAAACCCAATTTGTCACCAGGATGAAGCAGATGGACAGTATATCTGTTCATTGCAGGCATGATGTGTCTTTTATCTGATTGTTTTGCCCTCGTACGTGCTTATCTAACCAGGCCTTGCCTTTGGCCGTTTATTGTGAAAAGATGTAGTCTATCTTAAGTGTCCCTCTCTTTTATCAGTCAGTGGAATTATGGTGAGCTTATGTTGTCTTTATAAAGCACCATTGTGTTTACAGTGCACTCATTTGCTCCTTTCTCAACATTAAATGTGATTCTTAACCTCTCTCTTCCTAATATGCACAATCTCACACACACATAGACACACAAACATGTGCACAAAAATGATGAGAGCGGTCTGCTGAAATATAAACATGTCTTTCTGTCTCTTCCTGACTCTTGGGTTATTTTTATCTTGAATGCGGGTAAGCTCGTGAGTCTTCCTTATTGTGTATCTTTGTCCCATAGTGACTTCTCTCCTCCTTTCACATCCCCACCCCCCACTCTCCTCTCCATCTACTTCTATTCATTAGTGCAGTGTGAGTGAATCTGAGGGAGGAGAGGAAATACCCTAGAGAGTTTTTTTTTCTTTCTTCTCCATACAAATGTGCAGACACATGCAACTTTCCCTAAATGCTGTGGACTTAGTCATGTGCTTTAGCGTTTCAGTGTGTTGAGAACTCGCATCCTCCAAAAATTGATTAATTAAAAGAAAATGAAAAGAAACGAAGGAATTGGTATGTTTTAGAGCTGCCCATCCTTGTTATGACTGAAAATGGTTTTGTGTGTGTGCACTCGTGTCCTTCCATTTGTTAGCTGCGTTAGCAAGATATCTTGTGATGCACTGGACCTGCAGCAACATGAACTTGGTGTGGTAGTGGCAGAGAAATATTCACAACTCATACTTTGGATTGTTACATATTGCATTGCATCTTTATCAGTTGACACTGTCTGTCTGTTAGCAAAATATCTCAAGAGGTCTTCCTTTTTAAAGTAAAATGAACGAATGAACTTTGTTTAAAAAGGAACAATGTACAACTCAAACATAAATGTCACCATTTGATGCGCTGTACCAGATTACAGCAAAAGCTAATTTGCATCTGCAGTCCCTTGACAAGAAAAACAAAAAGTTTCTTAAACAAAGGAGGTGGTCATTGATTTTAGAAAAGACTCTTCAGTTGCCACTCCTGTGGTCATTAATGGTGAAGCTGTTGAGGTGGTGCATCAATATAAATATCTGGGAACTGTTCTTGATGACAAACTGACCTTTGACCCCCATGTGAACTCACTTTGTAAGAAGACCCACCAGAGAATGTATTTCTATCAGAAGCTCTGTGGTTTTAATGTTGATTCTACTTTTACGAGAATGTTTGATTCATGTTTTACTGAGTTTCTTAACTTTCACCTTCATCTGTTGGTTTGGGTTGTTAACATGAAAAGCAGGAACAAGCTCTTGGGGATTGTCAGGATGTGCAGCAAAACTGCTGGCATAGCTCTACAGAACCTCACTGACCTACACAAGGCGAGGTCAGTGAACAAGGCCAGGCTGATTCTGGCAGATCCTGATCATCCACCCCATGGTGAGTTCAGGTTGCGTCCATCTGGATGCAGGTATCTGCTGCCCAGATGTAGGATGAACAGACTGAAAACTCATTCATCCCTGCAGTGATCGGGCTTCTTAACGAACAGTGATGGTTTCTGTAGTTATTTTAATGTCTTAATGTCTGGTCTAGGATGGATGTTTTGTGTGCCTACTGACTGTGAAACAAATTACCCCTTGGGGATAATAAAGATTCTTGAACTTCAACTTGAACCATTTAATGGGTTTTAGTGACATTTTAATAAAGTAATCTCTGAGTGAATACAAGTAAATGAACTTTTGGAGGCTCCTCAGCTCAAGATGGTTGCTACAGCTAATCAACTTTAGCCCGTACAAAAATGGCTCTAACTTACTGAATGTAAGGACAAATAAGGAGCTGATGTTTAATGTGTTTGTAGCTGAGAGTCATCCATAGCACATCGTTTGAGTGCCAACTTATTTTACAAGATCTCATGATATTGCATGTGATCATACAGTACATATTTACAAGGTTTCAAAACAACAACTCATCACTTCTCATCAAAAGGTGAATTTATTTGATTGATTTCAGTTTGTTTAAAACCAGCGTGTACAGCCCTGATTCCTCACTAATTGACAAAATAAATATTGCTTTTGCATCTCCATCTTTAGATGGTAACAGAAAACGCTAATCACTGCAGCATCAACAACTAGCTGACTATCAAGAACTTTTGTTGAGTGTATCGTTGAACCTAATTTGCCTCGTCAACGTGAAAATCCATTCTGCAGCATCTTGAAATTGAAATGTTGCCAGGCTGGATGCAGTGCTGCTGCTGAGTCGGGGCCTGACATCTCTGAAGCCCAGTTGACTTTTGACATCCAGCTTTCTGCAGCATTCAACATGGTGGTGAAAGGGAAGGAGATAAGCTGACAGGCAGAAAGCGCCCTTCCCTTTGATGGGATTAGCACAGTAACAGACAGGGTCTAGTGCTTTAGATTGATTAAAGTGTAATCCTGGTGGATAATCATGCCTCCTGATGTGACATGTGTGGCCATCACCCTCATGCAACACCACCTATTTCTGCCATGCACACAGGATCACAAACATCTCCAGCCACTTGTGCCCTCTGAGCTCATTCCTGCTTGAAATCTGCTTCATATCATTTTACATTCATTATTATTGATTGTTTTCATCAGAAAGATGGAAGATACAATCACAAAATGGGAAATAATTTAATATATTGAATTATTTTTTTTTTCTGGACATTATGTGTCAAGTAATTTAAACTAATTTAAAGTAAGTGCCTCCCAGACTTATTTCACTTCTTTCCATATTTGTTTTACGCATCTAGTACTCAACAATACATTATTTAAGCATTTTATTGTATTTATTTATTTTTACTATTTTAAGTGTTTCTTTTGGTTCAGTCAGTAACTGAAGTCTGGACAGAGATGATGGGGAAAGATGCTGCAGCTGTGGCTTGTAAACTGGCAATTAACAGTTTCCTGCTGGTCTTTGAAGTTGTTTGACGATGCATCAGATGTTTTAGTTTTTTATACAGACTCGTCTGTGAAGTCTTCTATGAAAGATCCTGATTCATGCACAGTATTACAGGTAGAAAAATCCAACAAGGTTAAGTCAGGTCCTCTGGACGGATTCTTTTTTGTTCAAACATTTGGTTTTTCATCCACAAGGCTTCATCAGTCCGAAGAACTACAACAAATTCAGTCTTATAGATAGCACCTTCTCATAGTGAGTCAACCAGTTTGACGGTTCTCAGGTGGTTTCTGTAGTCCGCCCTCTCCCCCGCCGACTCATTTGAGGCAGTCATGGCCAAAGTGGTTCAAAACATCCTGATTTATGCTCAATAATCCAGGTAGAAAAATCAACATCCATATCTATGAAAGCTATTTTAAAAAAAGAGCGGACCATTGCAAAGCAATAATTGAGAGATTAATGGATGAAATGTTTACCTCTGAGTAAAAGAACTCAGCATCAACCTTTTAGTCCAACAAAATATGACTTTAACACACTAGCACACTGTCATGGAGCAAATGTTGACAATCGTTACAGCTTAAACCAGCTTACAGCTGTCAGCCTGCTATTATACATTTTCTTGTCCTTGTGATTTTGGACAGAGTGTTTTTTGTTGTTTTTTTTCTCCATATATACTTTGGTTTCCTCCTACAGACCTCACAGATGCATGTTAAGTAAATTAACAACTCTCTCCCTAAGTGTGAGTGAGAGCATAAATGATTGTTGGTCATGTGTGGATGGACTTGTTCACCTGTCCAGGGTGTACTCGCCGCTCACACAGTGACTTGGAGATTGGCTCCAACTCCAGCATGACCCTAAACAAAATATTGAGTAAAAAAAGATGGATAGATGGATACATTGATATTTGTGTTAAAATACATTTATTGTTATTATTTAGTCTCTCCAAATCACCTTTTTATTTTTGCTCCCAGTTAACTGTTCTTTTTGATCGCAGGACAGTGTCATCAACTTGCACACATGCTTGTCTGCACAATTACCTGATATTTATCCATAATCCCAATTAGGCATTGCACTTGTTTTGTGCTAGACATCTAATGGGATAAAGTCAGACATATTTACCGGTAAACTTTTGTTTTTATTGAGCTTTTCTTGGTAATATACTTTTTTTCATTTTTTTCACAAAACTTAGTAGACTTGTTTTATTGCACTAATGGTGGAACTTAAATGTGTGTCTCGCACGTTCAATTTTTGCTTATGAATAATTGACTTTTTTACATTACTTTTGAAGTGCTGCATTATTTATATTTTGGCTATAATTTAAAGTTATCTGGCTGACATTGCCTGAGATATCATATTTATTTCCTGCATACATGATCAGATTAGAAATGTATTTATTGAAAGGTCAAGCAGGGTTAATATTGTCTAAATCTGACTTGGTGAATATAATTCATTCATAATGACTGTTATAGAATAGAAAACTACAACATTGAAACTTCCAGTGCTAGTTTTCAAAACTTACATCAGCAATAACTCAAGATATTTTACATTTATGAGAAAAAGTAATAGTAATGAGCAGACATTAGTGTTCACTTAAGAGCAGTGGCTTCTCCTACAACAAAATGTTCTTTCTGAAAATATTCTGGTTTTGTTTGGCTACGGTGCAGAAAATGCTGGATATGGTGCAAAAAGGATGTTGATCAGTGTTTCGCTTTTAATATGATGAGAATGAAGCTCTGTATAAAAGCAACTGCAAATATATAGTCATAAACTGCTTGTATAGTTTGTTTTAAAGAAAATAGTCTTGAGTAAATGTCTCCATTTACATTTTCACACTCAGCCCTTCTGGAACAGAGCCGCAGTACATTTAAAGTGCATTTGTGAAAATAGCTTTAATTTATTTTCCAATCTACTCAGACAAAACTAGCTTAATGATGTAATATACAAAAAAAATAAAATAAAATAAAGCAGAAAACATGATTTGCTTTAGGAAAATAAACACATTGAGGTATAATTATGTTTTTACAATAGTACACAGCCTCGCTCCCATATGCCTCACATGTTTTTAATGTAGGCCCCAAATTTGTCTGAAGGGCTCCATGTTAGATTTCACTTGTTTTTGCATCGTTTTAATCTGAATCAGCTTTATTGCCATTGCACAGAAGCACAACGAAATTACATTTCAGTACAGCCCATCCAAAGAAACACAAACAAACAAGCAACAGACAGGGTAGACGGGGTGTCTGAGGCTGCAACCTCACTGAGAGGCGCTTCCTTTTTCGTTAGAATAGAAAACAGAGAAGAGCTCCCTTTTGTAAATGAGTTCTCGTGGCTCAATGAGACTAGCCTGTATAAATAAAGGTTGAATGGAAAAAAAAGGGGGGGGGGGGGGAACATGAGGGAAGAGGAGGTAAGAAAAATCATATCATATCATGCCAAAAAAATAAAAACAGCACAAAAAAAAAGCAACGTACATGTGACATAAAGACATATGCATGTGGAGGCCAGCGAAGGTGGTGTAAAAGGTTCAGAGGACAAAGAGCAGAGCAGGGAAGGAGCAGGAAGGAAAAGCATCCGCCTTTACCAAGAGCAAGAACGACAAAAATATTATCCAATAATTTGGACCAAAGTTCTGCTGATCTACTGTGATAAGCTCATTTATTTTCTGAAGCGTTGTATGCCAATCTAAGAAGAAAAATCTGTATACATTTATTAAATCTAGCTAAGTTTGAAATCCTTAATAACAATGAATGACTGTTTTGATACAAAAAAATGATTTTACCTACGCTGTGCATATCACAAAGCATTAGTTGCAGTTTTGAATGATATCTATAGCCACAAAATTGTAACGATTTCAAGGCTTCATACTTGTAGGAGTGATAAATGATATCACTGTGCATGCAATAATGGAACAAAGGGCAACAGTGGGTTGTTGCAGAGACATTATTTTAATGGGGAAAAAAGCTGTAAGCTCTGAAATGTGTCTGTATGATACCCTGGGGAATGGAAACAACCCCTGCAGAGGAGGAAGTGCATTTATTTTAGGAGCATTTAGTACAGTTTATTTATCTGTAATGTTTCAGGAGGAATAAAGAAGTTATGGTAACATCTGTGGTTGAATTTTGCATTTAAAAAGCTTTTGACATAAACAATGTCTTTATTTACCTTCTGAAAGCCGCTCATTCTGTGGCTGTTCTCTAAGTGTCCTGAAAGATCAGACAGTTCCAAGCAGTTGTGGGGAAGTCATAAAAATAAAATGAAATTGCAGTATGGACTTGCAAAAATAAAACTAGAACAGAAAAATAAAAACACAGCAACTTGTAAAATGCTTTGAAACTCTGCAGAGTTGCTCCACATAATATTCATATTTGTTCATTTTTCAACCTTTAACATTTGTGTTGCTTTCAAGGATTTCATAGTTGTGGAGCTTTAATGGTCACATTGTATTCTGAAACAAAGCAGCAGTCAGTATTGACACATAAATCAAGAGACAAGATGGTGTCTACTGTTCATTGAAAGAAATATGAAGTTTATTCAGATAACCCCTTAGAGGTCATGGTTTGCATATTACCATATGAAGACACTAAAGCCTGCTGGTGACATTATGCACCAATATGTCACATAATGAAGCTAAAACTGTCTCCTTCATGCTTGTCTAAATTGGATCTCGTTCATATTCTGCTTCCTTTACATTTAAAACTCGGGATTGCTTTTAATCGCTTTATAGTTTTATTTTGACTGAATCTCCATGATTTAGGCATTCAGATTCCATATTGGACCATGTTTACACCAGGGTCTTAGCCATCTGGTCTCCTAGTTTTTCAATAGTTTAAAAGACACTTTTTTTTCTAAGCAATTCACCAAGATGAAGGATTTGACCTTAATTTATTCTGCATTACTTGTTACAAATCACATTAACAAGAACAGGGATTTCTCACATAAGCATCATGAAAAAGGGTGTAGTTTGGTTTGAAAGAAACTTCCCTCAGGGTGAATTTCTAATAAACACAGCTTCAGCCGTTTTATTTTAGCCCATTAGAGCCTGCACTATTTCTGGTATAATGGAGCCTGCTGACTTGTTTTGATTGATTTGGGGAAATTATGCCCATTTTGTATTGGAACGACGTTCTGTCCAATTTGTCCATTCTTCTCACTGAGTATGAGCTGAAGAGGACATGTTTCAATTTTAACTGCATAACAAGATGCAGGCAGGGTGGATGGATCAATGTGTCACACTGTTGGTAATTTCATTGTCTTTTTGAATCCTAGAACAACCTAAATGGACATTAAAAAAAAACATTGTTCATCTGCGACATCCATGCTTATAATCTTATTTGCATAATTTTTTGCACGTTAGAAAGGTCAGCTTTTTTTGGATTGGTTTCACCTTTTGGGACAAAATGTTCTAATTTGAATTTCTTCCTGGGGTTTTAAAATGTTAAATTCTTCTTACAGATACCACCTACACATGGTGACTTTCAGTCCACATTTAGAACAAGTCTGTTTCATATATTTAAACCTGCTGTTAATAGTATCTCTGCAGACAAGTATAGAAGCCAGATATGGTGTGGAAATGAAGAAAATGTGGCTTTTTTTTCTTTGAAAAAGACTTTGAGGTGTTTGTAGGTATTTTAAACTTTGCAGAGAGCCTGTGAAAATTCCTCACTCTGCTATCACACATAGTGAAATCGGATAATAGCCCCCATGTTTAACGGGATGAATTATATGGCATGCAATGTGTTGAAATGAAACAACAGCTCCATTCAGTAGTACTGTGTTGGACACATGATCAGATTCTATTCTAACAGGTTCTTTTATATTGTGTGTACTGTACATGCTGCACAGTACTGTACTCATCTCATCGTCACCATATTCATTGCCATCAAGCGTTTAAAAGCATATGAAGTGTTTATAAGAGAGTGGGAAATGTTTGTAGGAGTGTGGGAAGGGTTTATAAAGCCTTAATATACTGTATATATAAATAATAAAGTTAATATAATGCCGCTACTTTGCTATATTGTTGAGGGAAGAATGGAATGTAAGACTGACAGACAGATTGGTGCAACGTCTGCAGTATTGCATACTCTGTGCTGGTCCATGTGGTGAAGAGGAAGCTGAGCTGTAAGGCAAAGCTCTCTGTTTACTGGTTGGTCTGCATTATGCTCACCTATGGTCCCGAGCTCTGGGTAGTGACCAAAGGAATGAGATTGTGGATACAGGTGGTCGAAATGGGTTTCCTCCATAGGGTAGCTGGACTCACCCTTAGAAATAGGGTGAGAATTCCAGTTATCTGGTAGAGACAGAGTAGAACCACTGCTCTTCCACATCGAGTGGAGCCAGTTGAGGTGGTTCGGGAATCTGGTAAGGATGCTCCATGGGCGCCTCCCTGGGTAGATGCTTCAGGCGTGTCCCACTGAGGAATCCCCGGGGAAAACCCAGGACATGCTGGAGAGAGTAGTCATTGTATGTTCCCATACAATGGCAAAATTAGTTCTCTGCATTTAACCCTTAACATATAGATACATCCAGGTGGAGCAGTGGGAAGCTATGTAAGCACCTGGGGAGCAATTAGGTGTCTTGCTCAGAGATACCACGACATATGGGAATGGCTGGGAATCGAACCGTGACTTTCTGGTCCCAAATCGGCTGCTCTACCTCTACCCCATCTCGGGGTCATGCCAGAAGAGCTGGAAGAGGTGGCTGTGGAAAGAGATGTCTGGGCCCCCTGCTCAAGCTGCTGCCTGACTTTGGAATAAGTGGTAGATAATGAATGGATGGATGGATGGATGGATGGATGCTTCATGGATTTTCATCCATCACTGTGATCCCTGGAACATAGCCCCTGCCACATGTGAGAGATCACTGTACTTTACTCCAAGAAACCCAAGTTCCATTTCTACACAGAAATTATAAATACTCTAATTATTGCTCAGATAGCTTGCTTAGGCATGTTGTTTTTACTTTTGATTTCAGAAACCAAATGATTAGATAAATGCTAAATTTGAGCAGTTCCACGCCGTTTACTGGATTTTTAAATTTCTGTCACGGAAGCAGCTGTGTTGCCAACACGCCATGGGGTGAGACCTGTCACTGTGGGAATCAAGCAGGCTTGTCCCACTGACAAACGAGAGTGACAGTGATTTATTCACTCATTTCAGTCAAAAGAAGTTGATCGCTTTGTATTATTGAACCTTAGCTGTTTCAGTAAATGGTGTAATGTGATTTTGTGCTAATTTTACATATTTCTGCAAGACCTGATTAGACGATTTGTGGTTGTTGTGAACCAATAGGTTCAGACAAGCACACAGTGGCAGACAGGCAGGTGATATCCAGTGTGTTTATCACTCCAGGTTAATTTATTCACCTTTGACTTCCCATTTTCTGTTTATTGACATTCTTTTAAACAATTGTGATTGTTTTGAAAAAGTCAAATGTTTTGCCCTGCGATTGCTGCTCTAACGTAAATGGGATGCCAGCCAAGGCACGTGCGACCAGCGGTTCAGTGCTGAAAGGAAATGAAAGAGGAAGAGCAGGAGGTGGTTTTGTTCTTTTTAGTCACAGTAGTGAAAAGAGAAACAAAGATGAAGCAAGAAGCAGGGCAGCTTAGAGGAATCAAGGCCGAGCATGAGCTCAAATCAGAAAACTAAGCTGGAAAAAGGCTTTACTCCATCTACTAAGCCATCAAAATGGCTTTATTTTATCTACTGAAAATAGAAAAAGATTGTTTGTGTGAGTGAATTTATTTAGGATGCTTTGACAGAGCAATCCCACTGAGGCTCCCAGAATCCTTTGCTCTTTTTTTAATAACTGGTTTATACTTATCATTGATCATATGACCACGAGCTAACAGAAAAATACCCAGAATAAACAGTCATGTAGCAGATGTTTTGTTAAACTTTTTATTTATTTATTAGAAAACATTATTTTGCAAGAAAAATTCTGGGCATTACTTCTTTAACATCTGAAATGTATTTAATTAGGAGTAAAACTAAAGTAAAATGTTTGCATTTACATAACTGAATTTAAATTAAGTTCAGATTTATTGTGGTTTAGATGTAAATCCTGTTTTAGGTCTATTTCTTTTCTCAGTTGTGC
>NC_056500.1:12763612-12782649 GCF_014905685.2 Nematolebias whitei
CCCCCCCCCCCCCCCCCCCCCCCCAAAAAAAAAAAAAAAAAAAAAAAGCTTAAACACAAGTAAAGCTGTGCTCTGAGCCAGCACAGAGGGTTGTCCAAAAGCAGCCAGGTTTCCTCTGACCGTCAGCGGCTGATCTTTTTCCATTTTTTTTCTGCCGCCTGTAGCTGTCTCTTCCTGGAAAGCAATAAGAGCTAATTAGTTTTCTTCTTAGCTGCCAGGGCTCTGTAATTTAAACATAAAAAATTGCCAAATCTTTACACATGAAAATGTTTTTCATTATGCAGTATCATAGCTAGAACAGGTGCCTTGTGTCCCTGTCTGTCACCTTCTCAGTATTGGCATTAAAAATTACATAAAGCATCAATAAAATGGATTATGCATCACTGTTCAGCTTTGATTTGTGTGATTTTTTTGATATGTCATTTATTCATGAATGTCTGGAACTGTGTGGAACATATTTTACGAACACGTGAACGGCCTCTGAGCAGAGTGTCAACTTCAGCTCTGTCATCCAGATTTTTGTTTTATGCCTCTTTTGTATTATCCAACGTATATCTGTTCCTTCAGGCCAGTCCTCATCGTGTTCTCCCCAGGTGGGTTTTGCAGCCTTCACAATGTGTGCCTGTTAAATGGCTGACCTTACTTTTTCAAAACTTTAACAGTTTATATAAAACATAAAAACACTGCACTCTTTCATAAAACTTGTAGTCCTAAACCCAGGGCTTAATTTGTAAACTGATCGATGCCGGAATGCAAATGGTGGGTGTGTGTGTGTGTGTGTGTGTGTGTGTGTGTGTGTGTGTGTGTGTGTGTGTGTGTGTGTGTGTGTGTGTGTGTGTGTGGTCCGCACAGAAGTGGGGAGCAGGCGTGTAGATACTATTTCCTGCATTTTGGTGTAACTTATTTTAACAGGTTGTTAAACTTCTATGTTTACCTACATTTGTAAACACTTGATTCAATAACTATTTTAGAAAGCAACAACAGGTTGTGTGTGAATAGAGCAACTCCGATTCTGTCAAGCATCACCCCCCCCCCCCACACACACACATTTCATGTTTCTGAGCCAAACTCTTCTCCGCTGATTTCATTCCTGCGTTGTTGCTCCTGCTGCTCCAACCTCAATTACAACTGCCTTCTCGGCTGTCCAACTAGGACAATCCATCCATTTTTTAATGAAATTAAATAGGACTGTCTTTTCAACATTTTGATTGTTGTTATTTTGACAAATTAGCGCCGTTGTTTTGATACGTGATTAATGTGAATAATACACATCAAACATTTCTCTCTTTTTTTTTTACTGTAAGTTTTTTTTATTTATTATGTCTGAAATGTATGTGTGAGTTCACATCAGTAGTTGTGCATGCTCAGAGCTGTAGAGACACTGCTGTGTGTAAGTATGGCAAGCCAAGTGGCCCATTAATAGCCACTTTTACCATATATGGCTATTAATGGGCCACTTGGCTTGCCATACCAAGGAAGACACTTCAGCCCCGTGGGACATGCCGTCCAAATCTCTGTTGGACAGGAGCATGTGCACAAGCTGTAATATCCACTCCACAGACTGATCAACATCTCCTCTCTTTGTATTTTTAATAAATAATCGATAAAAATGCGTGATGACTTTGGACTTTTAGGGGCGGAGATTTGAGTTGCCGGATCCGAGCAAACAGTTGCCGGAACGCACCCGATCAAAATGAGAAAGTTCTTAGATCTTGTTCCGGCAGGATCCGGCTCAAATAAAGCACTGACTAAACCACATGGTGCCACTCCGGCATCGTGACGTGCGTTAAGTTTGTAGATATTTGTTTTTATTTTAACTCAGCGTGACAGATGACCCACACTTCCTGTTATGTTATGTACTGAGCTGCACGTCAACCATGCCATTTCTAGAATTTCACCATATATTTCTCAGGTTTGTTAGGTAGGGTCAGGAAAGCAGTTCTTAACCATACACAGCTAAAAGATTTGTACATAAAATACTCGTTTCAGATTACTTGACATATTCGTTTTAGTGCAGTTTCAGTGTGTAGGCAATATGTCACAGGCATTAAAATATAATAAAGGCACAATAACGTGCAAACAGACTGTTCAGTCAGTAGCTGCACTGCAGCACTGCACCTATTTAAAGATTGGCAGTGTGAGTACACACA
Organism: Nematolebias whitei; assembly: GCF_014905685.2. Classification (NCBI taxonomy): domain Eukaryota; kingdom Metazoa; phylum Chordata; class Actinopteri; order Cyprinodontiformes; family Rivulidae; genus Nematolebias; species Nematolebias whitei. The sequence continues at coordinate 12,765,763 of NC_056500.1, forward strand.
GCTGCAACGCAGCAGTTCAGTAAAGCACACACAGCAAACACGCTGCGTCGCTGGGTAAACATAACTGATCTTACAGTGCGAGACGAAGCTTTGTGTTTCTTTAGAAATGAAAAGCCACTAAATGTTGTTTTTAAAATGTGTCAGTATCAGATAGTTAGTCACAGCTAAGCGTCAAAGAAGTTATTACCTGTTTGTCCACAATAAACAGACAAGATGACACTTGGTAACACATCCAACCTGAGGCACACACAGCCCTTCAGAGAACCATGAAAGAAATAAAGAGGCTAATTTATTGCAGCCTGTGTTGCAAAATCACTTTAAATGTCACTAGAATTGCAGAGGCATGGCAGCAATCATGTGGGAAGTGAATGAATCCTAATCATTTTAGTAAGAATTTTAATTGCTCTCTGTTATTATCTCTGTTTGTATCGCTTTTGAATCTCCTCCCTTTGTCTTGCAGTGAACCTACATGAATGGATCTTAGTCTATTTCAGGAAGCTGGTAATTTTGGAAGCTTTGGAAACAAACAGCAATCCTGAAAGAGTAGTTTTCATTCCGCCCGTCTGCTCCCTCTCAGCTGTTCATCATACATCTGAGGTTCTGAGGTTCAAAAGGACAGGCTGACAATAATTCATTTTATGTCAGCTGGGGGGGAAAAGGCAACACGGAGAGGAGCATCTAATTTATTTAAGCTTTCACAAACAAGTACAACTCTTATCTTGATACATTTTCTTTAACTGAACAATATTTGAATAAAGATAAATGAATAAATGCATGTTATCTTTGTTTTTTAGGAGTAAAAGCTATAAAAAAAGTATAGTATATATAAAGTATATTCTATTCTATTCTAAAATTCTTTAACTTACTTTTTGTGTGTGTCCCCCCCCAACATTTGTTAGGGAATAATCAACGTGCACTTTTTTGAGTCTTCATTATGGACAAAGGTAAGATGCTGGCTCATCAATCTCAGGATATTTATTCAGCAAGTGCATTCTTCAAATGATACTTGTAGAGAAAGTAAATTAACTTTTAAGTTTGCACAAAGGAGTAAATCATGCCCATAAAACAGTTTTAACTCACATCTATGCTTTTGTAGTATTTCTTAGATTACTCAGCAGATTTTAGAATATAATTTTATTATTGCAGAAAAAGTCAAGATAATAAACCAACTAAACCGTTTATTCGAATGTGTCCGTTTACAGTTAAAAAGTTAACTTTAGTTACTTGTTATCTTAAATTTACAGACAAATCTCACTTTAAACTCCAATCAGACGTATAGACCTTTATTGCCTTCTGGTTTTAGCAGGCGTTCATAATGTAGAAACAAAGTACGTTAAAATATTTAAAAAAAACATGGTTTCTTACTAAATGTTAAAATGATCGTATGGTCATTTTTTCAAGTGGTTTTCATTTAAATAGTGATCAATATTTATTATCTTATCAATTGTCACATCAGTCATAAAGCATGGAGGCAAAAGTCTTCATTCAGAATATGCTAATGGCTAGCCAGATAAAGGCCAACCAAACTACGTCTGTGTTCTACAAGAATGTTTGTAAGTCATTTTAGTTGTTTGTATATTGCAAAGACCCCCATCTCCAACAACCTTATACTTGAGAGTATTCACTGGTTATAAATTAGCTGTGGAAGCCATGTTGAAATGTTTGCCACATGTGTTGGTGTATCGTGCCAACAGTTCATTTATACAGGTTCGAGGACTCATTTACAAGAGAGACCTATTTTAAACAAAGAATACAGATTAGGTACAGACAACAATAGACAATCATATGAAAAGCATATAAAATGAAAAGTAAATGGAAGAAATTATATAAAAAAAGAAACAAAAACATTAACATTATAAAGCGATATAAAAAACTAAAAACAGGAACATGTCTGTGTTGGTTTTTGCCAAGAACTTAGCAGTTGTTTAAAGTTCTTAGAGAGGTCAAGATTGAGAGCTTCAAATCTTTTTTGCAAGATATTCCAGGAAACAGGAGCGGAGTAGGAAAAGGCCCTTTTGCCTAGTTCAGTCCATACTGCATGTAATAATATCCTGAGAGTGCACGCTGTAGCTGCACTCACACAGAGACATGTAGGAGGAGATGTATGAGGGCAACAGAACAAGAAGTGATTTAAAGATGAAAATCTACCAGTGACAGAGTCTGCGTGAAGTTATTGATGGCCAATTGACCAATGAATACAGGGTGCAATGGTGAGTATGGTAGTTACAGCCAGTTATGAAGCTTAGCACACCGTGGTAGACAGCATCCAACACCTGCAGGGTGCTTGCAAGAGCATTTGCTTTTGTCGGCATTTAACACAAGTTTGAGAGGGAACAAATCTGACTGGATGATGTCAAAAGCAGATTGCAAAAGCTGGGAAACCTTAGCAACAATTTTAACTCGACAACATACAACTGTTGTTGGCATAAAAATGTAAGGATGCATCAGGAATTAACTAACCTACATTACTTATGCAGATTGTGAAGAGGGTGGGTCCTAAGACTGAACCTTGTGGAACACCGTTGTTAACAGTTAGATAGCTGGAAGAAGTACTGTTATGTTGAACACGTTGATTCCGATCTGACAGCTAATTAGAGAACCAATCAACAGTGTGATTTGAGAAATCAATTTCAGAGATCAGTGATCAGTGCTTTCCATCTTTATACAGCCTTGCCATTTGAAGTGTTTCATTTTGATCTGTATAAAACTTCCATTGGGATTTTTAAGTGCTTCAGTATCTATATGTGTAGCAGTCACCTAACACTGGCACTACATCTATTATCAGATGAAATGATGCCCATCCTTTGAGAATATACATTTGTGTTGAATTGATTGTGTATGAAAGAGAGAACAAAAGTGACCTTGGCAACCCTTTCTTTTTCTCCATTTTATTTCTCCTTGTAGAGTTGAAGGAGGTGAGGAGAGGAGTGGGAAATGGATCTTATTTGATATCCTTCCTGTACTCAGGGAATACTCCCCCTTCCTTTTTCAGTCCAGTTATCTGTGTGCCTTTCTTCGTGGCTTCAAGCTGGATAAAAGCTGTCCTTGGTCTTAATGACATAGTTTCTTAATTTCAGTAGCATGGCATTCACACATGATATGCTGAGGACTCATGGATGGATTTTAGTGTACACACCTAATACGAAACCTAATGTCTCTGTTACAGTCCTGTGATAAACTACTGGAAAATTACGACAGCCTTGGTGCAATTAAAAATAAACACTCTGGTGTGTAGCTGCACAATATTGCTGTGAGTCTCAGACATATCCAAACATACCTCATCAATAATTATGATATTAGGTGAGTGATGACTGGTTTACCAGTAGGCTGAAAAGAACTAGAAAAGAAATGAGTAGTTGTGATGTAAAATAAAAGAAATGTAACTAACACACCACTGTTGAAATATTTAAAGACTCTGCAGATTATATATTAAAACTGAGGCTCAGTTTGGACAGCGCATCCACTGCTTCCAAAAAATGGAAGAGGTGTTTAGTTTCAGTCCAGAGAAGAAGTAAAATGTATAAAGATAAAAATTGGAATACATAGGTATTTTCTAGTATATTATGCATTTATTTATCCATATTTAATCTTTATATGCTTCTACTTCTTCGTGTCATTTAAAGACTTTATGTAGTAACTATCCAGATGATTTGCAGCTCTACATTTCTAAATCCTCTGATGAGTTGGGTCTTCTGAACACGTTGTAAATGATACCAATTAATGGACATCTTACAACTAAACAAAGATGGATCAGAAATACTACTTTTTGTTGCAAGTCTTAGATACAGAAAGTACAGCTCTTAAATGGAGTTCAAAATGAAGCATGCAACCTGTGTGTCACGCTACGGTGACCTAAATCAGTGTTTTCACCTAAATCTGACCATGAAAAATTAATTTATGCATTTATAACAGGCAGTCTGAACTATTATAATCGCTGTTTTACAGGCGTCCCAAACAGTGCTGTGAACAGACTACAGCTGATTCAAAAGAGCTGCTTTTATTCTCACAGGCACAATTTGAACTCATTTCATCTGTTTTTAGATCTTTACTCAGCTTTATCCTTGAATGTTTTCCAAATTAAGAGACACTGCCTTTCTATTTGTGTTGCTATGGAAAGTGCTGCATTGACTGCAAGAGAAACCCCTTCTGTGGGTGTTTATATGGAAGAAAAAAGTTAAAAAAAAAAAAAAAACACTGCCCTTTGTGCATAAGCACATGATTTTTTTTTTCTTATGTTTATTTGTATCAGACTGAGTTGGCTCTGTGAGAACATATTCTAATGAATGTGTATATAAATGTTTTCTAAGTTCTTAAAGAAAAGCACACTAAGCTGCTTTCTGCTTGATTTATATATATATATATATATATATATATTAGAATAAAGTTTGATTTGATTTAATTTTCAAAGCTAAACACACACACAAACAACAAATAAAGCAAGGCAGGACTTTAAATTAAAGATGTGATAAATCATTAAGGGAACCAAGTCAACATATATGGTCAATATTAGTGATTGGCGTAATTTTGCTTAAATCAGCATTAAAAAACACAAGATTTGTATATATGTATTTTTCCATGTCACTATATTTAATATGTAAACCTTAGCTGAACTGTTTTTAAGTTGTTTTCCAGTTTTTAGGCTGCCATTTCAAACAAAGTGAAGACATACTTCTCCTTTACAATCAAATGTTCCTTTATTTTCCACCACATGAAAGCTGATAATGTTATGACATATGAAAAATGTTTAGTCTTCTCAGCAACACCAAGTTTCAAACTTAAACACATCACATAGCCCCAGGCCTCTGACCTCGTTCTTCATCCATGCTTTGTAAGGACAAAACCCAAAAATGATGGATTATGTTCCAGTCGCAGCTGAGTGAAAATCCATTTTGTCGCCTGTGTTACACATATCTGTAACACAGACTGCGATTTCTGATTCCACTCATGGCAAAGCAGAAATGGCCTGGGGATTAATAAAAGAGAGTTGGTTAATGAGGTAAGAAAAAAAAGCCAGAGCTGAGCTGGGAAACACTTTTTTCCCCCAGTTTTATAGGAAAGACAAGGCAAGGACAAAGAAGTAAAACTCGAATGTCTTACCCCTGAAGTTCAGGATTTTATCTCAAGCATTACCGTATTTTTCGGACTATAAGGTGCACTTAAAATCCTTTCAATTTTCTCAAAAATTGACAGTGAGCCTTTTAATCCGGTGCGCCTTATGTATTAATTCTGGTTGTGCTTACTGATCTCGAACCAATTTTATGTGGTGCAACTGAACAATGTTGAAAGTTATTGTGAATTTTGTTCACAATTTTTCGTTCACGTTTTCACAATTTTGTTCCACCACATGTACCACATGTGGTGCGTATGTCAAATAAAGAACCTCGAATCCTTGACTCCTTGAATGAGCTGAATAAAGTTTGACTTAGCCAACCGTTTTGTTTCGCTTAATGCGCCTTATGTATGAAAACAGACCCATTCGTTGATATTGCGCCTTATAATCCGGTGCTCCTTATAGTCCGAAAATTACGGTAAAACAATATTTTCTCTGAAATCTGTCAGCAGTTCCAAAAATCCTATTCTGACAAATTTCTCTCAGTGGGCCGGCACAATTAAATTATAGTTATTATTATTTTATTTTTTTAATCGTGCAAGATGTTTTAATTGATGTTTAAAAATAAAGCATGTTACAAAACAAGCCATTTATAGCAAAAAATATCTGAACCAGATTTAGAAAAGTAATTAGTAACAAAGAATGAGCTGGGTGTCTCTGTTGAGTCACGGTGGATTGGTGCCAAACCAGTGGCAACAGAAAAACATGTAATGTTGTTTAGTGATGATTATACTGTCGTTATTTTTAATTTCAGTAGCAAACTAATTAATGCAGCACAAGCTTCCACCTATAAAATGGATTAGTGTGGATTTCATTCACTGCTTGAATTATGTTTGTAGTTAAGAGGTCCATAGAATTTACTCGCAAAGGCACCTTTCTGCAAAACGTATTTCTCCTTCACTAGATCTTTTAAATGAAACAGGCTTTCCACATATAATACATTTAAACTGCTTACAGTTGGTTTTACCATTAGAACTTAATATAAAATGAAACCTTTAACATCAGAATTTACGTGAAACACTCATATTGTTATTGCATTCTTATTCATTATGTTGCAGCTGGTAACTGGTCTTTGAGCTCTAACTGATGCTGTGAGACATCACAATGTTGCTGTGTGTTCCAGTGTCTGTCTGTTAGCAAAATATCTCATGCACCACTGGAAATATATGAATAAAAATTGTAGAAAAATATCATTGGATGTACCTCTAAACTGATTAACTGTTGGAGCAAACCCAATACAAGATGGCTGCCACAGCCAAGTGACTTTAGCAAATATTAAATACATTTAGTTCATTATAATTCACAAGATTTGGTGTGGTAATGGCTGAGATTGATCCCCAACACACATTCTGAGCACTTACATATTCCTAATCAAATTATTTAAATCTGCAAGACCTCGAGCTTCTAAACTGTAGATAATAAAAATGACTGCACACCTCTGACATACATTTAAAAGGAAACTGTTTCCTTTACAATCCTCTGGACAAAATCTAATACTGACATCGAAGTTAATGATTTAACTCAGCTGGCTGCTATAAGGGAGTCAGCTCAGTCGATGCCATGCATGTCCAATAATCAACATTCCTGCAGTTTCACGTCGTCACTTCTTCCTCTCTCTAATCAATGTGGGCTTTCATTTCCCCTCCAGGCTAGTGCTAGCTATTAGTTTATCACCTCTTACTCTCTTTGTCAACAGATTTTTCAATACTTAACCACACTCTCCTTACAAACTCTCTCTCTGCTACGTGTTTGCCTGAATTAAATGTTGCTGTTTTGTGTCTAGAGGCCACAGATACAAAGATGTGCATACTTCCCAGTAGCGTGCACCACTGGCCCATCAACCAGCAAATTAGTTAACAAGATTGAAAGTGCATTTGCAGAAAACGTTTTATCATTTTTTTTTTTTTTTTTTTTTTTACTTCTGTGTCTTGCTGAGTGTTTGATTAACAAAATTAATTCAGTTTTGGCACCAAAATATCTTGTTTGTAAAGCTACATTTTTGTTTTTTTCAGTAAAATACAGAATAGATTACCAAATATTTTGAGAACATTTAGAACTCACGGTGTGGTTTTGAGACTCCTTTTGTGAAAACTCTAAATAATTGTATGAATACAGCAATGTTAAGTCAGGATTTCTGGATGGTTTCTTTTTGTTGAAACATTTCGTCTTTCATCCAAAAGACTTCGTCAGTCACAACAAGCCACAACAACTGAGCCACAACAAACTCAGTCTTATAAATAGCACCCTCACATAGTGGGTCAATTATGTGTTATTATTTGTTATATACTATATATTATATTACAGTACTCCCTCGCTACTTTGCAGTTCGTTTATCGTGGACTCGCTCTATCACGGTTTTTCAAAATAAGATTGGAGATGACACACAATTGGCTGATTGATGGATGAGCCGCACGATCGGCATGGAATTTTTATTTCAAATAAATTATTTAAAATTATTTAGCACCTGCTGCACCTTTGTGCAGCCCATACTGCAGGATAAGCTTCCTCCTGCAGCTGATCAGCTGTTCTTCGTGCAGAGCGGAGAAGTGGGTGTGACCAAGAGCGCTTGCAGGTAGAAAAGAGCAGCCGAGACAGGGAACTGAAATCATTACATTCTGTGCTTCATACGTCGTGGTTTTTCACTTATCGCGGGGCTTCAGTGTATGGAGCCCCCGTGATAAACGAGGGACTACCGTATATGTTATTGAGCATGAACTTTGACCATGGCTGTCTCAAAGAAGTCGCGCGGGGGGGGGGACGGGACTCCAGAAACCATCTTCTCACCATTAAACTGGTTGACCCACTATGTAAGATGCTATTTATAATACTGAGTTTGTTGTGGCTCTTCGGACTGGTGAAGTCTTTTGGATGTAAACTGAAACGTTTCAACTAAAATAAACTGTCCAGAGGACTGGACTAAACATTGTTGGATTAATTTATTTTTTACCTGGATTATTGCACATGGACTTTGATAAATTGTATGAATACTTAAACACAACTCAGGCAGCATCAGCTTCTATATTGCATGACATTTTGTAGTCAAGGCAGTAAAAGTGTGCCCATAATTAGCAGATTCAATATTAGAAGTCTGTTAACAAATGAAACATGTGAGTGATGCAGTAGCTTAGTGGACAGTGTTGTGGTTTTATAATCCTTAGGAAACAGGTTCAAGCCCAATCTGTCACTCATGTCCACTCACTGTGGCAACATCTGCAGAAGATAGCTGCCAAAAGAAAAACATCAGTAACTGAAACACTTGGGTTCAGGAGCACCGTTGGGTTCATTTCCTCTGGATTATGTTTTGAACATTTTTTTTTTATACGCCCGTCAAAGGCAGGACGTATTATGATAGTCTACATCTGTAAACTTTCTCTTGTCCATCCCATAATGTCTGATCTGCTCAAGATTATTTAATGAAACTTCATACACATAAGCATCATCATTAGATGGAGTGTCACCTACACTTTTCATCACCCCTGCTTCAAGGTCACAAATCAAGGTCAAATGTAATATTAGTCTGGGCCTTTGCTTTAGATTGCTGTGTAACAGTAGGTGGCACTCCATAGAACTGGTTCGTCTTGTTGTGTTCTTCTTCCATTCTTCTTCCATTCTTCCCAGTTTGGCTGAACATCTACTGGAGAGAAATAAAATAAGAAATTCAGGTGAAATAATTTACTGTGTTTCAGCTGTGGGCAGCTGTTGCTCTACAGTGCCGTTAAACGGGCTTCTTCCCTTTGGTTGTAGCTCTTCTTCCAAACTGGTTTGACCCTTAGGCTTTTTTTAAGATAGGGAACCGCAGAGTGTGTCAGGAAAGATAAGGCGGTGGTTGTGATGTGCAAAGAGGGATACAAGTTGTTTATACCCCTGAATTATTGTAGGAAACTCAGCAAGCTTCATCTAAATTCCTGCTTTCTTTAGTTGAACATTTTCATAAGAATGAATCAAAAACAACGAGGAGGAGTCAACATTCTTCTCGTTTGCATACAACTGGAACTCGACCAGAAACAAATTCCCACACAAAACGGTTTATTTATCCAAAGAGAATGATTTCCATTCTTATTTATAATTATACAAATCCCTGAAGTCCTTGTTAACATGTGGCTCCAGGTTTTAAATATTCAAACCTTCACCCCCCAAGATGTAGAGATTTATGAACATTTTCACGTGTGTGGTTTTCCATTTTTAACCCAGAGGAAAACAATGTCATCACTCAAAGTGCTCCACTGGGTGAATGGAGCTGGATGTTTTGTGTGAACACTCAGTGAGGCCTTTTGCTGGATTTCAGAAGATTATTTGATGTTTGTCTTTATGTTTAAGCCTTGAATCTCTTTGATGGTATTCAGTGCAATTTGCTGGCATGTCATATACAATATTCTAAATCAAAAGAAACTAATCGTTATAACACTTCAGCATTCCTCTGACCCACAATGCATTTTCTCCCCTCTCCCATTTATCGTTCTGTAAGGTGAGATCCCTGGGAATTGTTCAGACAAGGTTGTGACCACGTGTAGCTTCCTGTCAGAATCAACAGCCTGCATTTGCTGGGAGTAAAGAATACCTCCTGGGTTGTTCTTCACTGTGATGCAGAGTGAGCTCAGACCTGGTTTCTATGTTTACTTATCGGTGACCTTGATTATTATCACCTGCTGGCAAAGGTGACGGTGGAGTGAATATGTTTTTGTCCATGTTTGTATGGATGGTTAATAAAGTATCTTATGAACTGCTGAACCTATTTTAAAATACCTTTCACGACATATACGACTGATTAACTTGTGTAATACATTAGATTCAAAATGGCTTCCACAGTTAGCTGACCTTAGAAATATGATAAATGTCTATAGCTCAGGCAGTTTTACACATATTGCACTCAAATTAGGTGTGGTAGTAGCTGACCGTCATCCCCAATTCATAATTTGAGCACAACAGATTGCGCAACATATTTGCTTAAAAACCTACGCATTCTATATCAGAGGCCATCCTGTTTGTCTGTTAGCGAAATATCTCATGAACCACCACATGAATCTCAATAAAACTCTCAGAAAGCCATCGTTGGTTGTCCGTGTATAACTAATAAACTTTTAGGGTCAACCGCTACAACTAATCAAACTTAGCCTACACAACAATGGCTATGACTCAGTCAAATTAACCAATTATTTATTTATTTTATGTGGTAGTAGCTGAAAGTTATTCACATCACATATTCTGAGTATTAACAGACCATGCAAGGCCATGGGAAAATTTTTTTTTCAAGGTTTAACCAAAATGGACACAATTCCGTCAGGTCTCACTAGAATTCAATTGAATTCAGTTTATTTATTTAGCACCGATTCACAACAGAAGTCGTCTCAGGGCACTGAACTGAAACATTCACATACATAAAAATAAGTTAATAACAATATTTATCTAAGTAGTCAGCAAATTGCTTCAAGTTTTCACTCAGTCACAGTCTCTCATCCTAAGCGAGCACAGATGCAACAGTGGGAAAGAAAAACTCCCTCATGAGGAAGAAACCTCCAGCAGAACCAGGCTTCGATAAGATAATCTTAGCCTAAAACTCTGGCATGAAATGTGGTGGGTGATGTGCATTCCTTCAAGAAATGATATGCCTTCATTGTTGTTTGGACATTTATTGATTAGAAAAATTACAAAATGATAAGACATCAGTTATTAAACTCATGGAACCCGAGACAAAGTATTATTGGTTTTTACATACATTAATTAGCAGTTACGGTAATAAGTGTCAGATATAGAAAGTGTAGCTTGTGGCTGTTTTATCCAGCTCAGATCTGTTTCACATGGCTCATATTGTGAAATATGCTGAAGCTGTTGTTAGACACATCTGACTGTGGCAGAAACACATCACCACCCTTCTTCTCTTTCAAAATAAGACTCTCTCTGAGAGCCAGGATGCCACGTTGTTCTGCTTGTGGGTTGTGGCATGTCTTCCAGGGCTCTGATCAGAATCTTAAATAGCACGAAGAACCACATGAACATGCTTTTAGGATGCATAAATGAGTCATCGGGGCAGTTCAATATTAATAGGTAATAAGAAACGCCTATGAATACAGTATGTAGACAAGAATAGAACTCTGTTTCCCTGCTGGCGTTTCCTTGCATACCAATAAGGAGACTTCAGCCCACTGCATTCATGTTGCCTTTCTGTCAGCTGACACATTTATATCCTGACTGCCCTTTTGTACATAACTGAAAAGAGAGGGAATGACAAAATAACTGAGATAAGATTTGCAATATGCACACTTTTTTAAGAATATAAGTGCTCTAATTTGTTGTATTTTCTTAGTATTTTCACTCCGTTTAATTGGCTGTCCAGTGAACCAAAAAAAAAAAAAAGATGTTATTGATTTCTGTCTGCAGCTGTCTGGCATTTGGACCGTTACAATCTTTTTTTCTGAACACGCGCTGCTTGAAATAATTCAGATTATTTTCACTTGTGCAGTGAGGTGTGTACTGTGGTTTGCTTCAAGGGCGTCTGTTTCAACGTATAAACAGTCGTTTCCCAGCCTGAAAGCCTTATCAGCAACTGGCCTTCCTCAGGATGTCTGCCAGTCACCGAGCAGCAACACAAACACCCTGTGGAAACTCCTGGTCATACCTCAATGCTTTTCCAAATAGTTTGTTCCAAACAATGTTCAGAAGAGATATTTGCTTCCAAATTTTTGTTAGCACTTAAAACTTGCAAAGGGAGTTATAACCAAAAGGTTTAGCCAAAAGATAAAAGGGTAATGTTGATTTTGCCAAAGTCTGTGTTCAAGTTGTGTGTTACTAAAATATCTAATGCACCACTGGACAAACTCACTAAAACATACAGAAAGTAAATATTGGATATACTTCTATAAATGATTAACTTCAAAATGGCCACCAGTCAGTTAACATTAAAAACAAACAAAAAAATTCATTTTTCTATCACTTAACTGTCATTTTTCTGTTTTCTGACTTTTTTTTCTGGCAGCAAAACTTGCGATTTACAGCTCAGTCAACTGTAAAAATGTCAGGAGTGGTGTGTCATTCGATTCCAAAATTATTTTTGGCAAATATTTGAGAAGTGTTTAGCATGGATATGATTTGATGTCACTCTCTAGAGACATTAAGTCAAAACATGCGCTTGTCTTTGCGTTTATCTGTGTGTTTTCTTGGAAAGAATGCAAAATCAGATCTCGGACAGCAAAGTAAAAAACGCAGCTTACATTCCATTTGTTTGGGTTCATTGAGTCCGATATTGACTGCAAGGTCAGGTGAGACTGTATATGTTCCTGAGCTTAATCCTGTATGTACTTAAGCAGTGATGCATGGTTTTAATTATGTGTACACTCATTCATGCAGCATATACCATATTTCAAACATGGAAAAAGTGATGTTAGTGATAAATTGAATCTAATTTAAAAAAAATCCAGTGAGACAACACATTTGTGATATTGTGTAAATCAGTGCTTGATTAATGGCCACACTGGAACTCAATGAACAGAACGAGATGTCTAAACAAAGATGTCTTGGTGCAAAATAAGATTTAAGATGAGCCGAACATGGACTCATTTATGAATAATTGCATGACTGTAATAACTTAAAGATGTTGCCAAAAATAATGTGAATGCAATCCTGTAATACCAATTGTATTTTCATTCTTATAAATCAAACTGTTCTCTGGGTAAGACTTTAATTACGAATAGCAATTATTTTCCTCTCATGTAACTATTTGTTTTAATGTCTTTGCCAATATCTGTCATGTTTGTATCCATTTGTTTGCCTGTTAGCAAAATATGGTACACTGAGCACTTTTCAATGAAACTTTCAGAACGTAATTATTGGTTCACATCAACCAATTCAATTCTGTAGCCAATCTTATTCAAGATGGCTGCATGGCAAACCTATTTAACAAACAGAGAAATGGATATAACTTACATATATTAATTAAAATTTAATGTCACAGTAGCTCGGACTTTTTTTTTAAACACATCTTGCAATAATCCAAAGAATTTTGTATGTTATTTTAAAGGTTTTACCAAAAAGGCTTCAACTCTATCTTGTTTTCCATCAATGTTTAGTCAGGTTCATCTGGACGGTTTCTTTTGTTGCTGAGATGTTTCGTCCTTCATCCAAAGGACTTCTTCAGTCTGAGGAGCCCACCAAACCAAACTGAATCCCACAAACAGCTCACTTCCAGAGGGGAAAAATACCAGTTTTCTGGTGATAAGATGGCCTCCGGTGCCCACCCTCCTCTCCCCTGTCAACTCCAATAAAAGCAGCCATGCCAAAGTGGTTCAAAACACCAAAGTTCATGCTCAATAATCCAGGTGTAAATCCAACAATGTTCAGTCAAGTCATCTGGACATAAGGTTGAATGGGGGGCTGATCTTCTTCCTGTAGTCCACCCGCAGCTCTTAAGTTTTCCCAACATTGAGTTGCAGGTGGTTCTGTCCACACCACTCCACAAAGCTGTCCACCACACCTCTGTATCCAGCTTCCTGGTCATCAGTGATGCAGCCCACAATGGCAGAGTCATCTGAGAACTTCTGCAGAGTAGAGCAGGTCTTGTGGTGTTAAAAGCACTGGACAAGTCAAAGAACATGACTTTTACAGTGCTGCCTGCCCTGTCCAGGTGGGTGTAGGCTCTGTGCAGCAGGTAGATCAGAGTCAGAGAGTCAAGTTTATTGTCGTTCACACCACATGTGGTACATGTGGTTCAATGAAATTATGTACACAGGGTCCCAGTTACATCCAACAATAAAATGTAAAAGAAAAACAGTAATATGATCTAAGATATGAATAAAAAAAAATCAACTAAAAATATGCTAAGCACTAGTAGATAAAAACAATATGCCGAACAGCAGCACGAACATGAGTCTGTGTGAGCAGATGAGCACGAATGAACACAGCAGCATGAAACAGATCAGCAGCAACATGAAACAGATCAGCAGCAACATGAAACAGATCAGCAGCAACATGATGTGATTTTTTTTTTCACAGTGATTATCCTGGTTAGAGATTCATGAGTCTATAACAGCCTCAGGGTAGGAGCTGTTCCTCAGTCTAGTGGTTTTACACTTAATGCTCCTTAACCTCCTTCCTGAGGGGAGTGGGGCAAAAAAGTGTCTGATGGGTGAGTGGGGTCCTTCATGATGCAGGTGGCCCTCTTCCTGCAACTAGAGGTGTAGATGTCTGTGATGGTGGGAGACTGACTCCAACAGACTTCTGTGCAGCCTTCACCACTCTCTGCAAAGCTTTTCTTTCTGCAGCTGTGCAGCCTCCATGCCACACGTTGATGCTGGAGCACAGGATGCTCTCCACTGCACACCTGTAGAAGGAGGTGAGGACTGAGCTTCCCAGTCCAGCTCACCTCAGCCACCTGAAGAAGTAGAGTCTCTGATGAGCTTTTTTGATCAGGCTGGCAGTGTTGTTGCCCCAGCTGAGGTTGATGATGGCGTCGTCAACTCCAATGTGTGGCTGGTATGCACACTGTAGGGGGTCTAACATCATACAGCTGAGTCGCACATACTTTCAGGAGTTTGGGGCTTAATCCATCCAGGCCTGCAGACTTGTCTGGACGTAGACAGCTGAGCTCCATCTTCACGACCTCCCTGCTGATGGTGACTGGAGGCTCTGATGTGTCATGGAAAGACAATGATGGTGGAGGAGGAGGGGTGTTAGGTGAAGGAGGTTACAGCTGGGATCCATTGTGTTACTTTATCCATATCTTCCTTTTCAGGCTGCGGGATTGCCCATGTCCAGCCATCTCTGTGTGAGAGGCGGGGGACACCCTGTACAGGTCTCCAGTCTATCACAGGGCCACATCAAGACATAGAGACAAACAACCATTCAGTCTCTCACTCACACCTACAATTTAGAGTTACCAATCAAGTTACCAAGTTAACAATTGTGTATAGCCTAAACAAAAATAGTACTGTTTAAAGTTGAACAAAGTCAGAATTTTTTTGTATTTTCTACAGCTTTGTGCTCATTTTGTGAAGAAAACTTTTATTTATTTTTAAACCCAGACGACTTCACGCATGTGGATGTGATAATGTACAAGGGTCTTGCCAGAAAAAACAATTTATGTTTTTTCACACTTGCGCCAACACAGAAACACGCACACACTTAGTGCCCACAACACATGTAGTGAGTTGTGCTGCAGGATTGTATAAATATCAAACAGTCACCGTTATAAAAACGCACTGAGAAAAAATAATTTTGGGAGGCATTTACAACCCGATTAGCTGCAGGGTTTATAACAGGATAATAAAACTGATGGTTACTAATGCTTTCTGTGCTAATAGCGTTATTTTTGAGCAGATAAAATGTAAACACATTTAACCTTTCTTTCTATGTAGAACTTATCTTTAAACAAAATCCTCAGGTTCAGTGAATGAGAGCCGCTATAGAGACAGTTTTTATTATTTCACACTCCCAGACAGCCAGACTCACAGAGACACAAACATTTACAGGCTCCTGAGGTGTCAGACATTGCATAACACAGACTGTTATTTTAAGATTTGAACTGTGTTCTTGCAAAATCTGGAGGAGATCATTTAAATGTAGCATAATCTTTTATTTCTTACAGTAAGTATAATGCATTTTGCAAACCTCCATAGTCTGTTTGCTTGTATTTATATCCAAAGTGGGACTTGAAACTGACTGCATTAGATAAAGACCTGCTGTGGAGGGTGTTTTTAAGGGTCATAAAGTGATTCTGGAGTCGTGGAAGTGGAACTGCATCACTAACAATTAGTGCTTGACATCGAACCATCTTTAATGGATGTTGCTTTTTCGCTTTAAAGCAGATGCTCGTTGCATTTTAAATGGTTTTAGTATATTGAGAGATTGGTACAATATAAAAGAGTCCCTAAATAATATCAACTTAAAATGTTTATTTTCTCACATTTTAGTATTTATTTCATGTTTTCATCAAAGATTATTATTTTTCGTTTCAAGATGCACGTCAGTTTTTTAAGAGTAATTTATTTTGTGTATAATTTGTTACATAACATTTTACTTTAGGAAAAAATCTCTGCACTTTGCTTCATTTTCTTCTTGTCCATCCGAACGAGGCAGTGAGCTCTGTTTGTGTTGTTTTTGCTCAAAGTGTTTCTTTTCACAGCCAAGTTGTTTATTCACTCTGAACAAATTAATGTAAATGTGCCAGATGCACAGTTTTCTGAAACACCGGATAAAATAATTTGACAATGGGATGGAGGAACAGCTAATGATGGAGGACAACTTGTCTTGCCTTTCACTGTGAATAGAGTCATCATCATCCTGAGCAGAAATGTATTTTTTTACATGAATAAATCTCAGTAGTACATGAACTGCTCTTCAACCCTGCATTTTTATGCTAATTTCACGCTTCTTTCGAATGTTTTTAATGAGCACATTATAGAAAAAAAAAAATTTCTTTAGCCTATTTTTCTCATTATTTGTACATTTGTAACGTCTTAACGTGAGATACAAAAAAAGAGAAAAGACCAGAGAGCAAAGATTAGAGGTCCTAAGGGTCTGAGGTGAGATCTGATCCCACCTGACAAGAGAGGGCTCATGTGATCTGCAGGAGATGAGCTTAAGCCCTCAAGGCCACATGACACCCTGTTTCAACCCACTGATTTAAACGAAAGGATGTGAGCTGATTTCATACATTGTTGGAGATTTTTCATGCGGAGGGGAGGATTTAGCCACATAATCTGTCAACAATGTATCAATTTATGTCTGGATGAGATTCCCACTGTGAGTTAAATCCTTTAAGAAAAAAAAGTATATATATATATATATAT
>NC_056500.1:12782749-12793453 GCF_014905685.2 Nematolebias whitei
TGCATGTTCTCTCTGTGCATGTGTGGGTTTTCTCCAGGTACTCCAGTTTCCTCCCACAGATCTAAAACATGCATGTTAGGCTGATTGATAACTCTAAATTGATTCTAGGTGTGTGTGAGAGAGAGAGAGTGATGGTTGTTTGTCTCGTTTGTCTCGATGTGTCCTTGTGTGGACTTGCAACATGTCCAGGTTGTACCCTGTCCCTCGCACATTGATGGCCGGATATGTGCACCAGTGACCCCCGCGACCCCAAAAGGAAGAAGCGGGTAAAGATAATAGATGGATTGCAAGTGGTTAGCTTTAAAGTGGGCCAGTAAGTACCAGGCCACTTCAAGCAGTGGTCTGAGCAAACACTACAGATTTTAACCTGTAAAAGTCCATCTCGGCAAAACAGTGCACTGACAGCCATCTGCTGTTTCACACAGATTTAGTCTGAATTTAACAGCTCAGTGTTTAATTAGGTGAATATAATGCAACATCATGCTGCTCAGTCATCCTGTAACTGACACAGCACAATATTTACAGTGACTACAGTGAGTCCAAAAACAATCTGAGCAAACTGATAAGAAACCCACCAAACTGTGTCCAGATCCACTTTAAACAAAACTCATGACAAAATAGACATTTTAATAAGAACCATTTGGATAAACAACAAAAAAATGTTATTCTGAATATTCCCAAGAATAGATTAATTATCTTCAATTAGCTGGTTACTGAAGCAGACATGTTTTGTTTTTTACCCTGAGATCTCCAGATAATTACTCTGCTGTTTTTGTGGATTCAGATAATTTCAGCTGGAGGTTTTTTGATGAGGTTCAGGACAAAATATATTCAGACTACAACAAGTGGTACGCCGATGTCTCCTGTCGCTGAATGATGTGAATAGTGAATTTATGTAGTTTTCAAAATGAGTGTTTTTCTGGACTGGAATTGAACAGGGAATGCAAGTAAACCGTAATGTTTTTGCAAGATATTCAAGTGGCTACCATAGTTTAATCTTGAGCCGCCACACAGCAACTCCAATCATTGGAGAAAATTATACCTTTTGAAACTGTCCAGATGACCTGACTGAAAAATGTTGGATTTTATACCTGGATTATTGAGCATGGACTTTGTTATACCTTTATACAAAATAATAAAGAGAAGACAGTTCATACATAGGCCATTTTGGATTTTGGCATGGCAACTCAGTTTTCAATAGAAAACTTCCTTACACCTACATGCAGCCACTCACCAAAAAGGAAGTTTGTCTGTTGCTTATTTTTCAAGATTTCCAGCTCACGAGAACACAACACAACATACAGTATACTGTATATCAATGGACATCTTGGATTTTTTTTTACCTGGCAACCTAATTTTCTAAAGGAACCTTTCTTTAACCTAGATGCAGCCGCACAGCAAAATGGACATCAGCACCTTACCTATTTTTCAAGTTGTTGGGCTCACAGCATGCACAGACAAACAGGTAGATGGACAGTGGGTATTTTCAATTCCCCCCTTTTGCTCTGCGACAGGGGACAAAAATTAAAGGGGTCCAGACAACTTACTGAGGTGGTCTGAGTAAAAACATTTTCCATGTGTATTTCCTGTATTTAGTGCTCTGAATGCAATGTGAAAGCTAAAGACAGATTTGAGCAACAAATCTGAGCGGGGCCTACGTTGTTCATAACACAACTGAAATGTGCATTAGCGGTTTAGCTGTCATGTGTTAACCAAAAACATATCATGTCCTAAGAAAATACTGTATACTATATAAAGTACACTAATGAGCCAGGTTTTCTTGACGTTTTTCTCTCCTCATTGTGTGTGAACTGAGTGGGCTGCGTGATTAATGCCATACTCATTTGCCAGTAGAAGAATTAGCTTTGGTGGATTAAGATATTGGAGCAGGAGTGAGATAAGAGAGAGGACCTATTTACCTAGGCAGTTAGCTTATTTAAAGGTAATTAATTATTTACCTTATTTACACTATGGAGCCAACTATGTGGTTCACTCATTAGACAGCTTCCTGCTACTGAGCTAATCCAAAGTAGTTTATGGGTTTACCAGATAGATTTCACAGAGAAGTTTGAATCTGGTGCTTCTGAAAAGAGTGTTTTTATTCTATGTGCAATTTGACCGTGTCAGCGTTGGTCTTCTGTGGCACTACTAAGATGAAGGTTGGTTTTAAGTGCTACAGTAAAAACTAGACTAATGCATGGAAGTACTGTAGCTCAATGTTTAGAAATGTATAGAAAATATCACACAAGCAGTGACAGTAAACACAAAAACAAATAAATTGAGTAGACTACCCTAAAAAGTACATTTTTGACTACTTTTCTTTAAGTTTCTCAGGATCATCAGCACTTTCCTGTAGTGGCTCCTTGCATGTTGTTCTTGTGTGTTTCTTTGTCCTTTCTATTTTACCAACTTCAGTGTCTCTTTTCTTTTCTGCTTCTTCTGTTCTCTTTTTCATCATCTGCCAACACGTCAACCCTTTCCCACCCTTTCACCCTCTTTTATCTGTTTTTTTTTTTTTTTCTTCCTCTGTAGACAGGGTCAGTCGCTTTCTTAGAAACAGGAAGGACAGGAGGTGACATGAGCTCTATGCCAGGTGAGAAACGATTTGGCCTCCAAAATGGACATTTTCTAACATATCTTCTGTTTTTTTTTTTTGCCTATTTTTACTTATTTTTGTCTGTTTGCGTGTAACATTTGTTTTCTTTAATGAATAATTAGCTCTCCTGATCCATTTTCAAAAAAAAAAAAATCTGGCATAATTAAACATTTATTTTTAATTTGTCATCACTTCTCTTTATTTAATTTCTTCCTAGTCTATTTTTGCTGGTTAGAGCAGGTCACATGTGGTTGCCAGGGATGTGTGAAAACTGGGAGTGCGTATTTGTTTGTATGAGAGCGCCGTGCATGTGTCAGTGGTGTTTTTGTGGTTGCAGAGTTAACGTTCCCCCCACACAGCTTTGGCTGCTGACATAGCACAGGAAATCTCCAGCAATGCACAGTACTGCATTCACACATACCCAGTCCAGTAAAATGAACACTGAGCTACTCAATGTGGCACCCAGTCTGTTAACTATAGACTGTCATTATGATTTGTGTTGGTCCGTTTGTCTGTGTAGGTCAGAGAAGAAAATAAAAGGTTGTAACCAGTCTAAGATGTAAAGAATGTAAATGTATGTGTTGATTTGCTCTCATATGCTGCTTGCTGTGCAGAATGCGTTGCTAAGTTGAATCAACATTGCCTGCCTGGCTTCTCACTTTACTGATGTCTGGATAAGTCTTTATCACTAAGAGAGGTGCATTTGCTCACATCTTTTTTCATTATCGTTCGACAGGGTTAGAACATTTTTGATTACCGGTACAATGTTCCTGTTTGCCTCTTTGGGTTTGGCTCTGTTGGCACAAAGTTATAAATAATAAAGGGGAGATACATTTGTTTATGACTCATCTTGTTCTAAGAGTCTGCCAGTTGATTTACAAACACTGCTTGCATTGTATATCATGAATATGTCTTGCATAGTAGATTTTAAAAGCTTTAGCTCTCTTGATAAATACACATCCATGTTTTAAAATAAGTTTTCAAAGTAGAGAGTACATAGGTAATTAAATGTGACAAAAGTACAATACTTGGGCTTTTGTTTATACAGAAATAAATGTTTTATTAGTTTATAGGCTTGTATGAAAAATATAATCCAGTGTAACACGTTTGTTTCCACAGTCTGATAGTTTGTGCACAAATGAAGGAAATTTATTAGTACAAAGTGCAAGTATACTGAGAACAGGTGATGATCACCATCCCAAAGAGGTGAAGGATTGTGCATCAAGTCTAGAGAAGTGAGCAAAACCTAGAATAATTGTTCAGCAACTGAAGGCTTGTTTTACATTCATTAATATATGTGGCTGCATTAGGGGAACACTGATCAATAACCGTGTCAAGGCTGTAAAAATTAGAGGTGCTGTGGATGCCGCAGTATCCTCTGATTGATGATCGAGGACATGCACATATGTAGTTGAAGGATTATTATTTTTTTAAATCACTTAAAAGCTAATTTAATTAGTACTGCATTTGTTTAAATTATAATAATACATTCTAGTAAGATTGGATTTTGTGTCTTTGTGTGAATCAGCCTTTCCTATCTCTGGTATTATAATATGGTTTGGTAGAGTTATCTTACTTTATTATGGGTGGTAAGGTCATGCAAATAGACACATGATCACAGCACCCCCTGACTTAAACACATTTTAATGTCTGTGAGTTGTGAACATGGCAGGAGAAACAAGGAGAAAGCCCCAGCTCTCCAAAATACTTAGAGTGACTAGTCTGAAGTGTGCTAAATTAGCTAATTGGTTGCTCGGACAATGTTATGTAGAAAGATAAAATTAAAAGTGAACATTGGTTTAAAAGTATTCATCCAATTTTTTTTCCTTCACTTTTACTTTCCGGGTAGCATGGAGCATGGTGCCTATTTCCAGCAGTCACTGTGGAAGAGGCAGGACACACCCAGGGCAGGTTGCAAGTTCATCACAAACAAATAGCTTCATTGCAAAAGCACTGCATTCTAGCACAAGTAACATTCAGTATCCAGTTGGTGAAGCATGGCAGTAGCACTGTCATCATTTGTAAGAATTTTTGATTGGTCTGAGCCTAAATGACTTAATTTTTAATAGAAAGATTTTTACATGCCATATGAAAAAAGATCAGAATTTGTTCTGTGGACTTAATTTCAGGAAGATATGTCAAAAAGCAAGACGATAGCTCCAAAAACAAAGCTTTCTCTATTAAATAATGGCCATAGAACAGTAAAATAAATGTTTGTAACAGCCAAGTCAAAGTCCCGAACCAAATTCAACAAAACTGCTTTGAAAGGACATTAAGTGAACAGTTAACAATTAAGTGAACATCCAAGAGTTGAAGCTAAACTGGAGGAGCAAACTAAAATTCCTCTTTGCACGTGTGTAGTATCGATCAATAGCTACAAAACATGTTTGATTGCTGCTTAGAATGAAAACCTCCAAAACATTAAGACATAAATTTGACAATCACCGGCAAGCAAAGATCTGTGACCTTAATTTACTGTATATCTGGCATTTATTTTAGACATTTTTTTTAATCTAATATTAATGTTTTAGGTTGTGTTTATGCATATAAAAAGGTTTCAAATGTTTTAATAGCACTTTTTTGTTTGCATGACAGCTGCTATAACAGTATGTGCTGCAGTCGATTTCTCTATTTTAATACATTTTTTTGTATTCTTTTTAAAATATGTACTCCATTTATCCATCTTCCACCTGACTGTATAGCAACAGACCTTTATGATACGATTACTGAACCCGTATGTTTCCTCACTTATTTCATAGAACTAATATTCCCTTTTGCTTCTAATTTTTCTTTGTTGATTCATCTTACACCCCATTTTCAGCTCTCTAACATCTGCAGCCGCTGATGGAGTCAGATGGCCCAGTGCTAATTAGCTCCATCACCCTCATTACCATCCAAGAACGGAAGTGAAAATAGTGATAACGTAGTTCCAACTAGAGCGGTCTGGAAGTGTGCTCCCCTAAATAATAGATGGTGTGTCACTTCCTTTTTTCACCAATAAAAGCAGGCAGCTGCTCCTCATTTTGGAATACCACTACAGGGTTGTGTAATGACAGCAGTCTGCAGAGGAAATATGTTTTTATTCAATGTCGAGAGGCATAAAGAGATCAAGCAGAAGATGTTTTGTAATCCTGATTCTGCAGGTTTGAGCCCAGGTTATGTCCAGAAGGGCTGGGATGAAACAATTTCCAAATCTTCCATGCCATGTTTGCTTTAAGTGGCGATCGCTGAAGAAAGGAGCAGCCGAAAGGAGCAGCCGAAAGGAGCTGCCGAAAGGAAACCAACAACAAACACAGTTTACTCTGACCTATAGTAATAAAGTAGTCCACTCATTATCCTGCGGGATGATTTTTGATGTAATTCACTGAAGCTCATAGACAGAAGTTCACTCAGTCATTTTCTCTGTGGAGTTGAGGGACAGATGTTGTTTGGCACAAACAGAACAATCAGGCCTCTGCTGAATAGAGACTTGATCACTAAATAATACCAGTTTAGTGCTGAGAGGATAATACCATGATATATACCAGAGTGTAGGCTTTAAAGGCAAATTATTTCAAAATATGTTGTTTATGTGCTATACAGACAGAGATAATCTTGGACTGGAGTGGGATAAACCAGACGGTTCTCAAATAGCTCTTGTAGAGCAGGGAGATTGATCTGTTCCTGCAGAGCACACACTCTGAGCTATGCGATATCGGATAATGTCTCCCAGTTCTGTCTTTGTCTTTTGGTGGCTAACAGCATCAGCCATTTGATCTGGTTCAGTAATTACAAACTTCTTCTGGCCCAGTTTGTCATGTCAGTTGATTTCTCTCAATTTCCTCAGGTCACAGCGCAGGTGCAGCTCTGTTCTGGTGTGGTTCATTATGCAAAGTAGTTATTCTCACCGGCAATACACTTTATTGAGCTGATCCAGCCATCAGCTGTGCTCCTTACCAACACTTGTGTAACGGAGAAAGCATTAGCAGTACAAATTATTATTATTATTATATTCCAACAAACTTCAAAATGTTGCAAACTCACCAACTGTCATTACATTAGGTATAAGTGTCGTTGAGAAATGTGTGCAAGTTTAAAACTCTGAAAAAACGGGTGCATGTACGGTGCTTAAAAATTAAACTTTGAGCAGTAAACAAAAATATGCTCTGTGATGTATTAATTTTTACAAACTTTGTTCTTTTGTGTTAATAAATAAAAGGTTTGGAATGATGCACAGAGAACCCAACTTTTAGTGGATCGTCTTTGGACTGGTAGTAAAATATCGTGAAAACGTCAGTTTTGTAACAAGTTGTTATTTTCATAAGCCTAACCAAACCAAGAGATACATTTTGGAAAAGCTTACAGAGAATCAAAATACAATTGTAACAAAAAAGGGCAATGAAAGGTCAATAAACCTTTAATCATAATCATTTTAATACATTGTTTAAGTTACAATTTCATATTTGATTGTTGTTCTTGCTTGAGCTGCCACCCTTTTCTTTGTAGAAGTTGCTTTGGCAATCTTGCCCCAGCAGATGTTCAGCAGATGCATTTGGTATCTTGTAAATATGTGCCTTTATCTGGAGCCATGTGTTTGTCTGCACATGGCTTGAATTTGTTTGCGAAGAGTTGGCATATTAGTCTGGACAGTCCTGCTTACATTCTCAGGGCTGTATGAATATAAACAGAGATAAATGATCCCATGTCAAGGGTGGGGGTGGTGGGTGATAACAGTCAGAAACCTGCGTTGTTGCTCAGCTTGCTATTTTCCCTCTCTTCTGCAGCTGCTTGCAGTTCCTCGTTTCCTCTTTCACAACACTGATAAACACTCAGGTTTAAAGCTGCAGCTGCACAATATTTAATTTAAGAAAATCTAATACATTCATGTGCATTTACAAAAAATAATGTAAACAAAAGAGATGAGAGGGGGCATTTGGAACAGCTCTGCATGGATGAGATACGAGTACAGCTGCCACTCCCTGCTTTGCCTCGTTTTCACTGCTTTCTTCTCCCATCCGCCCACCTCTTGTCCCCGGCTTGCTCTCTCCAATCTTATTTCCTGCTGGTCTGTCTTCTCTCCAATCAGGCTCCGTGTCAGTGTATCCGACTAATTCAATCTCCAGTACACAGGCACTCCAATGTAATGACCCATGACATTCAATTAATGCTTCTTGGTGGGTGAGGTCAGCAGTAATTTTCTGTGTGGAAGTTTGTGCTTGTCTAATGTGTGTGTGTGAATCCCGAGGTGGTGTCTTGTGCACAATTTGTAAAGGATGATAGCATCTTAACCTTATTTAATACTTTTTTAAACAAAGGCGGACAAAAAAAAACTGTATTTAAGACTATTTTTTTTAGGATTTCAGCTAATTTTCTGTATGTATTTCTTTTTCTTTCAATAGATCTGCAAAACAGCTTATTTACATTGGTCAAAGTTTCTTGGTGAATGCACCTAGCTTTCACCGAGAGCTTATTTACGGTACTATCATTACTCTTGTCTTCTGGTACTTGCATTACTGATGTCGTCGCCTCTCACCCAGCTGCCACACTTATTGGATTGGTGCTGAAAGATTGCAGCACGTCCTCTACGAGTGCGTGTGTGAGACATGGAGTGGATTTCCCGTTCATCCACGGCAACCCAATCCAAAACACACACTCGATCATGATGCTATACTATAAATGTTGGAGTACACAAACAAGGACTCACAAAGATACTGCCTGAAAGAGTGACACATACACAAACAGCTTTGTTTACACTTAATTGTCGCCCCGTTATAGATTTGTGTAGCCTGCTGCAAAAACTTTCAGTATGGATTAGTATGTCCTTTATGAGCTTTTGGATTATAGTTATTGTGATTTTAACCCAGTGAGAATTAGTCATTAGTGTCAACTGAACCTTCCAAACATTTCCAGCCTAACCTTGGTATTAATTTAGGCTATTCATCTTTTTTTTTTCCTTTTACAACAACATTCCTCATTTTATAGCTGTCGTTTAAAGTATCCTGCTGAGGATTTGTTGTTGTTTGAGACTTTCTTTGCAAGAAAAATGTGTAAAAAATGAGAGGGGACTTCAAAGGTTCCTTATTATTCCCATTAACAGCTTAATCCTTTCACTCATTCACACACACAGTGATTATATATTATATGTTTTGCACACTATAGAGAATAAACCTTTTGGGGAAATTGTGTGTTCAAGTCCTGCTCAAGGGCACTTAGGCATGACAAAGCTGACCTCCTTACAACTGGAACAAGTCACGCCCCTAATCCATCCATCCACCCATCCACTAACCAATCAATCATTCAATCCATCCATCCATCCCAATTTGTGCATCAGTGGTTCCTATCCCTGATCCCCTAGGTCCAATATCCTGCACTTTTTTTTTTTTACATTTCTCTGCTTTAACACACCTGATGTCAATGAATAAGTGATTAACAGGCTTCTGTAGAACTTGAAGACATGCTGACAACATGGTAGCACATACTGACGCCTCTCAGCGAGAAGCTTGCTGAATCGAAATCCTGCCTGGAACCTTTCTGTGTGGAGTTTGCATGTTCCCTTTGTGCATTTCCAAGTTTTCTCCACGTACTCCGGTTTCCTCCCGCAGTTATACGAAATAATGCATTTTAGGCTCACTGATTGTCCCTAGGCGAGAGTGTGAGTACTTGTTTGTCTCTGTGTGTCCTTGCGTAGACTGGAGATCTGTCCAGGGTGTACCCTGCTTCTTGCATAGTGTCTGCTGGACACCAGCAACCCAAAAAGAAAGAATTGTGTAAAGATGATGCATGGATGGATGGATGAATAAATAGCTTAAAAAAAAAAAAAACCTTTACACCACTGGATCTAAAACCAAATATAATGACTCATCACAAAATTTTTCTACAATTTCAACTAATTGATTTTTTTACCTTTCTTTTTTGCTTATTGTTGATTCCATCTTACTGTAGACGAACAGATGCTGGGATATATTCATCATTTAACACGGATTCCTCATTTTTCTGGACTGAATAAAACGTGCATTGAATTTAAGGAAATGTAACGTGAGACGTCATTTATGTTTGACCCATCAAAATGAATGCGGTCATTTATTTACAGAATCAAAATTTAACATCAAACATTTACATTAATTTGGCAAATTATGAAAATAACAACATAAGCAATCAATCAGGAAAAATCATACGGCCATGATTCTTCCGTTGCTGCACCACAGACATTTATAAACTGTACAATTATGATCTTTTACCCACATGAATGTGGGTGAGCATTTTACACAGACATTTCTAAAATATCTGGAAGAATTTCTACTTGATAGAAAAGTTTAAAGATGGAAAGAAGTTTAGAGGGAGTAAGATGGTGTGTGAGGGAAATTAAGTGTTCACCAGAATCGACACTCTCCGGCTTTCTTCAGCTTTTCCTTACAGTACACTTAGGTGATGAAATCGGCTCCTTTACCTGGAGATGTCTCAGGTGAGATTCCGTTTAACGCACCCTTTCAGCGTCCCAGTAGGATGCTGTTACTCGTCCGAAGTAATGGCGAGGCTCTGTTCGACACTTATTCACCTCAGTGGAAAATGTTATAATCCCATGGAACTCGGAAGAGCTTGTTGTCATGTCAGGATCATCCCGTCTCCATCAGAACATGAACAGAACTGGTTGGACTGTGTATCCAGCAGAACTCCAACAGCACTCCATCAGAGCTGTCCCAGAACGGTTCCAGCACCATACCAGACTTAGCAGAACTCCATCAGAACTTTAGCACTCTTGTGTAGTTTACAGAACTCCCACAGAACTGAATAGACCAGGAAGTACCGACATTTTAAAGACTCTTTCCCGGTTCACTTTTGGGATTTGTTCATTGGTCAGAAACGACCAGACGGGGTGTGTTTTGTGACGTAAGAGGTTAGAGACAGCGAGAATTGTTATGAGACAGATCAGAAATGTTCTCACAGACAGAGAGAGTTTTGTTTTGGCGTGTTTCAGAAACAGGTGCAAAACATCTATATTTACGTCTGAGAGGATTCTAAAACATGACAGTTTTAACATAACAACTTGTTTTTCGTTTGACTCCAACCTTGGAACGCACACACTTGCTCATTCAAAGGCAGAAATCAGAAAATGCATAAACTCTGTAACA
>NC_056500.1:12793463-12858316 GCF_014905685.2 Nematolebias whitei
CACAAGGTTCTTAAGGTCAAGAGTTTTGACCTTAGACTTAGTTTTGACGTAGGCCTAGTCCACTACATTACCACATCCATTTTTTTGCTTTCAGTTTAGTCTTTTTCCTTGCCTTTTACCTTTTTGACTCTCTTTATTTCTCTCTTCTTTGTCTCTGTGTCTTTTATAAGTAACAGTCTAATTAAAGGTGGTATGTGCCTGCCAACTATTTCTAATTGCCAGTTGGGTCACCCTGTACTTCACTCAGCAGTTACTCACAATATGATTTTTTTCTCCTAAATCGCCTAATTGGGCCTTAAGGACAGCAAGATGATTGTTGTTGCATTAAACATCATGAGGAGTCAGGAAATACCTGTGCTCCTCTCACTCCTGGAACACACAAAAGTAGCAGGTTGAAGAATGGTTGTCATGGTAGCAATCAGACAATGTCAGATCTCATCAGTCATCTGATGTGTGTGTGTTTGTGTGTTTATATCTGTAACAGAGACAACAGTTCTGTCTCAGGTCACCTATTTTTTTCATTAATAAGACTCAATCTGTTAAGACTGAACACGGCCAAATAGTGCGTGTCACATTTCCTGTTAGGTCCCAGGGTGATCTGTCTGTCATTTTGATTGATTACATCGTCAGGTCATATAATGCTTGCCTTGCAGAATGTCATCGCTCAGCACCACACAACACGGCTTTCTCCTTGGCAAGGATTGTGTACCTATTTCAAATTATTGTAGATAATTCATGTTTGTGTGGCCCAAACACACATCTGTATCAAAGTATGCTGCAGTG
The DNA here is from genome assembly GCF_014905685.2 of Nematolebias whitei. Classification (NCBI taxonomy): domain Eukaryota; kingdom Metazoa; phylum Chordata; class Actinopteri; order Cyprinodontiformes; family Rivulidae; genus Nematolebias; species Nematolebias whitei. Next base: position 12,794,247 of record NC_056500.1, read on the forward strand.
AATGTAATTTTGCACTTGAAGTTGGTGAGAGAAGATGCTCTTCCAGACTTTGATGCAGTATTAACTGAAAACCTGATTTGATATAATAATAAATATCTGAATTGCTGAGGAAAATGTAAGTATTTTTGACTCAGCCTGTAGAGTGGAGGTACATCTTTTTCTTACTTTATTATGGTACATCAAAGGGGTACCGGTATTTTCTGTTTCCCTGTAAGACTATATTTTGTGCATTTACAATGTGTAAAAACAGGGGTAAAAAACTTGTTTTTGGCATTTCTGTTGAAACATTCTGTTTCCTAATAAATGCTGAGTTTATACGCTGATAAATTCAAAAGGTTTTCACTGTAATTTTACCACACATGATGCAGTTTAAACTTCAGCCTTATTTAAACCACAGCTCGAAACATTTTAGCACTACTGTAAATCATCAAAGATTTATTTTTCCACCCATGACACAGACATAAAAAAATATTAACAAAGTCCATGCTCAATCCAACATTTTTCAGTCAGGTCATCTGGACAGTTTCTTTTTTTGTGCTGAAACATTTCACATTCGATCCAGAGCTGTTGGGAGAAGAATCAGTTTTGTTGTGTGTTTCCTCGACTGATGAAGCCTTCCGGATCGAAGGCGAAACGTTTCAGCACAAAAAAAAGAAACTGTCCAGATGACCTGACTGAAAAATGTTGGATAAAAGAAATATTGTTTCTCTCCTTTTCCAAATTCTTTTAGAACTGATATTTGGATTTAAGGAGTTACTCCTTCATTTTAATGGATTTAAACTTTGCTGCTCATTCAGAGTTTGACACATTACTTGGAATTGTTATTGTTATAACTTAGAGCTTATAAGCTTTTACATGTTTTGACTCCACATTCTGAATTGCTTTTAATTTTTCAGAATGATACCCTACAGTTTACAGCTTTCACTTTCTGCTTTTATTTTTATTTTTTTGATTTGGAACAAAAAGTGACACCAAATAGCCCCTTTTATGTGCCTGCCCAGAACGGGCTTTAACTTTATTAACTTTATCAAATTTAAATGGGCTAAAGGTTACACTTGCACTGTGCATTTTAGATATGATTATAATAATTACGTATTTCACAAGTTAAAATCTGAATCTTATTTGATTTGCAGAGACTGTACAAAAGTGCTCTGCCTATTTATCTGTCAATTTGATTAAAACACTATAAATTTCTTAGTTGACAAAAAAAAAGGCTTTACATTTTTTTAAATTGATTCTTCCTTATTTAATCACCAATTGGACCAACGATTTAACACATTTATTATTTTTTCTTAATTTAAAATGTGTTTGTATGTATATACAATATATATATATATATATATATATATATATATATATATATATATATATATACAGTATATATATATATATATATATATATATATATATATATATATACTGTATATATAATGTCATCATAATCTTCTCCCTACATGACTTTTTGTTCTGTTTCATCCAGATTGCCAGTTTCAACTGTACAAAACGCAGGTAGATGACTGAGAACTCTGCATCTCATGATGGACAAGAAAAGTGGTGAGTAGCACAAAGCTTGTGGTTAAACAAACAATGCCCTTGTTTCTAACATGTGTTGCAATTCACATCCTATTCCCTCAATTGCAACACCCGTAATTAGTCATGCCAAATTCTATTTTTGTTCATTATGCAGCCATTATCCAGCACAAAAGGTAAAACATTTAGCTTCATTATTGTGTACGTGCCTAACAGCAGCCAACGGCTTATTACCTTCAGGTGATAAACACCCCCTGTCTCATACTGTATGCATAAGCTGGCACAACACGAGCCGCATTTTACATGGTGACTCGTTTGTTTTGGCACGTTCGCTGCATGATAATTACTTCCCAGTAAGTGATATGGCTTTACATATTAAAAAACCATGGGTACACCCTATTATAGCCTGCCTGTATGAGTGGAAAGACATAATAAAGCTGATAATAATCTGTAATTTGTTCATCTTTGGCTAATTACATTTTACTCTCAAATCTGAATTGTTTTATATCTCATTTTGAGTGTAAATTATTATATTAATCAGTGAAACTTTATGTTCATACACTTAACAATTTTTTTTACAACATTTTATTTATGTTTATTCATTACAGCCAATGGCTTCCAGTCCAAAGCCAGTGATGGTGGTGTCCAGAGGAAGCAACTGCCCTATTCAGTGGAGACACCCTATGGCTTCCACCTGGATCTTGACTTCCTCAAATATGTTGATGATATTGAAAAAGGCAATACCATCAAAAGAGTTCACATCCAGCGCCGGGTGAAGGGCCCAGCTAAATTCAGCACTCTGCCAAGAAATTTTAGCCTCCCTGGGCATGGCGTCAGGGCTCCCCTTAAGGAAAAGGACAGCACATGGTCTGGGACATCCACGTTGGGAACTAAACCTAAATCACGAGTGACAGAGGTCCAGCAAATCTTTGACTTCAGGCCTAGTGAAGGGGGAATCCCCACCCATAGCAGCAGAGGGACAACCTGTCAAGGAAGTGGATATATTTCCACTAAATCCAGAGATGAAGCAACCACAGGGCCTCAAGTTGTTGAAGATAAAACTGCTGCAATGCAAAGTCGTCCAAATCTCCTCAGAGCCTCAAGCATGCCCATCACCCTTCAGCAGCGTAAAGGTTCAGATTCAAGCAGCCCTGACTGTACTGTGGCCACACCAGAAAATGGCTCAACAGAGAACATTTTCCGTGCTTCACCAGATGTAATCGAAAGACGGTGTCTTCCACAGGATCGGGCAGGTCTTCACCAGCAGATTACAGTGGCTTTGAAGAGAGTCAGAGAGCTTGAAGAGCAGGTCAAAACAATACCAGAATTAAAGGCTAAAATCTGTGTTTTGACGGAGGAACGTGAGAAGCTGTTAATTCAGCTACAAACTCAGTCCCAAGTGCAAGTTTCTACATCATTGTCTGCAGTAACAACAATTGATGATACAGAGGTAAAGGGTCATTCTGAAGAACATGGACATTCAGAAGGCCTCAAGTTAGCTGTGGCAACACAACCTACTGGAGGCTCAGTTCCAGAGTGTGTGCCAGTAACAGCAAAAGAGAGTCAAGGTGGGACAGAAAGAACAAAAGATTTACCAAAAGAGAAGGAGCCTACCATGTCACAGCAACAAACTAAACCATCAGAAAAAGTAGACAAACAAAAAGAGACCCCAAAAAGTACACTGGAGCATGCAGTAGAAACACTATCAAAGAACGTTGAAGAACAAAAATTAGTATCACTTACAGTGGTTAGAAAAGAGACTGCAAATAGCTGTAGTCAAGCTAATAATTCAGCAAAAGAAGGACTCTTTGAGGACCAAAATGGAATGCAAAAGCTGCAGGAGAAGCTTATAATACTAGAGGCGAAACTTACTCAGGCTAGCCAAGAGCTAGAGAAAACTAACACTCTTTTGAAAGAACAAATCAAAGAGAACAAAGCAAAAGAGGAGAGAATATTACAGCTAAGTGAGGGAACGAGAGTGGAAAGTTGTACCACCCAAGTACTAGAGCGGCAAAGAAGAGAAAGTGTTGATAGGGGCACTGTCACAGAAAACATTGATTTCACTATCCAAAACAAAGAGACAGAATCACCTGTTACTGTGGATCAGGGGACAGATACAGATACAATATGTGTTGAAGTGATTGTACCCAAACCAAGGGCTGTAAGTATAGATCAGGGAACATTGACAAGTAAAGTTGACACACAGGACCAAGAAACAGAGATAGAGGCAGAGGTAATAGCGGCGATACCACCTCGACCCAGAGCCAACAGCATGGAACGAGGAATGGTAACTGAGAGCATCATCACTCAGGATCAGATGACTGAGACACCTGTAGCTGAAAGGGTAAACCAAGTGACAGAAACAGAGGGAGAAACAGTAACAGACCATCCACATAGACCAAGGACCAGCAGCGTAGATAGAGAAACAGAAACTGAAAGGGTGGGAACTGTGGATAGGGTCACAGAGACAGAGGTAGCACAGAGGACTGACCAGCAAATAGAAACAGAAAGACGACTGTCCAACAATACAACCAGAGATGCAGAAGCAGATCAAGTGAGTGAAAATGAAAGCAGGCAAAGAGAAGATGTAGGCCCTGTGGTCAGTGACATAGCAGAAGACACAAGTACAGAAGAAGTCATTCAAAAAAATGATGAAAGTTTTCTAGAAGTTTATACAGATAATTCAGTTACAGCTGTTGAAGGCAAAGATGTAGAAATTTTAGATTCAGCTGTTGAAAATCAAGTTACTGTGTGTTCAAGTCCTGTTTCTGTAACAGGGGATAATAAAATTGAAGTTATCACTGCTCAAAATGACTCAGAAATAAAAGAAACTCTTCCCTCAAAGAGTGCACAAATGGTTGAACCCCAAAAGGTTGCTGGGGAATCAACAGAAAAAAAGGAACAAGGAAAAGAAGAAAGTGTGTGTGTAACAGTCAAAGAAAGTGTGATCATGGGCAGTGTTGTAGTAACAGAAGAAAGTTCAGTTGTAAAGACAGAAGCTCCTGTTAGACCACAAAGAGGTCGGAAGCTTTCGGCAGAGCAAGCACAGCCATCCCACCCTCAACCTCAGGCAGCACCTGTGCGCCCTCGTAAGGGATCCAGTGAAACGCAAGCACAGCAGACCCTGACAAAAGGTCAGACTGAAACCCAGCCAGAGGCTCATTCGTCAGTACAGTGTTCTGAATCACAGGAAAAACATCAAACACCATATGTGCCTCTTGTTGAAGACCATAGCCAAGTCAAGAAGTTGCCTGAAGAGTCACTTGAGAAACAGTCTCCTGCACAACCCAAGGCTGATACTCAAAGCCCTTCCCCAAACTTCAGTGAAGTTCAAGTAAGGCGTAAATCCATTCAAGCCCATTCTAAGTCTCAAACTGCATCTCGCCGGGACTCAAAAGAGCTAAAAGTAACACAAAAGGGATCCAGTGTATTACACAGTCGTGAATCAGGAGAAACAAAAACTCGCCCAACCCGTGATGCTCAGCCTCTGAGCTCACGTAGAAGCTCCAATGAGGCTCCATCGTCTCAGAAAGATGCCAGTGAGACACAGTCCCTTCGAAGAGGCTCTAGTGAATCAACTCAGCGTCGAGGTTCAAGTGAAGCAAAAGCTTCACGTCGGGAATCTGGCGAGTCTCAGTCTGCTCGCAGAGGTTCCAGTGAATCGCCAACGTCCCCTGCCGCTTTGGGACAAGTTGTTACTCGATTAACAGGGCTTCTCGGGGAACAGTGGGCACAGCTGGGGAGCAGCTCTGGAGCTCAACAGACGACCACTCAACAGGAAAGCCCCAACACACAAAAACAGACCACAACTAAAAAGACAGAGGCTGGAAAGGGAACTCCAGCCAAGCCCGTAGGCAAAACGGTCCCTGCAGCAACAGCAACAACAAAACAAGCTGGAAAGCCTGGAGCTTCGAAAATGAGTTCTATTCAGAGTCAGCTGGTCAGCTCCCTCAGTGTCCTGTCTGCCTTCTACTCTCCAGCACAAAAAGCAGCTGCCGCGAGCAAACAGCAAGAACAAGGTAGGCCTGTGATGAGTCTGACTGTCAAAAAGCTGCTTATCTGCTTACAACAATGAGCTAAATCTCCTCGTCTCGTTTTCCAGACATTTTCCAATCACAAAGCTCTGCAGCTGTATTAGCTATTGTTGCCTAATTACAACATATCCTTTATGATCTCCCATCAAGTAGGAGTCTTAATAACATGTCATCATCATGGGGAGTAATATTTTACTCCCCTTAGGGTGATGATGCAGCTTAGCATGGTCAGAATGATTAGCATGGTAGTTTTTTTACATTTTTGCTGTGCCAATTTGTATTTTAACTTTCAATTATAAAATTAAATTTTACACACATATGATCTCATTGTTGAGGGACACCAGTTTCAAACACATATATATTACTCTCATTACTGTAAAACAACACATTTCTCTGGAACAAAGTCCAGGCTCAATAATCCAGGTATACAATCCAACATTTTTCAGTCAGGTCATCTGGACAGTTTCTTTTTTTTTTTGTGCTGAAATGTTTCGCCTTCAGTCCGGAAGGCTTCATCAGTCAAGGAAACACACAACAAAACTGATTCTTCCCCCAACAGCTTACTCCAAAGTGGAACAAACCAGTTCTGCTTGTGATAAGACATTTCTCTGGACACTCTTATCACCAAACTAACAAAAAGAAGGAGTATTTTTGGTATGATGGTTTTTTGAGTAACTTGAAGCCCCAAAGTCTTTGTTCATTTATTAAGAAACCATGTACTCAAAAGAAATGTCATCAAATCAAATATTGATTAAAAGCATCCCACTGGCGTTGATGAACTTGATTTAATCAGATTACAAGCCCTACAGGGTTGTGTAGACGTCATGTTTAGTTTTTGTTACTTTTTTGAACAAGTTCATACATTTGATTCATTTCTCTTGTGAAATTCATATTAAAGGTGGTAAGTGTATAGCTATTTACACAAGTCTTTTTTAGGTTATTAAGTTTTTTTTAGTTAAGAAATGTTGCAAAGTACAAAATTCACTGACTGCAGTTTGTCTAGCATCTGTTCATATCTGCTCACTGATAATATGTTTCATTTTGTGTCACCTTCACACACTGTCCCCAAAGGAGAGAGTTTTTCCATGCCAAGTGAATATTTGTGTGCTTTTGTTTACTTTATTGATTGTAGTTAATCTTCTGTTCTAGCACATCTCCCTGTAAAGTTTTCCTAACAATCTACAAGTCAAATCTCCTCCCAATCTACTTTTTATGTGCTTATCACTTGGCACAATTTGCTTTACTGCTTATCATGTGCAACTTAAATATATGTATTGACATTTGAATGACTTTGTGCAATGCACACTTTATTTTTCTAAAATGTAGTGATCACTTCTTGCTGTTACTAAGGAAGAAAAATATACATTACTAAGTCCTGGAATAATAATATGGTTCAAGGACTCCCCGTGGCACATCAAATACCTATTTCTTGTTATACACATCATACAGAAACCCACATTCGTACATTAAAGAAAACCCACGCTTATCGACAGCCAAGAGGACTCTTAAGCACAGACTCTCACTCATACATAAAACAGATGGTGCTTTTCTTTCTTCCCTCGACGTCTCAACTGTTGTGTTTCTAGTCAGGAGCCTGAGCTACAAACCACAATTTATGTTAAAAAAAAGTTCACATTCAGTTCAGTTCTGGGAGTATTGTGTACAGGAATGCATTTATGGGAGGTGTGTATGCCTCAATTTTACTACATGTGCTCTCTTAAAACTGGCAGTGTTTCGCCAGTGTTATCATGGACACCTAAAATCCCAGCCTGGCTTTTGTTTCCATTATTGTGTAATGACATGAAAAAACATTCCTGTGGCACCGGCGACCTCACTTTTAATACTTATCTGAAACTCATAATAAGCTTTGGGGATTTTCGCACGAGCTAAATTTTAACATATCTCAAAGGATCTCCTCCAAACTAAAGGAAATGTTAAAATCATTGTGTATTAAATAAAAATAATCATTTGTTTATTAAAATGTAACATGACAATCAAATTCTAATTACACCTTTTACACTCTGCTCTCTGTTGCCGTCTCTTGAGAGGTACTCAATCTAAAAGCATCATTCTTCTTGTCTGACTCGTTATAGACGGTGTTGTTTGGCACAAATCCACATCTGTGTACTTGTAAAGAGCATTACAGATTCAATGCACCATGCCTGCTGTAAGACACAACTAGGGCAGCCATACTAGGCTTAACGCCAAGGGGAGTCAGCAAAAAGAGCCTATGCAGAATCAATTATTAGCCAGTTACATACATAAACAGGCCTGACAATGTCAAGGTTGTATATTATCAGGGAGTTTGTATAATGCTGACCACAAGAAAAGCTTAAAGCATATATCAGGGAGATTTTAATAAAAGACTTTGTTCAGCTTATCATAGCAATCTTAATTTTCTAGTAACTGTCAACATTTACATAATGAAATATCTTGTTACGTTGTTCCTTTCACATTGGTTTTATTAGTGTGTAGACTGGTGCCAGGCCTCTCCTACCTTTGTTTTCATAGTGTTTCCACATCAGTTGAAATTTTAAATTTCAATCCGGTGGTTTTTATTATAGTATATTCCAGGCTCAAATTAAATGACAATCAGAGACCCAGAAACAAGCGGTACATGCAAAGGAACATTTACCAAATTAATGCTTTCAACAACAAACGTTCACCTGTGCTGCCTTTATTAAACTTTTATGACTTTATAATAATACATAAAATATAGGATAAATACATTATTTAATTTTGTTGCATTTGTGGATTTGTTGTTGCCTTTTGTGAGCTTGTGTTTTTTTTTTTTTTTTTTTTTCATTTGTTTGTTTGTTTTATTGTACTTGCTCTCTCCAGCATTTTTGTGTTTTGCTTCTCATGGTCAAAATAATTTATAGAGCCAGTTGTCACAGTAACAGTAACATTGTTACCATGTCAACATATTCTGCAGACTTCAGCATAGGTTTCTAATGCCATCGTTTTAGTTTGGTCTAAACCAAGTCAAATAAAATGCATAAAATGTTAAAATACTATCTCACAAACTAACTCATTTTCCCTATAGCTTTTCTTTACACTTATAGAACACACACTGTAACTCAGTTCCTCAAGGTATTTTCAAGGCACTTGACCAGTGGTTGCACAGTCCATATGTCATCACTTCATCATATTATGGATCTACGAAGCCAGCTTATCTTTTCACGTCAGTCATTTCAACTCTGTTACTACCTCACTTATTGGCACAAAAATGCATCAAGGGTAGGTTGTCTTTGACAACCCTTGCCACCTTGGCCAGTTCACAAATCACACTGTGGTGGCCAGAAGGCGTCTTAAGACCTGGCTTGAAGTGTTTTGTGAAAGAGCTTTCAGAAACCTATCATATATTTTTCTTTCCTAATTTTTTATCCTTCTTTCTCTTTTTCACCAGGTCTCAAATCTATTATGAAGAAAAATGGTGTTGCAGACAAGCAGGGAAGCAGGGGAACTAAGAAAAACCTGAAGTTTGTTGGAGTGAACGGAGGGTAAAAGTATTTATTTTAATCAACATAATAATTTGTAATTTTTGATGTGCTTCTATGTGGTTTTGGGTATATTTTACCATTTGTAATTTTCTATGTTTATTGGTACTGGATTAATTTAACCATCTGTATTAATTATATTTGAATCAGTAACCATTTACATATTTTCTCCGATTGTTAGAGAAAACAGCGTGGGAAATAAAGTCAGGAGAAGCACTTTGGTTGTCCTTTCCATGGAATTTTACACAAACTTTTTAGATTTTGTCAAACCAATTAGTCCAGCCAGTTTTTTTCTGTAGACACAGAGCAGGCTATAAACATGTCTCTTCTGGCGTTTTGTGGGATTTGTTTTGGGTTAATTGGGTATCGGGTCCCTAACTACAGTATGGACCAGTCAGTCCCTTTACAACTAGAGTTGAAAGCTTATTGCCATTAAAAAGTCAGACTCATTTCTGGTCACATATTCTGTTAAAAATCATAGTGGATAGACTTTTTTGGGCATTATAAGATGCTTTCAAGATTTTCTAGCTTTGGACTGAAAGCTTTGCTTATTGCAGATTATGTGAGTGCTGACTTTATTGAGTGAGACCTTTAAGAACTGAATGGACACTTTTCAGCAAAGTGTGAAGTAGAGCTGCGATTTCTAACACGAGCCCGAAATTTGGGCTGGGTCTGGCCAAAAATTATGTGCTTGATGGGCGGGCCGGGTCAGTCACAGGCGTTTGATGCGGTTTTACAAATCATACAGCACAAAGAAAACTATACAGTATAAGAATGCACAATATAAAAGTGTGTTAATCTACTTGTTGAGGAGGAGTCAGATCTCACTGATGGTTAAAAGAGATAAAAAAAAAAAGTCCAGTTAAGCTCAGATGGATCACCTGATCACCGGCCGTGCGCGTCTCCGCAGCCTGCTGTCATCTGTGGTGAAGGAAGTTGCAGCATCTGAAGCTACAAAAGCCGAAGCGAGCAGCGCGTTCAATTAAAATGACCTTGTTCTATATTTTTCCCAAAAATTTGTTCTAAAATATTTTTGTTCATATGTGTAATAGCCTATCTTTAGACTTGATTTTTTAGGCTATTCACTTTGTACATTGATATTCATTTGGTGACTTGTTAATAAACAAGAAAATACGTTTCCTTTCTTTGAAGTACATTTTTAAAATGTCATGTCAAACTGATTTGCTTACAAAAGCAGTAAAAGTTTACTGGTAATTAAAAAAAAAATGACATTTTTATTTATTTATTTTTTGTGGGGGTTCAGGCCTGTAATGTTAATCGGTCGAGTTGGGTTCGGAAAAAATGGCTACAGGCTGGGGCCGGGTCGGATTTTTTTGGCCCAAATGCAACTAGTGTGAAGCCTCAGAATGCAAAATGGTTTCTTCAAGTGGAAAGGTGACTCAAAAATGCAAGTAAATTGAAGTGTATGTACACCTTCCAGACATCTTCCAGGAGAAGTGTTTTGGACATGTCCCACTGTGAGGGCATAAGAGTTTAACTTGCTAAAGGCTCACAACTGGTTTTGGAAAAATTCAGTGTTTACAACTTTCAAAGGTTTATTTATATCTTGAAAGGTCAAATACCATAAAGGAAAAAAAAAATGCATAAAACTACAGTATATAAAATATTTCAGTCATTGATTGTTTTGTTGTGTGTACAGCACTTTGGTCCTGTAGGTGTTTAAAGTGCTCTATAAATAGAGCTGGTATGGTATGGTATGGTTTTGCCAATGATTTGACCCTTCTCAAACAGACTGACATCTTTTCCACGACCACGCGATGTGTCTTTCTGGTATGGCATGGTATGGCTCCTATTTTTTATTTTTACAAAAGTTGGAATGGGTAATTTTATTTTTAGATTTTTAAATCAGATTATCTTTCTCTCCTCATGCTCTCATCTAATCCTTGATTCCTCTGTTCTTACTTGGAAAGGTCTGCCTGGAATTCCTTAGTGGCATTGTCGTGCATGTCAAGGAAATGGTTGCCATGAGTAAATTTATTTAATTCCCACATTCCTGTTCTTGCATTCCTGAGCTTCACTGTTTTATGACCCGCTCACCTTTGCCGTGTTGTTTCAGAATGTTGTGGTGAGCTCAGTTCCTTCCTGGTGCGAAATGATCTGCAAACATACACAATGGTTGTTCTCAAGTATATTGAATTTTCTGGCTTTGTCCTTTTAAACTGGCACTAATATGTTTAATAAGCTTTGAACAGGAAGCCCAAGTCTATCCCCCTTTTCCTGTAAATACACTGCCTGTCCCCCCCCCCCCCAAAAAAAAGGTTGCACACTAATGTTTCGTTGGACCACCTTTAGCTTTGATTACAGCATGTATTCGCCATGGCATTGTTTTGATAAGCGTCTGTAATGTCACAAGATCTATTTCCATCCAATGTTGCATTAATTTTTCACCAAGTTCTTGCATTGATGACTAGACACTAGGCATGATGGGTGCATCACTTCACCTGCCTCTCTTCTTACCCTGATGTGCCCATCACTCTGGAACAGGGTAAATCTGGACTCATCAGACCACATGACCTTCTTCCATTGCTCCAGAGTCCAATCTTTATGCTCCCTAGTAAACTGAAGCCTTTTGTTCTGGTTAGCCTCACTGATTAGTGGTTTTCTTAAGGCTAAACAGCTGTTCAGTTCCATTCCCTTGACTTCACATTGTGCGTGTGGAAATGTTCTTACTTTCACTATTAAACAAAGCCCTGTGTGCTACAGTTGCTTTTCTTTGATTTGATTTCACCAAACATTTAAGTGATCGCCGATCACGATCATTCAGGATTTTTTTCCAGCCACATTTCTTCCTGGAAGACGATGGGTCCCCTCTATCCTTCCAGTTTTTAGTAATTCGTTGGACAGTTCTTAACCCAATTTTAGTAGTTTCTGTAATCTCCTTAGATGTTTTCTCTGCTTGATGCCAATGATTTGACCCTTCTCAAACAGACTGACATCTTTTCCACGACCACACGATGCATCTTTCAACATGCTTGTTTAAGAAATGAGAAGCAACTCATTGCACCAGTTGGGGGTTAAATGACTTGTTGCCAGCTGAAAAATAATCGCCCATGCAGTAATTATCCAATAGGAGGCTCGTACCTATTTGCTTAGTTAAATCCAGGTGGCAACTTTTTTTGGGGCCAGGCAGTGTATTTATCCAGACATCGCCAACGATATTTTTTGACTATTTTTAGGCCTTTTTTCCACATCAGAAATCAGGCCACTGTTTGTGTTTCTTCTCTTTAGATGTTCAAACCTATCTTTGCTCTCCCTTGAGCTCCTCTGGAATCCAAGGAATGCTGCGGCCCCCAAATGCCTCTTGTTGGAGTGTATGTGTGTGACTAAATGAGCATGAATCAGTAGCATTCAGTGTGTCTTACCTGATCACTGGCCCCACAGAGGTGCCTTGATGATACACCCCAGTGATCACACAAACACCACCATCCACCCCATAGCTTTAAATATCTGATGAGCCCTTATTCACTGAACAAAGCAGTGTCTGTCCTGTTTTGTATGAGTATACATTCCTATGTTGTTTAATGTAGATGGTTAATTTCATAAGGGATGATTTACGAGCCAAGACTGCAAAAGCCAAACATTTAACTATCCCCTATTTTGATGTGAATGACCCGGCATTACTTACTTTACCTTTGCTTAAACTAAATTGATTTATATAATGTGGGGGTCCCAATATGTACCTAAACTTTGCAAGAAGCAGATTTCTGACATGGATTTCTGTCTGTTTCCATCTTTACTGAAGCTTTTTTTCACATTTGAAATAAAACTCAATTTTTTTTTCTTAAACACTCAATCTAAAAAAATAAAAAATAACCTTCTTTTTATGTATCCTTTTTTAAAATTTTAGCTATGAGACGACGTCAAGCGAGGAGTCCAGTGGAGATGAAAAGTCACAAGTGGAAGTGAAGGAGGACGAAAAAGCCGAACCAGAGATGGTGATGGAAAAGGACAAGGAGTCTGAGGAGACAGCAGAGATCCAGGGAGCAGCAGCAGAAGAAGCCTTGTCTGAAGGAGGAGGTGCTGTGGGTCAAGAGAAAAAGGTTGAAAGAGACTTGCTGGACTTAGAATGTGGTCATGAGCTTCTGGAGGAGCAAGATGAGGGGTGAGGAGGACAAGAGCCTTCATATCTACCTCTTGAAAATGCACCTGACTTTAGGTTTAACAGAGTTCAAGCTTTTAATGGAAATATTTTGTCATCAGATCAACACAAATCCTCCTAATCAGGCTCACAGACACACAGTAATCTGACACAACTGTGAAACCACCTGCCTAATATTAACCATCTCATGTTTACTATCTTGTTTTTATAAGTTTCCGATCAGTTTTGCTGTGAGATTAGGGTAACTATTTTGTTAGTAGAGGCTGCAGTGCTGCCAATAGACAGATGCTGCATACCAAAATAACATACAGGTAATTGTCAGCCACAAGGTTTATTTACATAAAAGTATTGTAATAAAATCATGATCATTCACATAGTGGGTAAAGAAAAGAAATGGATAAATGAATGGAGCAATTTGAAATTAAAACAGGCAGCGTTATTCCTGATGTCTCTCGACTGAGTGCCTGTTTGTCTTTGGCATGCGGATGAGGCGGGGGCCAGGGGATCAGGTGGTTCTGGGAAGAAAAGTCAGCATTTGCATGAACTTATTCAGAGCCAGTTTGACCATTTCAATGTGTTTTTACATTATGAGTACTTCATGGTCTCTCTTGAAAATGAGTTCTTGTGACTCATTGAGACTAACCTGTTTAAATAAAGGTTGAATGAATGGTCAACTACTGTACTGACTGAGATATTCACTATATTCATGCTGTATGTAAACTCAAATATAAATGCATAATGGATGATGAGTTTAAAAACTCAGGTTGGTAACATGCAGGGAAAAAAGGTGCAAACTGTTACGGAGGTCTGCAGGTACTTTCACTCTGTCAGATAGCAAACTCATCTGTGAGCTATGGAGGCTTGTAGAGCACATATTATATTTTCCAGTTTTTGTCTCTGACCCAATTTACACAAACCCAAAGATATATTTCATGTTTTATAGGCTCTGATTATAGACAAAACAGTTGCACATGTAAGATTGAAATTAATATAAAACTTTATAAGGTTTAATGAGTTGAAACTACTCTACAGTAAGTCATTTTTTTGTTTATTTTGTTTTTCTTCTCAGGGAGAAAGTTGATCAAGGATTCATAGATGCATGCATTTATGTCAAAGATCGCATGGAAGATGTTTCATCCCCAGATAAAGAAATGGTACGGATTTCATTTTAGCTGTACTTATTCAAATACATGTTTATTTGATGTGCATTTTCTATTATTTTCTTCATAATGCTTTTAAAAAGGCTGATTTGTGTTTTATATTTAATGCTTTTATTTTTTTCTGGCCAAAACATAAAAAAAAAGAAAAGTTCACAGTTGCTTTTTCAATGTGACATATTCTCTCCTCCATCTCTATTCAGCGTCAGGTGTTGGTGGTGCTCTACCAGGAGTGGTTCAAAGTCTCCAGTCAGAAAGAGTCAGACGCAGACACAGTCAGATTATACCTGCGACAGGTGGGATTGACCACCCCCACTCTCCTGCCATACGTTGTTAACCTGACAGACGGCAACGGGAATATGGCTCTCCACTACAGTGTGTCCCATTCTAACTTTCCTGTGGTCAAACTGCTGCTAGACACCGGTGAGACGCACCACACAGTCAGCTAGTGACTTCAGAACAGATTGACCCAAATAAAGACACACAGGTCAATAACTATTTCTGTGCACATTCTTCTAGGTTTATGTGAAACAGACAATGTGAATAAAGCAGGCTACACTCCAGTGATGCTGGCTGCTCTGACAGCTGCTGAGAGCCCTGACGATCTGGAGGTAGCTCAGCAGCTGCTAAGACTTGGGGATGTCAATGCACGCTCAAGACAGGTAATAAAAGACGCAACAAATGCCTTAAATTATATATTTATATATATATAATATGAAACTGTTGTGTATGTGGTGTTTTTATTGCACTAACTGTAAATTTATGTGAACACAAAAGCATGGAGTAAATACCCCAGGGGAATTTGAAAGTATTTATGATGTAAGTAGGTCACTTTGCAGGGATGCATGTTACATTTAACTGTTTTTCACAACAGGAAAAAGGAGGTCATTATAAGCTTAAGAACACTGGACCAAACCCAGGGAGAGACACCTAGCTGTCACCACAGCCAATTTTACAGAAGTGTTGACCATCTACTTGAGATATTTAGCTGCAGTTTTTGCAGCTTAAAAATACTCAAAAGCAAGGGTTTACTCAATAAAATGATTTTGGAAATTCAATCATTTTATACAGAGGAGTGGATTTCAATTAAAATACTTAGAGGTTCACCTATTTGTGTTTTGTTTCTGTAGCAAAGATGAAAAACAGATATATTTAAATGATCTTTTAGTAACAATAATATTAGTTTTCTTCACCCAGCATACTGTCTTTAAGGTCTGCACAGCTCCATGAGCTGGCAGCTGCTTCTCGGCAGAGAGAAACCACCGGCTAAATTACGGTAAATGCAAGAAAAGCTGCGCGACCAAAAGTGAATTAGCATAAATGCTAGAAAATTTGTAGGGCCTTAAATGAATTCTCAGAAATACAAGAAAAGCTGCACAGCCTTAAAATAATTACTGTAAAATTAATTACCAAAATGAGTTAACACAAATAAATATGTGAAAAGTGGTGTTGCCTAAAATTAATTACCATAAATTGTAGAATAACTGCCCCAAAGACAACATTTAATTTGGGTCTGAATCAATTGTCTGCCATTTTAAGACACTTAGTATGGAATTCTTGTTTGATTTGTTTGACCGGGTCTTCTGACAAAATTGATGATGTTTTAGATCAGTGGTTCCCAACTCTGGTCCTTGCGGAACACCACCCTGCATGTTTTAGATGTTTCCCTACTTTGGCACACCTGATTTGAATAAATGGGTGACTAAAAAACTTCTGCAAATTTGAAGAATAAAATCACTGAATGTGACGGAGCAGGGAAACAACTAAATCATGCAGGATGGTGTTCCTCAGGGACCAAGGTTGGGAACCACTGTTTTAGATGATATAATATAACTTTTATTCCTCTACATCAGATTTATTTTCATAGATTTCACTCTCCTGTCCCTCTGCTCGTTCCAACTCCCCCATCATCTCTGATAATGTCTCACTCTATGCATCTCTGAGTCTTACCTCCAAATCTACCCTGATAAGTTCTCATTATAATCCGTTTCTGCCTGTTTCTCCAGGCAGGACAGACAGCCCTCATGCTTGCAGTGAGCCACGGCCGTGTTGCCATGGTGAAGCTGCTCCTGAGCTGTGGAGCGGATGTAAATGCCCAGGACCGCGAGGGATCTACATCCCTGATGTGTGCCTGCGAGCACGGACACACACACATTGCTCGTCTGCTGCTGGAGACGGGTCACTGTGATACCACCCTCACAGATAAGGTACTTTACACCATTAAACAACATGTCTTCAACATTTGCTGAAAAGACAGCATTTTTTTCCATTAAACAATGCGGGGGGGTGGGGGGGGTGTTCAGCTTTTGGTAGCCATGTTTCTGGTGATTTGTTTTTATATTCAAAAACGATCACATTTCCGATCTATGTAGAATGCCAACAACTGTTATTAATTGTGATAGCAAATTTCCACACTTTATTTTTTAATTAAGAAATTTTTGTTAAGATTTTATTTATGAATTAAAGTTAAATCCAAACTATAGAAAAAAAAATGTTTAAACTATAGATTCTTCTGCTCCTCCGCTTCAAAAGTAGTAAAAAAAAATTGGGGCATCTGTTTAAAATGACTGGATTGTTGTAAACTGACACAATGAAGATAACATTGATTAAACTGTATTTGCAGTATAATTAAGAATGCATGCAGAAAAATATATAAATGTGTGTGTTGGTCAACCAAGTTGCTTGTCATTATGGTATATTTAGTTTTAGCTGAGACTAAAATAGTCCCATATGTAATGAAATGAGCAGGTCTGTGTCCAGCAGTCACGTAGGAAGTTGGTTAAATTGAGTAAAAAACAAGCACTAAACAACTGCACTGAAATAGACAACCAGTCACCCTGGAGATGAGGAGTCTGTCTCTCAGCATGAGGCTTCATCTGCTCCCATTTGTTATATCTAATATCTAGTATTTGATTAGACAAATGACATGCCATGATATGCTGTGAGCTAGATGCAGGAAGTCACAAATATTACTGAAGAACATTGTCAGCGAGATCAGCTGGAGAAATTTTCAGGTCTATTAGGTTTGATTGATGTGTCAGTGTCAAGCACACAGGCCCTCTCACTTTGGAAAAAGATTGGTTTGTAAGTGCTCGTGTTTGGAGAGGTTTGTTCTCTCAGCTGCACGTTAGGACGACTGTTAACCACAAGGTCACCTGCACATAGAAGGATTTCTCATTTGTATTAAACAGCTAGTAGAGCATGACCTGAATGCTTGATAGCTGCTAATCTCCTCTTTTTTAGATGAATGCAACAAACATCTAATGGAATGTTAATTTCCTTCTGACTTACATAATGCACTCAACTTATATAGCGACTCTCTCTCTTATCAAGATACTCAAAGCGCTTTACAAAACTATAATGTTCTCTAAAATCTTTTATTTAGGTAGATTTATTATTAAGGTAAAAATAAATCATTAAAGCTTTATATTACTGCTTGCACTCAGATTTAATGTGCTTAATGGTACATGTATTTGCACCACGGCTTGGTACACAGATACAGTCACTGATAATCACTGTCCCCATCTAGAAGCATGTGTACATTTTATTTACCTTTATGCTGCAAAATGCTATAAGAAAATAAGCAATGTTAGATTCTCTACAGTCCACATCAAACACAGCATGAGTGGTTAGTACAGATTACCACACAGAAGCTTAAAGTTCTGCCTATTTGTTTCACACAAGCTGTGTGGGTAATTTAGGGTACTAAGAATCATGGACGGCTACAGCGGGGGGAGATGAAAGGTGCACGCACACAGTAAAAACATAAAGGTACAAGAATGAACCTAAAACGGTACACTAGCTTATGTTGAAGTTGTTTTTGTTTGTTTGTTTACCTTATGATGCAAAGAAATGTACATTTAGGGAAAAGAAAATGTAAAAAAACCCAAAAACTATTATTGTTCAATGTGCTATTCTCAATGTGGCATTGAGAATTTCAGTGCTTAGTCTTCTAATGGCAAGAAAATGCCCATTTATGTACCATTCATTTACCTTTAAAGGTGTATCTGGAGCAACAAATTAGTATTTTTATGTAGTTTGATTCTTTTTTTTTACTGTGTATGGCAAAGATTTATGGAAGAGAACTTGAAAGAAGGTGGAGGTATGCACTAGAAAGCAGAGGAATGGAAGTCATATGTAGCAAAAGAGAGCAACCTTTTTTTTATTAATTCAGCCTTTATTTATACAGGTTAGTCTCATTGAGCCCCGAGGACTCATTTACAAGAGAGATCTGATTTGAACAAAGAACACAGATGAGGTGTAGACAACAATAGAAAATCATAAAAAGCATATGAAATGAAAAGAATACATAAAACAAATTAAATAAAAATGAAACAAATGCAGCTGCTACATTATAAAGCGATATATAACTAAAAACGGAGCATATCTGCATTGTTTTTTGCCAGGAACTTAGCAGATGTTTGAAGCCACTAATTAGAGAGGTCAAGGTCGAGAGCTTCAGATCTTTTTGCAAGATATTCCAAGAAACAGGAGCGGAGTAGTAGAAGGCCCTTTTACCTAGTTCAGTCCTCACTGAGGGGACACTGCAGGTAATAATGTCCTGAGAGCGCACGCTGTAGCTGCACTCACACAGAGACATGTAGGAGGAGATGTATGCAACATATGGAGAAGTGATTTAAAGATGAAAATGTACCAGTGAGAGAGTCTGCATGAAGTTAATGATGACCAGTTAACCAGTGAATACAGGGTGCAGTGATGGGTATGATAGTTACAGCCAGTTATGAAAATAATTCTGGTATGAGATGTTCATTCAACCTTTATTTATACAGGTTAGTCTCATTGAGACTCAAGGACTCATTTACAAGAGAGACCTGATTTGAACAAAGAATGATGACAACAGTGGACAACAAAGACAACAGTATACAATCATAAAAGAAAGCAAATAAATTGAAAAAATAGATGCAAGAAATTTATATTAAAAAAACTAACATAAACAGCTACAATGTAAAATGATGTAAAATACTATGGGACCATTCTAGGTGGAGTTGTATGTTCTCTCCGTGCATGCGTGGATTTTCTCCGGGTATTTCGGTTTCCTCCCACAGACCAAAACATGCATGTTAGACTGATTGGTAACTCTAAATTGTCCCTAGGTGTGAGTGAGAGAGTGACTGGTTGTTTGTCAGCCATGTTATACCATACCATACCATACCATACCATACCATACCATACCATACCATACCAATTTATTTATAGAGCACTTAAAACAGCAACAAGGCCAACCAAAGTGCTGTACAAAAGAAAACAAACATGCACAGCGGACAGGAAAACATAAAATAGAAATACAGATACAAATAGCAGCAGAAGCTAACTAAAATGGCCAACAGAGTGGAGAACAGACCGGACCAAAACAACTCACAACGTGTTAAAGGCAAGAGAATAGAAGTGGGTCTTCAAGCGAGACTTAAAGACTGAGAGTGTGGGAGCCTGCCGAACACTCAGTGGCAACTCATTCCACAGTCGTGGACCTGCAACAGAGAAAGCCCTGTCACCTCTGAGCTTACGACGGGTTTCTGGGACTGAGAGAAGCATCTGGTCTGCTGACCTCAGAGAGCGCGGTGGGACATATGGCTGCAGAAGATCAATGAGATAGGATGGGGCGGAACTGTTCAGTGATTTAAAAACATACATGAGAATTTTGAATTGGATCCGAAGGTGAATGGGTAGCCAGTGCAGGGAGGCCAAAACTGGTTTGATGTGCTCTCTATAGCCTGTACCAGTTAAAAATCGGGCTGCAGCATTTTGGACCAGTTGTAGACGAGCAATGGAGGATTGACTGATTCCAAACAGAAGTGAATTGCAGTAATCAAGCCTAGATGTTATGAAGGTGTGGATCACTGTCTCAAGGTTCTTCTTGGAGAGTATAGGCTTCAGCTTAGACAGCCGTCTCAGCTGAAAAAAACAGGATTTGACCATCATGTTTACGTGACTGTTGAGTTTTAAGGACGGGTCCATTATCACCCCCAGATTAGTGACCTTTTGTTTCTCTAGCGGGGCTAGAGAGAAAAGGTCAATGTCATGGTTCATGAGTGAGCCACTGGGATGGAACAGCATGACCTCAGACTTCTTCTCATTGAAGCTTAAGAAGTTTAAAGCCATCCAGTCCCGGATGTCAGCCATGTTATGGACTGAAGACCTGTTGTGGATGTCCCCCGCCTCTCGCACAGTGACTGCTGGATATGGGCACCAGTGACCCCCATGACCCTAAAAGGAAGAAGTCTTCAGTTCAGACTTCATACATTATGTAATTTATTTAATTTTTAGTGAAAGTGACAAATCCAACATGACTCGCTCTACCTTACAGCCTCCCCACTCGCAAGTATACTTTGTTTTTCTGTTTCTAGGAGAATTATCGTACCCACCACTGCACCCTGTATTCACTGGTTAACTGGTCATCATTAACTTCACGCAGTCTCTCTCACTGGTACATTTTCATCTTTAAATCACTTCTTGGGCTGTTGCCTTCATACATCTCCTACATGTCACTCTGTGAGTGCAGCTACAGCGTGCGCTCTCAGGACATTATTACCTGCAGTGTTCCCTCAGTGAGGACTGAACTTGGCAAACGGGCCTTCTCCTACTCCGCTCCTGTTTCCTGGAATATCTTTCAAAAAGACCTGAAGCTCTCAATCTTGACCTCTCTAAGTGGCTTTAAGAATCTGTTGGACTCCTGGCAAGGATCAATGCAGACGTGTTCCTGTTTTTAGTTTTCTACACTCGCCTTATAATCTAGCTGTTTTTGTTACTCCTTTTTGCCATCTTATTTGTATAAAGAAAAAAAAATCTGTATGCCTTTTTATAAATGTCTATTGTTGTCCATTGTTGTCATCATTGTTTGTTGAAATCAGGTCTCTCTTGTAAATGAGTCCTCGAGGCTCAATGGGATTAACCTGTCTAAATAAAGGTTCAATGAATTGTATGCTTAGAAAAACAAAACAAAAAAAAACACTTGGATTTGACATTTGTTTTTCTTTTTTTCCTGTTACACCAAACTGTGACCCATATACTAAGGGACTCTAGTCTGTGTGGGATGTAAGCAACAAGATCTAATTAGTAAACAGTTTAAATTTTGGATCAAAATGTATTTTAATGTTAGCAATGTTGCCATTACTCATCCTAACTGCATTTAGATGAAATAGTAAGAAAATACAATTATACAATAAAAGGCGTTTTGTTTACTGAAGCATTATTTCTTCATACATTCAAACATTATCTCAATTCTGCTTTGTTAATGTGGCATTTTCTAAGTAAATTTGAATGTAAATGATAATTTATTACTTTTAGTACATATTTAGTCTATTTTTACCATAATTATTTGATAAACAGTTGTCAATTTCTTTGATAAGGGCTAGTAGATAAGATTAGGGTTTGTACAATTTTAGTAAAACTTAATTGGCATCAAGAAATTCAGTACTTGGTCTTTTAATCCAGCTCCTCTGGTGTTATTAGGAAAAGTTCAGCATGCATTGTGACGTTCAATAGTTGCTAAGCACAATACAGCACTGCCACTGTGAGGGCTACAACAGTCACTGCAATGTGTCAGATTTAAAACCTACATTTATATTCTGCTTTCTTTCCCAGAACGGTCACACAGCCCAGTCTGTGGCAGAGGCAGCTGTTCATCACGACGTTGTTGACCTTCTGAAGGCCCACGCCTCCGAGCCCACATCTGCTGCAGACCCACATTAAGCCACAGTCCTCTCAGCAATCAGCTCCATTTTCTCAACACTCTTCCAACTGAGTGGAAACGAAATATATGACGCTACATGAGATAAATGTGCCCGACATGTGGAGTTTCTTTTTTTTTTTTAACCTCTGGGAGTGGAGCGTTCAAGCGTTTATGCCTCTGCCAGCATGCCCCATGGATGTTTGTGCATATGCTGCAACAGCTGATCTAACAGTCAGTGGGTCTTGGACAAAATGAGGATAAGACATCGTTATAACAACAAATGCAACTGATGATAAATTAAGCAGGACACAGGGTGAGAAAATAAAGCAGGACAAGGAGTGAATATCTCTGAACTGCTGCTTCTTTTAACTAACTCCTAAAGCTAAATACTAAGCACATATATATATATATATATATATAATAGTATATTATTTCTATTTTCTTTAAAACATTGACATTGTTAATTTCATATATGGACATAAGCCATTATTTTAAACATTCAGTATTATATATAGAATGTTATTGTATCAGAGTATGATCATACAAACAGAGACTGTATTTTCTACTGCACTTTTTTTTTTAAAATTGTGTTTGTGTCAATTAAATATTCGTCTATAATATGGTGTTTAGAGGCAACTATATAACCAGAAGTTATAACAGAAGTGACGTTTAATGAACCGTTTCTCCGCAGTGGTCATATTTTAAGCGTGATTCATGCGTATCATTTTGTGAGTTGTTGGAAAACAAATGGTTTAGTCAGAGATAAAAGTATTTTTTGTTCAACACAAAACTAAGCATTTTTTATAACAACTATATGTCTAGACTGGGAAGAAAACAAAAAAGAAAAGGTAATATTGAACAGAAAATGCTGCATGCCAATACAGTTACTCCCCTTACTGGTTGTTTTGTGTATAATGCTCCATAGCAGTATGTTGTAATACTGTATGTTCCCATTTTTTTCATCTGAGGTCAAAAATACGAAGTTATGCCTTGTTTGCCTGCTTGTTTCGAATCAAATGATGTATGCAACAGAAACAAAATGCACAATGAATGTCAGGCTGGCTGCGACACATTCCAAGATAAAAGAAAATGTAGCAAGTTTTAACTAAACGTGCATGGATTATAGGACTAACTCAAGCTGTGAGTGAAAGAATCTATCTGGAAATTTTTATTTTATATAACTAGAGACATTTATTCGCTTGTGTGATCATGGAGTCTTTAGAATGATCATCTTGTTCTCACCTCGAGGAGTTCAGAAATCTGACCTGACAGCTAAAAAGATAAAGTCGTGGGGGTGGGGGGTGGGGGGGTTGTTTCGTTTGCAATAAGAAGCAATATCAATGAAACACTTCATTGTCAATGAGAAATCAGGTAGGTGGTGTGATGTTGGTCTAGCCTTAATCAGACAACTGTTTATTATTCTACAGCTGATGCTTCCTTCCCAGGAAGTCAGGTCTTTTTCTGTTTACCACTAATTTGGACCCGTTTTCCTCACGGGCAGTGGAACAGGAGTGTGGTCTAATGAAATGTTTACAATTAAACACTCCTTCCTCAAGGATCACAACACATGCCAAACTTTGAGTATGTTTACATGAAATAAGGTGATAAAATGCTACAAAAAAAAAAAAAAAGACCACACTAAATTGAAGGTTCACACGACAGTTCCTTTATTCATTGTTTGATGGGATGTTACCAATTTTGGCAAAAAAGCTGGGATCTTGTGTAAATGCAAATAAAACAGAATGCAATAATTAGAAAATGTCATAAATCCATATTTTATTAACAGTGAACATAGCAAATGTTTAAACTAATAAATCGTACCCTTTGTAGGTCGTTTTAAATTTGATGGCAGAACCAAAAAAAGGGACAAGAACAGAAAGGCTGTAAAAGTAAATGGTACTGACTGCAATAGATCAGATTATTACCATATTTTTCACCGTATAAGTTGCACTATTTTGCATAAATTTGCAAGTCCTGCGACTAATATACATATTTTCCCCATATTTATAACCCAATTTTGGGATGAAATCTGACGATTTCATTCATTCTGACATGGAAAATATTGAACACTACCATCTTCAACTGCTAGAGGACCCTCGACTAATATAGCATGCCAAGTGTCTCATTAATAGGTAAAAGTGACTATTAATGAGACACTTGGCTTGCCATACTAAGCCATCTTCGACCAGTGCCGCCCAGGCATAATGCAGCTGATTTGACCATTAAAGTGCATTTATTAAGGAAAAGTTCAACTGAGACACACCTTTACTATAATATCGAGCAAACAATAACTGTTTTAGGTGGTTATCTTGTTAAGTTTTGAAGAAAGGCACAATGAGTCCTCCCTCTGCGCGCTCCCACACCCGCAAATCGATTTTTGTAATGCAACTGATTTTACCGTCAAAGTGCATTTTTTAAGGAAAAGTTAAACTGAGACACACCTGCGCAAAAAAACAATTGTTTTAAAGTGTTAATCTTGTTAAATTCTTGCTAAAGTCCTTCCGTGCATGCTCCCGTGGCAGCCATTTTGGCAGATAATCGATTTTTGGCACACCATCCCACGTTTCCGGGTGGTCAGCGGTGACACATAATAGATGCAACTTATACGTCAAAGCAACTTATTTGTTTTTTTTTCCCACTTTATTAGACATATTTGGTCTGATGTGACTTATACAGCAGAAAATATGGTAATAATAATCATGTCTGTAAAAAGACTGGGTATGATTTTTTTTTAGAGATAATTATTATTTTTTTTCCAAAGTAAAGATGGGCAGAGGTTTACCAGTCTGCAAAACAACTATCTAAAAATTATGTTGATATGTTTACTGTGTTCCAGTGTGGAAAAGACAAGCCACGGGTTTATAAAATGATCAAATAATTGCATTATCCGTTGCATATTTACATTTTACACAACATTCCAACCTTTTCGGAATTAGCATTATAATTGAAACTGTAAAAAAATTAATTGTTTGTGAGGGTCAGTAAAGTGCAAATTGGATGAACAACATCATCAGAACTGATAAATGCAATATACAGATGCAGATACATAAAACACACCATCAGATGAATCTATGAGTGGTTATCAGTTGAATCTGCATCATAAAATACGTTTTTAGTGCCAATGAAAAACTGCGGACAATCATTCAAACTTTGGAAAGTTTCTAAGACATTTAAAAGCGACAGATATCTCAGCGCTGTTGCGGTTTACAGATCGATTCGAGCCCTAATGATGTTCCATCATGATGAAAACAGTTTGTTGTGCCCTCATATTAATGCAAACTGACTGTATCAGCTACAGAAATGTAACTCTAGATAAACTCATCATGAAAATATTCACAAGGATCAACTACATTATAAACTACACACTGACTGAATCCATGCAACAAGTTTATTTTCTATAGCTAAAATAGCACAAAGCACCAATTATTCTGACGTTAACTCTGTGCTGCACACCTGATTGTAACTGAAGGAACAAAAATGAGTCTGTTCCCACCTATCTAGGGATGGTCAGACCTGTGCTGAGAGAAGTGTCTGGTCTTCCGTGCCTACACATAAGGTCTTTCTTTTTAATCCAGTGTGACCCAGATGTGATAGGACTTTACATCTGGCTGATCACCAAAGAACTTTAATCTGTTTCATATTAAATAAATATGTTTATTGTTCCTGTAAATCCAGCCAAATGCATATACAGTATTGTGAAAAGCATATACTAGGTATTGTCTGACAGTCTAAAAATTATATGAAGTATTTATTCTGAAAGCTATATTTTTTACCATAAATATATAACAAACATTTATGCATGGGGACAAATATTCAACTGTTAGTGCTGAAGGGGAACTTGTATGGACGCAAAGGTTTCCCTGATGTTGTGATTGTTTGATTTAACTCGGGCTGGTTGGATGTTTGTAACGTGTGAATCAACGAGGCTGTGGATTATCACACATCCTCGACACTACTTCGACATTCACAGAAAAAAAAAAGTGAAAAAAGACGAGACACGTCTCCAGCTATGAGGGTAAAATCTCCCAGTGTGAGTCGACGTGACATGACGGATTCAAATGTATAAATCTCTACTTTTCTGTAATAATCTGTGTGAAACTGTGTGAATATTACAAATCAGAGAAATACTTCTAAATTAATAAACATTTTAAAATTGGTCAGATTCTTTCTCTACTCATTTGTGAAGCCATTTTTTGTCTTCTTGTCTGTGCGCATGTCAGGGAGTGCTAAACAGAACAAGAATCAGAATCAACTTTATTGTCATTGCACAGTTAAGTACAACAAAATTACGTCCCATACAGCCGTCCGAAGGTTAGATGTTAGTGTACCGGGGCTTAAGCTCCTATGAAGCGCTGCTCTTATTCTTAGATAAGAAAAGGAGAAGAAAACATGATGAGAGAAGGTATATAAAAAAAGATCTCTCACACTGTGTCCTTGGACACAGGGCACAGTGTAAGGTACCAAAAAAAAATCTACCTCAACGCAAAAGCAACATAGGGAGACATAATATATTTTGCAGGGGTGGAGGGTGGGGACGACAAGATGGTGAGATTGTCCATGAACACTTCCAGATAGTTTCCATAGTCCTGATAAAGGATGTTATACTATCAGCCAGTACAACTCTCATAGGATACACAGATGTTCTCGGGTGGGGGGGAGCAGAGCTTTTGATTTACATATCCACCAGGAGTAATTTGAGATAAGTAGGCCTATCCAAGCCCAAGTGGGGAGGCCAGATCAGATAATTGTTTTGTGCAGGCCAACTTTACTGATTTCATGCTGCTTTCATAGTTTCTGCTGCTACACTCAATGGCAAATCTAAACAGCCAGATTTGTGGACATTCTGCCAGTTCATGCTTGTTAGTCTTCTCCAAGGTTGATTCCTTCATGATGGCGAGTCCTCGGAGCTGCAAGTGGCCCACGATTATCAGAAACTGCGTCCAGCTTACAGTTCAGTTGGCAAAGCATATTACTATGAGCGCTCGAAGCACGGTTCAGTCCTTCACGTAAGGCCGGCAGCCTCATAATTGCCAGAACTGCTGCCTACGTCTTCCTAATTTGTCAATATCTCAGGTATCCACCGATTCCAAAAAGCAGAAACCCTTTTATCATAAAACCAATTATGTATGCATCTTCTACGTCTTCAACAGACAATACAGACAGGCATATCATCTTCCATTCACCCCAGGAATCCATGACATATCCAGCTGCATGTGTCCCTTCAGGGCGTGAGGGTTCTCCTGCACCGTCTCCTCGTCAAGAAAATGTTATCAATTGCGTTGAGAGACCAGCTGACCAGCTACATAATTTACAATTTGGAAGATGTGTAAAAAGAAGCTATGATGTACAGGACAAAGAGCAATAAGTGTTCTAATCCAGCTGCAGATTATTTAATCTAGATGTAATCATTTTATGCAAATTTTTTTATTTTTTTTAAATCGGTGACAGGAAAAGCAAACATGTTTAGTGTAGATCCAATACATTTTTAAAGTAGAGAAATGGTTAATATTTTCCAAAACATTCAATTTGTTCAATTGTTTTCACAAGTTAAAGTCAGAAATTGAAGCAAGGTTAATCTTTCTTTCAAGTTATTTTTTAGACAACAGTGAAAATAAATCAACACTATAATTTTCTATCAACATGCAAACATTACAGATGTTATAAAATATTGTTTGAATAGTTTTACAGTGGTGTGTTCAAAGAAACCCCATTTATAGTTTAAAATAGGATATTACATATCCTTTTTTTTAAACTACGCATCAAAACACAACATTAATGTATGACAACATTTATAGTTAAAAATAAACTTAGAAAACTTTCACCTCCTTTCTTAATTTCATCCTCTTCACCAACTAATTTTAGATTTTTGAAGAGTAATTAGTTTGTTTTGTCACTAATGTGAATACACTGTTTAAGATTATATTATTGTACTATTTTTTACATATAATCCTGTGATCTTTTCAGGTACACTACCGTGAGAGGAATGATTACTGTGCCGTAATTCTTTATTACCCCTAGCCTTTTAAGAACTTTACTTTTAATTCCTGTTCAAATTTATTCTGAATACTTCTGATCCATACTTAAAACACAACTTTGTTCACTTGCCAGTGTATTTACCTTGCACCGTGATGCTGCACCAGTGACCCCTGCAACCCGGCAAAGAAAAATGGAGTAAAAGTAATAGATGGATGGAAAGATGCATTTAAAAAGTATAGAAACTGCAACTCTGAAGCCTCAGTGTGAAACATGAACAAGTGACCAGCAGATGGTAGTATAAGCTTGTGGTATTAACAGACGGAAGGAGAAGGATTGAGAGATTTTAAGAGTTTGTTATGGTCAGTTAGGAAGTTATAAACTGAATTAATGAGGTAAGAGTGAGTTAGTGAGGCCTCCTGTCTCCGATGCCACTGCATATCACAATATGTAACACCCAGACTTTAAAAACTGAAAACAGCCTCCTAAACAGAGCTGTGTATTAAACACTGTGGTAAGAAATCCCATTTAACTTTGTGAAAGCAGCAACTACGTGTGTGTTTGTGTGTGTGTGTGTGTGTGCGTAAGCCACTTTGTGTTATACTTTATCATCACCAATGTTCATCTGCCATTGATCAGCTTTTCATCAAGCTGATTAAAGATGGTCAACACATCCATCCATCCATCCATCCATCTGTCCATCCATCCATCCATCCATCCATCCATTTTCTTTACTCACTTTTCCCTTCCTGGTTCTGGAGGGAGCTCGTACCCGTCTCCTGCATTCATTTTGCATGAGGTGGGGGGACACCCTGGACAGGTCACAAGTCCATCACAGGACCACATAAAACCTAAAGAGACAAACAACTACTCACACTCACCAGCACCTCTGGATAATTTAGAGTTACCAATTACCCTAACCATGTAAGTGTTTGGCCTGTTATGAGGGGACAGTGCTAACCACTGCACCACTAGGCCACCCTTGGTTACAGTAGCAAAACAGTTGTAGCAAACAAGTCAATTTTACAGATATCAGGATAAAAATTTGGTGTGGTTGATAATTGTCATAACTGATGTCCTATAACTGCGTGAGATCTGTTTAAAACTTTGCCAGTACATATTAAAATTAGCTTTGTTTATTATGAAAAAAATGCATAAATAAAAATTCAGGTATGGTAGAGTTAACAGCTATACTCTAAGTGCTAACAGATCACATGAGATCAGGTAAGGTAGCTCAATATATGACATTGTGAAGGTTTAATGAAAATAACTACAACTTTGCTTTTTTCTTAACACAAGATGATTTTAGTCTAAAACTCTGGTTTGATTCAATTGAGCAAAAGACAATGCCTGATTAAATCTAAATTGCATAATATATTTTAAAACATGTTATCGTACAGATATGTTCATAAAGAGAGTCAGTAAAGCTGAGCAGTATTCAGCACTGTATGGATGGACAAATAAACGTTAGATTATTGATTTGATTGGGGTGAAGGTTGCATTAAAAAAACAAGTGCTATGACTTTTCATAATAACAAAAATTGTCAGATAAAAGTTCAAATCAATTAAAAAAAGTCACCGTTTGTATCTAAGTTGATTTATCAAAACAGACTGGAAGGTCATTTGACAGAAATCTTCAAGATGTTTCCTAAACAAACTAATTTGCTCACCAAAAGGCAATAAGGATGTTATTTGCGTCGGTTAGGTGTTTACAATTTAGCCCACATTAACTGTTTGTGTGTGGAAACACACACACAGAGGCAACTTTTGAAAAGCAAACAAATAGTCTGAACTTATCATCTTTACCAAAATTTCACTTTTAAGTTTTAATAGATTTGGGCAAAAACATTGTGCAATGTGCAGCACTCAGTGTACGTGTTAGAGAAGATGTTCAGCTTTTACTGCACAACACATCAGGTTAACATCTGTAAAACTAGCCATTTAATATGGCTGTGTAGTCATGTTTGTGTTTACTATGGTCAGGTGGTTGTGGTGGCCATCTTTTGTTGGTTTAGTTGTAGATACCCATCCAATTTAAACTTTAAACTAAAATTTATCACAGATTATAAGATATTGGTCTTTTTTTTTTTTTTTCGTTTTTTTTTTTAGATATTTTACTAACAGAGAGCTTTGACCCTAAATGTTATTGGCATCAGTTAAAAGCACCTCTTGAGAAATCATTTAGTGTTTAGAGCAGGGGTCTGCAACCTGCGACTCTTTGGTCCCTCCACAGCAGCTCTTTCAAGCTTGGACCAAAACTAACGTAATAATTACTTTAATAGGATGTCACAACAACAACAACAACAACAACAACAACAACAACAACAACAACAACAACAACAACAAAATACTATTTTAAGCAGTTTTCCTGTCAATTTCTTTACAAATATGCATATACTAGTACTAATACACAGAGTAAATTATGCTCATTTTAACTTTATGCTTTATTTCTTCAAAGTGGTATACTCAATTACTCCACAATAAAAATATAATTGAATTTAAAAAAATGCATAAGCCTGCACAGTTCGTTGTTTTAGATTTTAAAAATTGGCAAAATAAGCTTTTTTTTTATTTATTTACAAGAAACCAGTCTTCTGTGATGGACTTGTGACCTGGATATGGGCACCAGTGACCCCCTGCAACCCGAGAAGGATGAAACGGGTAAATACAATGGATGGAATCTAGTCTTTTTTTTTTTGTCTTACAATGTTTATTCAACCTTTATTTATACAGGTTAATCCCATTGAGCCTCAGGGACTCATTTACAAGAGAGACCTGAACAAATGTATGTAAACATGTAATCAATAAATGTTAACAATCATCAAATGTTTTTAGTTTTATAATTTCATGCCTACTGGCCAGAAAAGCCCCCTCTAACAAACTTAAAGTAACCCATGGGCCACCCGTTGGCAATAATTGTAGCAGGTTGTGTGGCTCTGGGCACATTTAATTTAGTGAAGAAAAGGGCAGAAATGGCTCTTTCGATAATGAAGGTTGCACACCCCTGGCTTAGAGTAAATGCTGCAGATAAACTTCAGCTGCTACTAGAACAAATTTCAGCTAAATATATTTAAAATGGACTGAGCTACAGATTATATTAATGAGCTAGGGCAGACATCTTGAATCAGATTGACACCAAAGGTTAAAAAATGGTAGGTACCCATTGAAAGATTACTTTCTGAGAGTTTCATTAAAATCTGTTCATTGGTTCATGAGATTTTTGCTAACATTTCAGACATACAAAGATACACATGCACACAGACATGGACATAAACATAAGATGCTTTTCCTAACATGCACATGCACATTGTTGTAACTCTCACCACAGAAAAAAATATCAACACAACCATTGGTGGAGCATGTGCATGAAAAAGAATAGAGGGATATAAAATGTGCACACGCATGCAGTGAACACCCGAGTGCTTCTGATCTGACTTGCAGATGTTTCTTTGTGCCGTCGTCATGATGATGAGCATCCTCGTTAGCATGGGGACTTCTAGCAGTAATTATCCGCTAATGGCACTTAGCCCATCAACTCCTCCTCTTGTGAGTTCCACTGCAGGCACGGTCTCGCACTCGTTTAGACACAAACACATGCGGCGCCATTCAGTTAGACTGACAGACAGACACATGTGCACATGCAGCTGGGTAGAAATCAATTAACGCAGACAAACACAGACGGCCAAACGTGACGAGCTGCGCACACACTCAAACAGGAATCCACAAACACAAGCAGACACACCTAGATTCAGAAACTATGCACGCACAAACACACAAAAGCAGAGCCATATCGCTGCTTCCCTGCCTGGGCCCATGGCTAATCTGTGCAACTTATTATCCAGGAGATAATAGGAACTGTCATCCGTGAGAGGAAAGTGTGAGGTGCAGAGGAGTGGCCGTGTGCTCGCTGAATTTGTTAGCAGAAAGGGAAGAAGCGAGTATAATGGATGGATGGACAGATAGCATTTAGTGCCATGACTTTACACACAGACAAAACATGTGGCTCTCTAGTTGCTGCTTTTCCAAATATCCATACCACTGCAACAAATGGTTTCACAGCGACAAAGTGTTAGAACAGGAGGAGGCAAACTGCTGATGGAGGTGAAACAAAATGGACCAGGAGGGATGAGAGTGGAAATGTGTGGGGAGAGACGCATTACAGAAGAGCTGAAAAATAAACACAAAGCTTGCAAACAAAACTGTTCAGTTGCTAATTTGGTGAAATTGCTCTCACAAGACACCATTAGTTTCTTAAAGAAAGTAATATGTTGTTGAGTAGATGATAACAGAACAATAATAACTACATGCATACACATACATAAATATATAAAGGCCAACAATTCCTTGATAAAAATGCATGCCACATGCTGCCTTTGTGTCCAAGATTTAAGCTAAGTATATTGATCAATTATTGAGTTGTTGCCATTTTAATCCATCCATCCATCCATCCATCCATCCATCCATCCATCATCTTCCGCTTGTTCCAAAGTTGGGTCTTGGGGCAGCAGCTTGAGCAGGAAGGCCCAGACATCTCCTTCCACAGCCACCTCTTCTAACTCTTCTAGGAGAATTCCCAGGCGTTCCCAGGCCAACAGAGACGTAGTCTCTGTAGAGTGTCCTGGGTCTTCCCCGGGGTCTCTTCTCAGTCGGACTTGCCTGAAGCACCTCCCTAGGGAGACGCCCAGGAAAGTGGAATGTAGACTGACTGGTAAACAGAGAGCTTTGCCTTACAGCTTAGCCTCCTCTTCACCACAACAGACCGGTACAGAGTCCACAATACTGCAGATGCTGCACAAATCCATCTGTCAACCTCACGCTCCATTCTTCCCTCACTCGTGAACAAAACCCTGAGTTACTTGAACTCCTCCACTTGAGGCAGAACCTCACCCTCGACCTAAAGAGAGCAATCCACCATTTTCTGGTTGAGGTCCATGGCCTCAGATTTAGAGGTTTTTAAAGACTTGGAGATTAATCAAACTTAAAAAATAAAAATATGCACAATCTCATGCAATATTGCAATATCTTAATGTGAGCTCTTGAAGCATGTGCTGTTAATGACCATCAGCTACTACCGTACACAGTTATAGCCCAATATTTGTAAAAGTGGTTAGGCTCTATACCCATTTGTGGGCTGTAGTCATCTTGAATGGTGTTGACTTCAAAAGTTAATCAGTTGTAAACACAAAAATTACCATCTGAAAGTTTTATCAAAAATGTTAATGATTTGCGAGATATTTTACTAATGATTCAGATAAATACACACAGACAATAAACTAGTGAAATAAACTTTACACTCAGTGCACCGACTGGCTTTTTTTTGTTTGTTTTGTTTTTATGCTCTCCTGGGTTTAGTATTATCTTTAAACTGATTGTTGTTTATATTTACCGCTAAGGTTGATGTCGTTTTAAAAAGTGCTATATTATAGGATTTTATTTGATTTTACCGGTATTTGATTTGAGGATAACTCTAAATTATCCCTAGTGAGTGAGAGAGAGAGAAAGAGAAAGAGAAAGAGAAAGAGAGAGAGAGAGTGTCTTTTTGTGTCCCTGTGATGGACTGGAGACCTGTCCAAGGTGTCCCCCGCCTCTTGCAGAGTGATGGCTGGACATGGGCACCAGTGACCCTCGCTAACCAAAAAAGAACAAGCGCGTAAAGATAATGGATGGTTGGATGGATAGTAGTGGCATGGTAGCGCAGTTGGTAGAGTTGCTGTCTCTCAGCGAGGTCGCTGGATCAAATCCCATCCGGGGACTTTTCTGGGTGGAGTTTGCATGTTCCACTTTGGAGTAAGCTGTTGGAGGAAGAATCAGTTTTGTTGTGCGTTTCCTTGACTGATGAAGCCTTCTGGATCGAAGGCGAAACGTTTCAGCACAAAAAAAGAAACTGTCCAGATGACCTGACTGAAAAATGTTGGATTTGGAGTATGACGTTTGAGGGAATCAGTTTTGTTTCTCAGATTGAGGAAGTCCTTTGGATGAAGGACGAAACATCTCAGCAGAATAAAAGAAACCGTCCAGATGACCTAACTGAACATTGTTGGACACAGAGTTGTATTCAGGAATCTGAAAAAAATATCCTGAGATTGTTTAAAAATCCCTGAATTTCAAACCCAACAAAAATGAAACCCAATCTGAAGTCTTTGAGCTGCCTGGACTTTTGGCTGAGATGATGGTGCAGGACACAGGCAGGGTTGAATCTTCAATAAAGAGCAACAGCAGCCCCGAAACAGCTTCATATCCAGAGCCAGACGTGCACGACACCTCATCCATCAAACCACACATGAACGGTCACTCCTCACAACTCTCCGGGCACTTGACTCATTCACTGGTTCCTGACAATATTGTTTGCTGCCAAACTGGGCAGTTTCTCCATTTCTGATCATCTTTAACTTTAATTGAATTATGTCATTAAAGTTAAGAAACATTGACAAAAAGTAAAAAATAAATAAATAAATAAAGTGGCATGCGTTATCTTTATCCAGGGTTAAAGAAAAACGTAACATTTTGACACACATTGAAAATAAGTCAAACGTTAAAAATTAACTTCAAGCTGTAAAGTGTTCTTTAGTATCAAACTCATGACAGGTTTACATCTTCCAGAGGACTTCTCTGATGATTACAACAAAAAAATCATTTAAGAGCAAATTCAGGGTCAGTTTTAGAAACATAACGAATGATCTCACAATAAAAAAAATAATGTAATATAAATTACGAGTAAATATTTGTCATCCTAATCACCGTTACACTCACCTTGCAGACATCATGAACTATAACCATGAGCACTAAACCTAGATGCAGCTTGGATACACATCATATAATCATTGCTGGATTTAAATAACACACCAGAACAAATATTTTTCTATTACATACCTTTTGTCTTGGTTTCTCGGTCATCATGTCTCCACGTGCATCTCTCTTGGAAGAAATGAAGCAGGAAACAGTCAGGAACCCGTTTTTCTTTTTTGTGCAGATTTTCACAATTCTGCCGCAAGCTCCTGACTTCTCCTTACTGGTACCTAAATATGCTTTGAATGAATATTTTTAATCCCATTCTATCAAAAGTTAGTGATCAAATTTAATTTAAATTCCATCCAGTCATCAGTTGTGTTATTTAAACAGGCCAACTTTTATTTCAGTACTTTTAGTCCCTAACAGGACGTAAGCAGATATCCACCTATCTATGTCTGAGGGACCGAAAATATTATTTGCCTATTTGGCTCATTTCTTATATTGTCCAAATAATCTGTTAATCCTAATCCTCTGTGGTCTATGCTCATCTGCAGGCCAGCGGTCACTCTTTCAGGGATGAAGATGTGCACATCCTTGATAGAGGAATGATGGTTGGAGAGAGGAATAAAAGAAGTCATCTTTGCGAAGAGAACCCGCCCGTCATTAAATGGGGCGGAGGCCTCTGTGTCCAGTTGTCCCCCTCTTATAATTCTTGTTGTTATCTACCTGGATTATTGAGTTTACAAACCTCTTTCTGAACCACTTTGGCTTTGGTTGTCCTCAGGCCGTTTCTGTATCAAGTAGGCCATCTGGCCTCAAACATTTGATTGTTGTACATGATGGTTGATTGTTTTGGGTGGGTGTGCTCGGTTTGCAAGTAAAGCCTAATTCTGAGATTCCAACAGGAGGTTGGCTTGAAACACAGCAGTGAAGGCTACCTATGGGACAGATCTTGTTGGCAGACTGCAGACTGACGAAGTCTTCTGGATGGGAGACGAAACGTTTCTCACTTAAATAAACTGGTCCAGATGACGTGATTTACCCTTTTTTTGTTGCTCTTAAAATGCTGTTATTGCGAGTACATCACTCAGCCCTCTGTGAATAGCAAGCGGCCATCTGAGCACCAACGTTCATTAGACGGTCCTCCTTTTGTATGTGAACAACCATTTTTGTCTGTCACCAGCAAACTGGTTGATCCACTGAGGAGGTGATGCTTATAAGAACTGAGTTTGTTGCAGCTCCTCAGACTGAAGAAGTCATTTGGATAAATTATGAAACGTTTCAAAAGTTACAAACTGCAAGTGCACCAATAAGTACCCATTGTTGAGGGTACAAGAACGATACCTATGAGCATATTACTCCAGTGACAAGTCACTCCTGTATTATATTCTTATTTATTTCAGTTTGTAGTTATGCATTTTTTAATAATATTATTAGACAGAAATTGATTAGACAAATTTACTGATTAGACAGTAAATCAACAACATTGTTTCTAATATTCATCACTATATCTGACATGAATTCAGTTTTCCTACACCAGGTGAAGAGATGGAAAAAAAAAAAAGTCCTAATCAATTTTTGATGATATAGTGCACTTTCTTTTTAAGTCTTGGTTTGAACATATATAAAATCAATATTACTGTACATAAGTTATTGAACTTGCCAATAAATAAATCTAATGCAATATTTTGGTCTCACTTTACTAATAACGGTCAATTTTACATTTGAAAAAATAATGTTTAAGAAAGAACAAAGTAGAACTTTTAGTATAAAAGGACAAACTGCCATGTAGAATCGGATATCTTCTAGAAACAAAATAAAAAATGTAACACTTATACAAAGAAAATCAACTCAGTCTTAATCCACCCCGTCTTGTGTTTACTTGCTTAAAGAGCTGATTACATTGTTGAAAACACATTTTTTCCACAGTCTGACTCTTCAACAGGAACTATGAATATCTCATTACGGTTAACTACTTTGAAAAATTATTTCAAACTCCATTTTTGTTTTGGTAAAAAAGGAGACATGTCTGGGTTTATTAGATGCAAAGAGGTATAAACAAGAGTATCAACAATAAAAGTTCTGACAGTTTTTATAAATTTAATATATCAATATATAGTGATTTATCAACAGCTTGATTCCATAGAAACGTGAGTGAGACCATTTTGGCATAAAGTACAGATATTCCATGTGAGTACAGAAGTTGCTAAGTTTTAGACAACCCCCCCACCTCCACCCCCACCCCTCCCAGCTTCAGATTTTTTTTAATAACCCACCGACACCCACCGTCCCACCCCAGAGACACACAATACAGAGAAACAGAACAACTAAAAGTATACAGAAGCACAAAACAAGGCACCAATAAATTAAAATAACCCCCATTTAAAAAAAAAAAAAAGACAATAAAATTAAATTTAAAAGAATTAAATACTAGAGCCCACTGTGCTGTTAAAAGTTAAAATAAAACAAAACAATTGGAGAAGACAGGAGAAACAAGTAAAAACACTTTGGCAGATTATTAATTTTTAGTTACAATCAAATATTAAAGAAACCCAGTGCTGTTGTGTACAAATAAATTCATATATAGTCTACACTTCTTTTCACCCTGGAAGTTTATGTACAACTCGTTTTTTTTTTTTTTTTTTTTTTACAGATACATTTAAAACATTATCAAAAAGTTTTTGCATTATGAAAAGGTATTATTTACATATTATGATTCAAAACCATTGGACACGGGAACCCGCACCACCCACCCTCTTCATTTCCTCCCAAACTAAGAACGTCACCTCTTTACACAGTGCAGAAGGCTTCTGGAAAATGTTTGTGCAACAAACGGCGCCAAAAAATGCCTGTTGAGTGGCTGAGGAATGGACAGAATGTAATTTTTTGACAAAACACAGATGAAAAGATTTAATAAAAGCTGGAGCATTTTCTTTATATCATGTAGATTAATCTAAACCAGGGGTTCTCAAACTTTTTTGGGTTCAGGGACCCCCTCATAAGCCTCATGTTTATTAAATAATTTTCTTCAATTTGTCTCTTTAATGCAATGGAAATATATGTGTAACATAAATACTCAAGACCTGTTCTTTAATAGTGTTAATACAATTTTTATACTTTAAAACATGGACTATTTTTCATTTAAGACACCCTTAATTAGCAACAGTTTTTATTTCAACTTCCAAAAATGACAGTTTTGAGAAAATTGACAGCATCAAAAACCACTTTAAAACGTTAACTATTCACATAAATAAATAAATGTTTTGCCACTTCTTCAAATTATTACAGAAAACTCTTTCCATAAAACTGAACAGAATCATAACAGCAGTCGTACCAAATAACAGCATTTAATTTGTAAACCAATTCATGCTGGAATGCAAATGGGGGCTGGGGGTAGAATAAAGTAGATGCAATTTCCTGCATTTTGGTGTATTTTAACAGGTTGTTAAACATCTATGTGCTTGTAAATAAATAATAAATAAAAAAATGCGGACCCCCTGAGGTCCGGGGACCCCAGTTTGAGAACCACTGGTCTAGACAGCAACGTGTCCACAAGTCGTTTTAGCAAAACACAACACTTTTCACAACCTTTGCAATTTATTTCCCGCACACTTCGTTTAATACTGGCTGGTAGAACTTCCCTTCAAGTATTTAAACATCAACTGGGAATTATTTAACAAGGAGAGAGAAACAAATACAATCCCCCCCACCCACCCCCCAAAAAAAACATGATAAAAAGAGGAAGCAGTCGGTTAAGAAAAGTCACACAGGGTCAAGAGGAGCTAAAGGCCAGCCAAGCCAGATCAATAAACGTTTCCTTCCACAGTCCAGACTTGCAGCTGGGAGGGGAGGCTGCTTCTTCCAGCTCGGTGCCATCGTTCTCCAGTTTGCAGGCGCACATTTGGGAAGAATTTCTATTTCCAGCTTCACGCTATTAATGGGGTTCCAGTTTATTTGCTCCAGTGCTGAATTCTTCCAGTGTGTGTCTGCCTATCAAAAGACTGAGAGCCCTTGTTGAAGAATTGATGGCTGAGATGAAAACGGGAGGGTGGGACACAGAGAGTGCACGGAGACGACAATACTTACTTAAAACACTCAAATTCAGTAGTATGAAAAAAGAAAGAAAGGTGTGAACGTCTACTGCTGAGATGAAGCATAACGAGCGGAAGTGACAGATGTTAAGAAGTGGTTAAAGTGGTGTGAGTCAGGTACCCTGCTTGAAAACAAATAAAAGAGGGAACTTTAAGGTTTGAAAGCAGGAGAATAAATCAAAACAGCTTTTACGTTTCCTGATTTTCAGTTATCAGGATGAGGGAAAAACATGCAACATAAATATTGCAGAAATCACAAAAGAAGGTTTATTTGGCCATTTTCAGCCAGTAAATGCATTTAAGTTGACAGGAATAATATAATCATGTATGCAAGTGTTTAAATTAAAAGTTAAATAATTAAATGAGCAGTGCAATATAAGATGTTCTACTGAGCAGCTGTGTCTAAACTCGCTATGATTCTTAGCAACCCTGTCACCTCGAAACTACAAATATTTAAAAAATAATAAATTACAGTCCTGCTATTGTTATTGCCCTGCTTTATCTACAAAAAAAAAGATTCAGTTTTTGTCATCCCTTAATAAAAAGTAGTACATTTGGAGTTCATTTTTGCAAGTATACTTTAAGATAAGTATAAGTATATCACGTATACTACACCCATACTTTTAGTGTACTAGAAAGTATACTGATTTAATACTTGTTTGGACTAAATTGGGACTTTGCTTGAACTATTTTTAAGTATATCAAAGTTTATAAAAAGTAATTTCAAGTACACTTCTTTATTGTTAGTGTAAAATAAGTATATTTGTAGTACACTTAAATAAACAACTTTTTGCTAAGGGATGAAGTAAAACAAAAATAAAAGTTCTAACTTGAATATAAAAGCTATATAAATATAGCTGTTCCAAAAAGCTGAATGCGCTGTACATTTCAAGTGTGTTTGTTCTATGCAGAGTATCCTTCTCAAAGCAGCAAGTACAGTGTTAATATTGAAAAACCATCGAGTAATCCACACTTCAAGTACACAACGTTACAGTGACTAAACAAGGTCGAGATGGGTTCACGCACACACAATGAACCCTCAACAGGTCAGGACGAGGCAGAATTATCAAATTACTTCATGAACGTGCAGCTTGATGTTTAGCAGCTGGACCAACAGTAAAACAACTAACCATGTTAGCATTACAGTACGGATTAGCACCTGTGTTTATGGGATACTATGGACGTGCATCCAGTGGAGCAAAGGGTCACTTGGTGCCCTTTTCTACTACACCGATTGCTGGTAAAATGAAAAAGTTGTGCAGGACTTATTTAGGACTTTTCACTGTGTCTTTCACTTCCTCTGGAAGGTGACCACAAAGTGAACCGACCAATCTGTTTTCACACTTTAGCAATAATAAATTCCCCAAAATGTCACGCTCAGGAACCTAAATAAATAAGCAATTTATCCCCCTAACTGCAAACTCCCAGCACGGAGCTCCATTAGACCCGAGGCGAACATAGATGGTGCAGGGCTGACTCAGCTCAGGGTTCAGTCGACAAAGTCAAGGATTTTTTTTTTTTTTTTTTTATTCTTAAATTTACTAAACTCTGACCTGCAGCATCTGTTGTCCAGCATCCATCTCATTTAGCACTGGAAGAGGTCAGGCAGGAAATGAAACCGTGACGCAATCCTATTTTTAAGCAAGCGCAACTTCTTGTATATTCATTTGGGCTCTTTAGATAAACAGTGCGATGCATTTCACTTTGCTTCATATGCATTTCAAGGTACAGCTGGGTTGTGGTCTCTCACACACAGCTTATATGATTTATGTATGTCTTTGTTAAATTACGGCTATAGGCTTTACTTTCGTGCCAAAAATATGTACAAGTTGCTCTGTGTACATCACAAATTGAGAGGAAAGTGCATTTCTAAGGAAGTGAATGTCAGACTGCCATCGCTGAACTGAACACACAACTCAGCAATATAAATCACCAACTATTCATCTTCCAAGAACCCAACTCCTCCCAGGTGGTGTATAAATCCTGGCAGTCAGGTTCTTCTGATTTGTCCGTCTCCTGCATCCACCTTTGTGGTTTTCTGAGCCTTAAAATTCAACAAACAGCCAAGAACTGTACTATTGTTCGATTAATTGTTGCATACATTTACCGTGTTTTTCAGACTATAAGGCGCACTTAAAATCCTTTAATTTTCTCAAAAATCGACAGCGAGCCTTATAATCTGGTGCGTTTTATGTATTAATTCTGGTTGTGCTTACTGACCTCAAAATGAATTTATGTGGTACAACTGAACAATGCTGAGATATTGTGAACGAGTTGAATAAAGTTTGACTTATCTGACTGTTTTGGTTCGCTTAATGCACCTTATAATCCGGTGCACCATATATATATAAACAGACCCGTTCATTGATATTGCACCTTATAATCCGGTGCGCCTTATAGTCTGAGAAATACGGTATATGAAACAGTACTTAACCAGCACAGGAAGACACAAACACCATTTTTTGCATGTTCTTTCCACAGTCCAGCATATCTGATATCCAATATTGTTCAGATTTGTTTAACTTTAGAGTGGAAGACCAGTGTTTTAAATATAGTCTGGACAATAAAAATTGTTTTATTTTCTAGTTGTATTTAGAATACAATAGCTGTTAAGCTCCTTGAACTGTTCCTAACATCTAGCTTGTCATTTTGTGATAGCAGCCTCTAGTAATCCAATTCTGGGACAAAATATGAGCAATTATTAAAATTTTCAGTGGGCATAAAGTCTATCTGATTCAATGGGCTGGAAGCATGTCTAACACAGGCCAAAAGGAAGATCAGCTCTTTACGCTGGCTCACACATTTCCTCTCTATCCAGCTCTGAAATCAAATCAGCGCTGGGCTCAGTCAACCCTGGCGTATTACTGATCTGCTCATACAAAACAGGGCCACTCCAAACTGCAGCGAACACTCAGTGACAGCT
This sequence comes from Nematolebias whitei, assembly GCF_014905685.2. Classification (NCBI taxonomy): domain Eukaryota; kingdom Metazoa; phylum Chordata; class Actinopteri; order Cyprinodontiformes; family Rivulidae; genus Nematolebias; species Nematolebias whitei. The sequence goes on from NC_056500.1 coordinate 12,835,994, forward strand.
CAGAGCCATTTTTTTTTTTCAGATGCGAGTGGTTTTTCTGCACCGTCTCATCCAGCTGCATTGTTAAAGGAAGGGGAGAGTGGAGGAGTAGTCACGCCACGAAACGAGCAGCAGAACCGGTGAGGTCACAGAAACGGAGCTCTTCAAGTTCATCACAAAGTCATTGTGCAGCAGCTTAAAAGTGATGTACATGAGTTATATTAAATCAGGAGAAAAGTGGGAGTGTATAAATTATATATATATATATATATATATATATATATATATATATATATATGCATTTAAAACACACTTTTCACAGCTGTCTTCCACTATCAGTGCTTGTGCCAAAGCCTGAGTGAGTAAAGACACGATAAACATGTTTAGATATTTTCTTTTAAGCTGATTTTCTTTTTGTTCACGAGCTTTTTCAGTAGTGGTTTAATTTAAACAAAGCAGTCCAAAGCAATTTTAAAAGTTATGATGTATTTTTTGTGCATTTATGCATTATACTAAAAGCTGAAAGAACAATTACACAAGCAGCCCAAAGTTTGTTATTTACAACGGAGCTTTAGGGCCATGCTAAGAAAAAAACAAAACAAAAGAGCCATAAAATTACAAGAATAAAGTCGTGCAAGACTTTTTTTTTAAAGATCTCGTTAGTTTTTTTTTTTTAGTTTTTTTTTCATACGAGTCGGATCCACGACAGGACATGTCAATAAATCCAGTAGGCGTGTCAGCAAATGTCCAATCCGAAGCTAAATGCTCCTTACCTGCACAGAGCTGTGCTGCAACCCATCAGAGCGTACCACCTTACTGTAAGCAGGTTCAAAGTCCTGATACTGATAATAATCTGATGCTGATGTGCTGACAGATTAACTACCTCCTTATTTGTAAAACCAATACCAAAGTAGAACTTAAGAAGATGATCAGCATTCCTCATTTTACTACAGTTAAAATGCAGTAAACCCTGCTCATTTGCTGACACGCCTACTGGATTGATGCCACTTGGTGGAGCCGACTCGTGGAAAAAAAAAAAAACACAAACAAAACAAAAAAACACGAGAACTGCAAAAACATGCGTACGATTTTATTCTTGTAATTTTATGGCTTTTATTTTTTTATTTAATTTTATTTTTAGCGTGGCAATGCAATATTTTTTCTTAGCGTGGCCCTAAAGCTTCGTCATAGTTATTTACTTTGTGCTAAAACAATGAGAAAGATTACCCATAATCCTTTGCTTATTTTCTGTCCTAATGATTTTTGCCTTAAGGTCACCCTCTGGTGACACAGATCTGTCAATTCCCCAACAAACAAAGCTTTCTTCATCCTCTTTTCACCACCAAATCACCTCCAAATGCACAAACACCCCCCACTATTTTTTCCATCCTGTCCTCCAAGCTCTTTTAATCCTTACAGTGTATCATTGGCAAAATCTAAAAGGCGGGTTGTGATAAAGGAAGACATTCTCCCTTTCAAAACAAAACACTATTTTTGATAACTTGAGATCTAAAAGAATACAACTAAAACATTCTTGCCTCCTGCTGAACTGTACAAAAACTTGCCCAAGCTCACGTTTATGACTCTGCACTGACAGATGTAGTTTACATATTTAACACTTTTGAATAAATAAAACAATCAAACTATGAGGAAAAACGTGGTCTCTGCCTTTTTTCACTTACATAGCGGCCATCAAGCCATTTTATCTACAACGTGCATTTAGATTTCCAAATGAGGTTAGTGTGGAAGATATCATCAAGCAGCATTTCAGACACCACTACTGTTAAGGAGAGGCGGCGGGAAGAGAGGAGTGGAGCTGAGGCTATTAAACTAACACCAACGACAGTAGAAGTGGCTAGTAATGGTAGTATTGTTACTCCAGTGGGAAAAGAAGGAGAGCAAATGGAATTTACAAGATGCTCAGGTCATCTCTGCTTCTTAAAACGGGAAGCAAAATGAGGATTTCTCCTTATTCTCCTCTGCGTTGTACTGGCCTCATTGTGGTGGTGCAGAGAGAAGGGGTCAGGAAGGACAGGGAGGTAGGGTGGGGGGTTGGGGGCAGGCTGCATCCCCCATCAGGGATAGCCATCATCCTCCACACTGAGTGCCACGCGCTGCAAACAGCAGATAAAAAGATGGTTACCTCAGTAGGCTGAAGGAGAAAAGTGACACTGAACACAGGACAAAAAAAAGAAATAAAGCATCAAAATTGTTACGGAGGGACAGAAGAGTCAAGGAGAACACAAAAAAAAAAGAAAAAAAAAAAGACAGTTTTATTAACTTCTCCTTCCTGCTCTCAGTTCTCTCTTCCTTCCCCGACCGTCTTTAATTGTCTCTCACCAAAGTCCCACCATGCATTTCCCCCTCCTCCCCCTGACTGCTCCAACACTGGGCAGGTCACTTGCTTACGGCTGCAAATTTTTGGCTCGTGTAATACCAACACGATTTCTCTGGCTGCCTGATCTGTTTCCACTACAAAAAGGTGAGAGAGGTTGAGGAGAGCAGAGGAAGATAACAAGTGTAACGATCAAAGGCAATAAAGGAGATTTGTACAGAGATAAATAATAAAAATGGGAAGACAAGAAAAATAGTCCCTTCTCTCCTGCTCTTCACTGAAGACTGTTGTTCTTTCGACCTTGAATTCTAATCATGCACCCGTTTCATGTGTGTGCGCGTGCACATGCGTGTGTGCTTCTAGCCTGTCATTGTGCCAAGAATATCCAGAACTCTTTGCTTTTTTTTTACTCCTCTACAGAGCCCCACAAATAAATTTGTGTTACCATGCCAACCAATCAAAACGCAAGACTTCATTCTCTGTTTACAGAAATATATACTCACGCTGGGCAAACTGAATATTTGAATTTTCCTTTTTTCTTTTTTTTTGGTCTGGAATTTCATTCCTTTAGTATGTTTTAAGTATTATTTAAACGGCAATGACTAAAACGTCTTGTCTGACCTGAAACGTTGAGTGCTGATGCTCTTTGTCCTCAAAGAATACCCAAATACAGTAGTCCCTCGTTTATCGCGGCGGGATCCGTACCTTGACGCTCCGCAATAAGTGAGAAACTGCAAAGTAGAAATAATCCTTCCCACACACTTGCAATATTCTAAACAATGTTTCTAAACGCACAGAATGTCATGATTTTAGCTCTCTGCCTCCTCTCAGCCATGGCTATACTCAGCCACTTGCAAGCGGTCTCGGCCACGCCCACTTCTCCGCTCTGCACGGGAACAGCTGATCAGCTGCAGGAAGAAGTTTATACTGCAGTGTGGGCTGCACAAAGATGCAGCAGGTGCCAAATAATTGAAAATAATTTATTTTAAATGAAATTTCCATGCCGATCGTGTGGCTCATCCATCAATCACCCATTTGTGTGTCATGTCCAATCTTATTTTGAAAAAAAAAAAAAAAAATGCGATAGAGCGAGTCCGCGAAAAAGGAACTGTCAAGTAGCGAGGGACTACTGTATAAGTATGTTTTATTTAATAAAAACATTTTACTTAAGCTTTGGTTTTTAAATGTTTGGATAACGTTTTTTTTTTTTTCTTAAACACCTCCTGACAGGAATGTTACCTTGTGGTAAATCCAGTGTTTAGTTTTTTTGTTCAACAAGTAAAAAACAAGTTAGTTGCTTCAACAAGTTGTGTGAAACAAAACGAGATTCTTTGACTCAACTGGGAGTTTTGTGTTGAAACATGGACAATCACCACAAGAACCAAGAACACATTTATAACATGAAAATAAATGTGATGGTGGGTTGACCATGGGGAGGCGGTGATGATTAATTTATGCACTGTATGAATAAGACTGGGGAATGTAAAAAAAAAAAAAAAAAGTATAAATGATGTTGAGTGGACTATGCATGACTGGTGCTCTCAGTGAGTACTGCAAAAGTGATACATGGACTTTGGGAAGTATGCATGTGCAAGCCTGTTTTCTTGTCCCACCAGGCCAACCTTGTGCATCCTCCCACTGCCCCAAAATTCAAACACTCCATTTTCCTGCTGCTTTTCTCTCATTTGCCACTGGACAGCATGGGCGCCCCTGAGTACCAGTGAGAGTTGCTGTCTGTGACGCCGCTCCCCAGAGGAAGCGCTATAAACGGCTGGCTGAGGCTGCCACTCACTGCTGGGTAGATGTGACCGATGGAGTCGCTGTGACGCCCGATGTGGATTTCGTCGTCGTCGTCCTCCGTGGTTTTGCGGTAAACGGGATTGTCGAAGTTCATGCTCTTGGTGTTCTTGCGTCGCCAGTTGCGCCAAACCAGGTACCCGCCGGTGCAGAGTAATCCAATGACCACTGTGGCAAGGATAGGGACTGCATGTGTTTAACACACACACAACAACAACACACGGCGGGAGCGTTAACACAGCCCAGGGGACACGGAGCGGCGCTTAAAACACTCACACACAGAAACAAGGCTTGGCGAGATTCTTCAATCAACTGAAGGCTCATCATTTTGTCTTGATTTTCAAAACTCAACATTATCAAGACATTTGTGGGACAAGGAACCACAAATGACCAAAGTACTGCTGAGATTAGACAATATGGTAAAGCAAAACCCATGTTGCATTTTATCTTTCATTAAACATAAAATAGATATATTTGCACTACAAAATTCTGTTGCTAAAATATGATAAAAATCACAAAATAAAAAAACCAAACAATGAGCCTTCATATTGCGGTTGCTCATTCTACAGCATTTCTTCTCAATTTCACAAGATCATAAACACAAATACAGAAATCCACATGCACAATTTTCACTAATACCTGCCTGCATTCACCATCATACACACAAACTCATAATCCAATATGCACACTTAGACATCAATAAATGCAACATGCAGACTGAGCTAAACAAGAATTCATATAAAGTCTTGTAGCTTTTTGAACTTGAAAGTGTTGACTTAGCTCTTGTTTATTATTATCATTATTATTATTATTATTATTATTATTAGGCAGCACGGTGGCGCAACTGGTAGAGCTGCTGCCTCTCAATGAGCAGGTCCCTGGTTCAAATCCCGGTCCGGGGGCCTTTCTGGGTGGAGTTTGCATGTTCTCTCCGTGCATGCGTGGGTTTTCTCCAGGTACTCCGGTTTCCTCCCACAGACCAAAAAAAAAAAAAACCCATGCATGTTAGGCTGATTGGTAACTCTAAATTGTCCCGAGGTGTGAGTGAGAGAGTGAATGGTTGTTTGTCTCGTTTGTCTCTATGTGGCCCTGCGATGGACTTGCGACCCGTCCAGGGAGTACCCCGCCCCTCGCACAGTGATTGCTGGACATGGGCACCAGCGACCCCCGTGACCCAAAATGGAATAAACGGGTAAAGAAAATGGATGGATGGATGGATTATTATTATTATTATTATTATTAGGGATGCACAATATTGGATTTTGACCGATATTCCATATGCTGATTTGTTAAAACTTATTTGGCCAATAACCGATACCAAAACCGATATTTTTTTCCCCCTAAATCTACTTACAGAGACTACATAGCTTTCTCTGCTCTGGAATTAAAATAATACATTATTCTGCATGGTCTTTGTTAATTTGGTGCGTTACCAAATGCAGATCCCAAAAAAGGGGGCTGAAAATGATGCAACACTTCAACTTGGATTATGTTTAATGTCAAATTTATTCAGGACATTTACTCCCTCTAACACAATGACAACACTTGAACAGTGCAAACTTGTAATTTTTCACAAATCTAAACTCAACAGCGATGTCATAACATTGTGCTAGTGCTGCCGGCATCTTCGTCACTGGGTTGTAAAACAGCGCCTTTCATATCAGTGATTTTGATGGAATGGCCAATGTTCAATATTTACCTTTTCGCTAATATCAGCCAATACTGATACCATGCTGATAATATTGTGCATCCCTAATTATTATTTTTATTGTTACATTTTCTTCATAAAACCCTGCAAGGTTGCTTAACCTCCATCAGCATATTATCCCGGCTCTCCATTTGGGCTGTGATTTATAATTTTGCGCTCGCCTTGACTGAGAAATGAAACACTATCTGCAGACAGCCTGGCTGTGGTGTTTTTGGATGGGGTTATTAGAGGAGAATGAAGAGGGGAATGGAGGAAGGAGAGAAGGGAATTTGGAGGATTTGTGATAAGCGCCGTCTTTCTCCTCTCATTACCATATCAGCCAAATGCCTAACTGCCCTGCAGAACCAGTGTGCACACGTGAACAGAGGGAGTGTGCATATGTGGCTTAGTATGTTGAGAAAGGAACAGCCACATCAGCAGTGTGTTAGGATTGAGTGATAAGATGAAATTGGGTTAGTTTGCATCCACAGATGTGATTTCTTCCCCTTATGGAAGTCTCAATCTTATCATACTTTTGTAGTATAAGCCCAGGAGATCTATGTGTGGCTTCGTCTGTCTTTGCTCTTTTCTAAATGCTCTAAAAACATCAGCTTTTGTCTCATTCAGAATATTTCACTCCAATTAGAGAGCGGCATAACAAACCCGACTTCCTCTAAATACTGATAATCACTGCCGGGCTGTTTCTCTTGTGGAGCTGTGGGTGGTTCATTACTGGATGAGAGTGGAGAGCTGGGGTGCAGAAATCCAGCCCTTGTGGACTTCCAACAATAATTAAGGTTTGAAAGCTGCCAAAAATGCAGAATTGGGAGGATTGGTGGCAGTAATGACTGGCAAAAGGACAGAATGAAGGATGAAGGGTTAACGGTCTCAGGGGGTTGTTTTAATGAGCAGACATCTTAAATGTAGAGAGTAAAAGAATGACAAAACATGGGTTTATAACATTTTAGCATCTCGTGACTTATGAAACTATTCAATATTCTGGATCAAAGACATCTCAATTAGCAGCGTATGCAAGAACAAAAAAGGTCATTTGCTCATTCAGCTGATTTTTCAGTTTGCTTGAGCATGACATTATTAAATTTTCCCATATAATGCGATTTCTATTATAATTGACGCTAATGGAATAATTTTCCTAAGCTGGTTTGAAAGAAGTACTATTTTAAAATAGAGGATATGGTCAAATGAATGGTTCAAAGTGATTTTTTTTTTAAAACAGACAATAAAAATAAAAAGTGTCACTGTGCTTTGTTATGGAATTTTATATTAATTATTCACAATCTCTCCTCCTCAATTGTCTGAGTCAAGCCCCTAAGAACAATCAGAATCAGACGCAAGATTGCAGTGGGGACATGAACCTAATGTTGTGAACAGGTGGTAAAGTGGCAAAAAAAAAATCCCATTAGCTCAAATCTCATTAATAATAGCATTATGTTTCTAATAAAAAGGATTAGTCATTCACTGACTGATGATTTACCTCCATAAAATGACTTTTTCTAGAAGAGAGGCTTGAAAATTTGGTTAAATTTCTCAGTTTTAATAATATTTAACACTAAAGTCTCACTGTTATATTTATAGTACAAGTATCTATTACCTGAGGTCACATCAAAAACCCAACAATCACGCATGCACACATTTTTATCACATGCACACAGGAAGACAGAAATATCACAGACAAAAAAAAGTGCAGAACATCAGAAACGAGCAGAAATGAAGGAGCGAGGAGGAAGAAGCAGGCAGGCAGAAAGCAAAGACAACAACGTGAGAAGGCAAGGAGTACTCACCGATCGGGATGACTATTCCCAAAACGGCTACCGTGATGTTGTTACCTATGAGGTAGTGATCACTTGCAGCTGTGATGAATCAGCAGGGAGACACACACAAAAAGAAAACACAAAGTAAGCAAAAAGTTTTGTTCTGCACCACCCTAACCTTCCATTAGCAGCAGGCTAGCTGTTTGCCAAAGTGTGATCAGATGGCTCAAATAAAGTCAAGTGAGGAAGATGAACTGAAGAGATCCCAGTACTGGCTCTGCATACCAGTTGGCTGTATCTAGAAAGATAATGTGACGTTCTATTTGCTCAGATGGCATGTGATAGACACATAATTTGTCTTGAACACAATAAAACAAAACAAACAAAAAAAACAGTACCCGTGCATACAAACAGACATTTACAGAGAAAAGAACAAGAGCTGTTGTGACTTCAGACTAAGCAGCAACGTCTGTGAGCTCTGAGTCAGAAAATGTGAATTTGGCTTTTCTTTAAGAATGAGTGAAGTCCATTGGGTCCCAAAACTCTACAAGGGGGATTAATAGAATCTTATTAAAAACTCGCTGAGGAAGTCCTGGAGAGCGAAGGCAGAAAGAAGCAGTGAAAATGTCTCACTCTCATTAAGAACAATATGGCTGTAAGGATTTTTGATTTAAAAAAGACTTCATTAAAAGCTAAAAAAGTTAAGTCAGGTCCTCTGGATGTTTTTTTTTAACCCATGCAAAGGACTTGACAATGTTTTTACTGTAGATTTTTCTACCTGGATTATTGAGCATGCATCATGTCATTAAAAGCTATTCTTAAAACTGTGCATATTCATATTTGGCTTTCAGTAAAGCTGTTATCTTGTGTATATGGCCTGTCTGACACAAAAACAATGATCAATAATCTAAAAATAGGAAAAATACTAAACTGTTAATAAAAGAACACACTGAAAGCTGCCTTCTGTAAAAAAACAAACAAAAAAAAACTGCTTTGGGATGGTCAGAAATAATATGTAGTTCACTATACAAATAAAAAACAACCCCTGCCCCCCTTAAAATCAGAACAGAAAAATGTATAGTAATCCCTCGCTACTTAGCGCTGCGTTTTTCACGGACTCGCTGTATTGCGGTTTTTCTAAATAAGTTTGGACATGACACTTATTATACTATTACTATTTGGAATATATATGAAAAAGGTTATAAGCTCAATCATCCAGGTAGATAACAACAAAAAATGTTAAATTGTGACAACTGTACCAGTTTTTTTTCAGTGACATGTGATAACGTGCAATAAACCTCAACTTGCACCAACAGTTTTGTTTTTTTTGTCTAAAATTTGTGCTCTTGTCACGGAATCAAAATGTTTTTATTTATTCATTCATTCATATTTTTATCTATTTATTAAATTATTTATTTTCAGTTTTTTGTTTTTGTGGATAAAAATGTAACCCCCCCCCCCCAAATTATCACTTAATTGATAAAATAGGCATGTGCAGAACATAACGCTTAACTTTATAATAAACTCCTAATATCATTTTACTTCACAGTTGACTTACTCTTATGTCTATTCAATAATTACCCACAATGAAAAAAAAAAAAGATAAAAACCTTTTGAAGAGTGTAGATGTATTGAAACTTTTGCTACCAGCTGTTGTTTAATTCCCATGTTTTCTGTTAAACTCCCGGTTGTTCCTGGCCCCACAGTGCCAGCCTCACTGCTGCAAACACACAACAGCTGATGCTGGCAAACCTGACGTTGTGCACTCAGGTAAAAATATAACGCATGGCCTGCGGCTTTCAACACACGTCTTGTTCATGTTCCCATTTTAGTTTAATGTGTGTCTGCTTCCTCTTGTTTTAAGCATTTCTGGTGATGAAGATGACAACTTCAGAAACTCAAAGGAAACACATTTTTGAACTTAGTAACATAAAAAAACTCATCCTCCACAAGAGATGCAGCAAACATCTTTTATTTTATTCCCAGAAAAGCATGTTTACTCCTGCCTTGTTCTCATTTTGTCATTTCTTATCCTTGTAGAAATGCATTTTTTCTTCCAACAGTGTTGAAATATTTAGTTATGTCCTATTTTGTTCTGCCCACTCTTCACTTTCTTTGGCCTCTTTGTTGGATTTAACTGTCCCTTTCTGTTTAAATGTTTTGAAATTTACTCTCTCATTTATGACCTTTATGCCATTAATTCTTCTTTGTTAAATCAAACTCTCATTTCAAAAAGTCTTTCCCATCTTCTTCTTCCTTTATATGATTTAATGCTTCATTTCTTGTCTTTTTAAATAAAACGAAAAGTCAAGAATGAAAATTCTTGACTTTTTTCACATTTCTGTGAAAATGTGTTCACACACACAATACAGCACCTTGTTGTTATCAAATGCAGTTTACATCATTATACTTTGTTTTACGTCTTTGGCTCACATCTGAAAGCAACTGTTCTTGCCCTCTAAATGCTCACAACCTTTTTTTGTTTATAGCCCTTTTTACAAGTGCTTACTGCATTTTCTAGTCACAGCCAAAATCAGTTTTTCCTTGGCCGTTGTTGAATGAGTTTTAATTTGAATCAGGAACAGGACAAAAAAGTGACGTTGTTGAATTTGGCAATGATAAAAATGTGAATATATTCAAGCCAAATGCTTATAAAGTGCAATAAGGAAATAAAAATATGGGTACCACTTTACAAAAAAGCTCCCCTTATAGATGGTTAATAAATAGTTTATAGATACATTATTAATTCCTCTATTAACACTTTATAAATCATTATTAACTGCATATTATGCATTAATTAAGGGTGACAGAGAGACAAAACTGACCAGTTTCTTGCCAAATATTGAGCCATATCTGTTCCCTTTATATTCCATCTAGAGTTGTTATATTAAACATTTCAGAGTAAGTTACTACTGTGTAAGCACAATAAGCATTTGTAAACCTATTTTTAATATCATATTGTACTTTAACACTGCATAAGTATCTACAACTAATATTATATCATAAAATATATTGGTTTACAAATGCTTATTGTGCTTACAAGGTATTAACTTAGTCTGAGTTGTTTAATATAACAACTCTAGATGAAATAACAGATTTGGCTCACTATTTGGCAAGAAACTGCTGTTTTGTCTCTACGTCACCCTTAATTAATGCATAATAAACAATTATTAATGATTTATAAAGTGTTTAAATAATAATGTATCCATAAACTATTTATTAGCCATCTATAAGGGGAGCCTTATTGTAAAGTGGTAGCAAAATATGTTTCTATGAAAAAGTAAATGTTGTTCACATTAAGTCTGATGCAGTTGTCAAAAGAAGATGCTTTAATTTGATGCAAATGTTTTAAAATGACGTGCGTGTGACTATCTGAGGATGGCTGTGTACTAACTTGTAATTAGCTTTCTATCTATTGCACTCTGGTTCTGCAAAGAAACAACAACAATGTATGTCCTATTGTGTTCAAATTGATCCTTGTTCTCTTCAATTAAGCTACAACAAGGCACTTTTCAAGGAAAAATGTGCAAACTTTAGTGACTTACAAGCAACAGAACAATCACAATTCTCCTCTTTACAAGCACAAACAACTGCTACGATCCAGACAGAATTGTATGAAAATGATCAATTCCTATTGAAAAAAGGTGTTGGATTTATTCATTTAATTCAAATTACTGACATTAACTGTCTGTATTGAAAATTACTATGCACTTATATATGAGAGACCAGGACTTACCTGCGAGCGCAACGCTTTTTTAACTGCATGCAAGATACAAATACATCAGTTTTTAAATTTTATAGTTTAAAAGATAAAATATAGTCCTCATTTAATGCATTTGTACCAATATATTACTCTAAATTCAATATGCTACAGTTTTAAAACCTCTCCCACTTTGATTCTGTTTTTAGCCTCCCACTATCTGAAAAGGGTGAGTGATTAAAAAAAAAATACATTTATATTGGTAAAACAAACAAAGAAACAAACGTCGATTTCTCAACAAAACAATAATAATCAGAAACTGACTTTCAACTATAGCTGTAATACAAACCTTCATATCTGCAGCACACTGCATCGTCAACTTAACCGTAGTGTTCCAACAAAACATCTGCTTGTAAATATAATTTACATTTAAGCATATCTTTGTGACTCAATTGTGGCTTATCCTGTTTATTTTTCTTGACCTCATGGCCGCGAGGCAACGGCAAATATTGCCAGTTTTAGGGAGTGAAAGACACGAGGCAGCACAAAGGACAGTCAGAAACAGAGGAAGAAAGAAAAAAAAAAGAGTGGCTGTCAGAAAGTGAGGATGAGTGATGAACAGTGGCTGTAGAAAATAAAACCAAGTCTCGTTTGTAAGCTCCATCACCTCTGAAACTGGTCATAAGGGACCAAGAGTGAGAAGACAAAGTGTGAGTTCTTGAGTGTGTTTATGTGAGTGAACAAGTGAGAAAAGGAGAAGAGAAAGAAGTCATGCAGTGGATGGACAGATGGTTAGAAGGACAGATGTAGGGGAAGAGAAGCAGGGGATGGAGAGGAAGCTAATGTTCTGTAAGTACTGGATTTCAGCTTCCTGCTGCTTTGAAGGCAGTTGGTAATGGTAGTGGGGATTTACACACAAACACACACACACACTGTTCTTACACTTCACTCATAACCTACGGTCAACGTTCCACCATGATACATACCTCTGTGAGAAAGGTTGGCATTGGTCTCTTTTTGAATGCTGTTGGGGACCACTGAGCCCAGTACGGGTGTGTGTGTAGATGTTGATGTCAGACTGGTGGAGCTGAGGCTGGTCGTCTCTGTGCTTGTGGCGGCGTGCGTTTGAGGGTGCTCTGTACTTCTGCTGCTTCTCGAGGTCTGAGGTGGCGCTGATGTCGTCAGGCGCCTTGTTGTGGGCCTTGGCGTGGTAGATGCAACAGTGGTGGTGGTGCTTGTGGTGGTGGGCGTCACGGTGGTAGTGGTGGTGACAGGGGTGGTGACAGGGGTGGTAGTCGTTGCTGTGCCTGTTGTAGTTGTGGTGGAAGTGGTTGTACTGGTGGTGGTCCTGACTCGAACTGGATACAAGATACAAACAAAAAAAAGGGCACATTAAAAACTGCTCATATAAATGAAGATATTTAGGCCATAAAGTTTTAGGCAAAGCACACAATGCTGGTGACATAGAGGCGTTTTTGTTCCCCATTGCGGAGCAAAGAGAGGTATTGGAAATACTTTGAGTCTGTCCGTTCGTCCGCACTTCTGTCTGTCCATCTGTGCGTGTTGAGAACTTGTTAACTTGAAATAAAAAGGGAGTGATCAACTTTCATTTGGTGTGTGGCTGCATAGGTGTAAGAAAGGTCACTATCAAAAATTGCGTTGCACGTCATTATCCAAGATCATGTGTGTGTGTGTGTGTGTGTGTGTGTATGTGTGCAAATTGACCACCCGATCATTTGAGAAAACTATGCTTTCTAGTTTTTTATATTGCTTAAAAGTATAGTTTCTTCAAATGATTAGGACGGTCCCTGGAGTGGCCAATGATTAATTTATGGTGGCAAGTCAAGTTTATTTACAAAGCACATTTAAAAACAGCAGCTTAACCAAATTGATTAACAATAAAAATCAATGGCAGTAATTTAATGTCCCCCCCCCCCCCAAAAAAAAAAATTAAAGCATCAAAAGAAAAACATAGACAATAGAATACTAAATCAAATCACACTGTGTTAAAAGTCAGTGAAAACAGATGTGTTTTTACAAGTGATTTAAAAACAGGAAGTGAAGTGGCCTGTCTAATGTTGGGGGGGGGGGGGGGGTGCAGATTGTTCCAGAGTTTAGGGCCCACAACACAAAAAGCCCGATCTCCTCTTTGCAGTCTTGTTTTTGGCACAACCAAAAGCAGCTGATTGGATGATCCCAGCGCCCGAGAAGGAACATAGGGTTGAAGTAGGTCAGAGGGTGCACGGCCATTTAGGCCCTTAAATGTCAGCAGAATTTTAAAATCAATTCTGATGAACACAGGGAGCCAGTGAAGGGAGGACAGAACTGGTGAAATATGATCAGACCTACGAGTTCCTGTTAAGAGCAGAGCTGCAGCATTTTGGATGAGCTGGAGACGTGACAGGAACACCTGACTGACCCCAACATAAAGTGCATTTCAGTAGTCTAGTCCAAAGAGATTAGGCTAATTGTCCAATTGTGGAAAAAATTACTCCCTCCACTCACCAGAATCTGTCACTCTGCGCTGCCTCAGACAAGCAAAAATCAATAAATAAATCAAAACTACCTGCATTCTTCTACACAGTGCAACTCCTACCCATTTCAATATCTTACACCAAAAAAAAAAACAACAGAAAGTTTACTTGCATTCTGTTCAATTCCATTCCAGAAAAAAAAAACACTCGTTCTGAAAACTACAAACATTCACTATTCAAATCCCTCAGCAACAGGGGACACTGATGCACCACTTGTTTCCTCTTAACCAAATGAATAAACAGAAGTTATCTGATCAACAAACTAAAACATCTCTTTAAAGCTGCTTCAACCAACAAACTAAAAAAAAACAACACGCAAAAAGGAACCAATGCAGACATTTAGGTCATAAAATATCAGAGTTCAGCAGAAACAGTTGTATTACATCAGGAAATCCAAAATGGTGCCAGCTCAACACACATGCTCCTGCTCTCTCTTGAGACGCTGAATGATGGCCCACATACATCACAATCCTCTCTTTCTCACTTTTCTCTGAGTCAGCTCATTTTGCCTCACCTGCCGCTGCACGAGGTGTGAAACTAGAGAGGGTCTATTAAGGATAACAACTCCACAAATGCTGCGACTCTATCGAGGAGCTGTGCAAGGTGAGCTGTGAAATAAGGTCAGTGAAATAATGGAGGGGCGTTGGGGACGTAGGCAGAATTCCTGACCCATTTATTGAGCTAGTACTAAGAAGGAAAAAAAAAAAAAGGTTTGCATTCTTTGAAGGAGTCAGCTTCTGAATCCATCAAAATCAAGACACACATGATGAAATTTGATTTAAATAAGAGCTAAAATTATTATTAGGCTGTTTTTCAGGGGAAATAAAGGATCTGCTGAATGAAATAGAAATGATCCAAAAGCAAGAATGTGCTGTCATAATAAAATGTTTATCATTTTTAAAGGGATAGTCTGGTCATTAGTCTAACCTGGACATATTCTGCACTCTAACTATTCATAACTAGTTGACAGAGCATCAATTTACAAATTACCACATTTTACCTTTACGGGCTTTAAGCACAACATGTCTTTAAAAAAAAAAAATCATAAGGAGTTTATAGAATCTCACAAAATGTTCCAGGGTGTGTTTTTTCTAATCATATTATCATCGAATATCATTTATTTTCTTGTGAGTATTTATGAAAACTTAAAGCCCCAAAACACTCAAAATGTTGTACAGTTGAAAGATGAGTGTTTATTTATAGAAAGCATAAGTACTTTATAAAGATGTGGACAGTGCTGGAATTGTACAACCCGGCACTTCATCTTGTCGCTGTGATTAAAGTGGTGCAGATCTCATGTGAGCACAGTTCCTCTCATTAGGTTTACCCCTGGAGTTTGTGATTTATTGGGTGAGAGTGTGAACGACGTACCTACAGCACAGCGCCTCATGTCTGGTCCCAGCTCCATGCCGTCAGGACATGCACAGGTGTACTTGGGGGAGTGGTCTGTGATCTGAGGGGCCTTTAAACAGAGATACTCACAGCCACCGTTGGGTAGACTGCCCATGTTGCACGTGTCAGGAGCTGAGAAGACATAAGAAGAAAAATCATATATATATATATATATATATATATATATATATATATATATATATATTTATTTATTATTATATATATTTTTACAAAACCTTTGTGTGACTTCAGCAAATAGATTTGAAAACTCAAACTGAAGCGGTGACAAAACTTTTTTTTTTTTTCAAAATCTTTACTCAAGTAAAATATTTAAATGCAGTCTTTTTAACCAAAGATGCCGACTTGTGAACATATTGCTCAGCTTATAATGTGGCACAGCAACAGAAGGACGTCAGGTCGTTGCCGTTTCGGCATGTGAGGAGTTATCAGCCCGAGTGCCACTCGTTAAACACAGGCTTTAATTAGATGGGTTTTTTTTTACACTTCACATAGTAGCTCTGTAAAGCAAATAACAGCTGTTTCTGAATCCCATATCTGTAAGATACACTTTCAAAACACTTTCTTGAAATTGATTTGTGATGGAACATTTAAAATGTTGCACCAGTGTAAAAGCTGGCAAAGTGCAACATAAAATAAATAAATAAATACAAGACAAAGAGGGACTTACAGCTGAGTTTGAAAGGAACTATATATATATATATATATATATATATATACATTTTAAAATTTTTTTTTTTTCATTCATACATTCAACCTTTGTTTAGACAGGTAAATCCCATTGAGTCTCGAGGACTCATTTACAAGAGAGACCTGATTTCAACAAAGAATGATGCCAACAATGGACAACAGCGACAACAATAAACAGTTATTAAAAAGTCATACAATTTTTTTATAACAAATAGGATGGCTAAAAAAAGAAAAGTAAAAAGAAAAGAAAAGTAACAAAAACATATCTATCTATCTATCTATCTATCTATCTATCTATCTATCTATCTATCTATCTATCTATCTATCTATCTATCTATCTATCTATCTATCTATCTATCTATCTATCTATATATATATATATATATATATATATATATATATATATATATATATTCCCCTTTGCTTCAGAAAGTAAATTAATCATTGAGCCTATTCTTATACTATACATATTTACTAAATATACTAAGTCTAAAAGTCTATATACTATATATACTAAGTCTGTTGGAGTCAGTCTCCCCACCATCACAGACATCTACACCTCCAGATGCAGGAAGAGAGCCACCTGCATCATGAAGGACCCCACTCACCCAGCGCACACACTTTTTGTCCCGCTCTCCTCAGGAAGGAGGTTAAGGAGCATTAAGTGTAGAACCACTAGACTGAGGAACAGCTTCTACCATGAGGCTGTTAGACTCATGAATCTCTAACCAGGATAATCACTGTGGAAAATCACATCATGATGCCGATTTATTTCATGCTGCTGTGTTCATTCGTGCTCATCTGCTCACATAGACTCATGTTCGTGCTGCTATTCAGTGTATCGTTTTTGTACAACTAGTGCTTAGTGTATTTTTAGTTAACATTTTTCTTAGTTCATATCTTGGATCTTATTACAGTTTTTCTTTTATATTTTATACTTTTGTTGGATGTAACTGAGACCCTGTGTACACAGTTTTGTTCCACCTCATGTACCACATGTGGTGGAATGACAATAAAGAATCCTTGAATACTTCAAGGCACTACATTGCTTTTGTGGAAAAAGAATGAGGTGGGCAGTCCCAATGTTAAATCTGATTTGTGTTCATCTGAGTAAAAAGTGATGTAAAGCCACATTCGTTTTATTTTTGAATCCTCAGGGACATTTTGTAATTTTTAAAATTGGGTTGACTAAAGCACTTATGAGAAATTAATCTTTTAAGTAAGTAGTAAAGCCAAGTGCTATGTGCTGCCATTATTGTACGTTTCCATACAATGGCAAAATTAGTTCTCTGCATTAACCCTTCACACAGGAGATACACCCAGGTGGAGCAGTGGGCAGCTACATAAGCACCCAGGGAGAAATTAGGGATTGGATGTATTGCTTAGGAACACCATGGCATGTTTACCCACACACTTAGAAATAATTGAGAATCAAAACAAACAAACAAACCTGATTCAACCTTGTTAGATTTATTTACCTGGATTATTGAGCATGCATCAGGACACAAATGCAAAAGGGGAATTTTTTAGCAATCTAAACCGAACAAAAAATACAAATAAAGAAATAAAGAAATAAAACAAAATAACTAGTTTTAAACAGTGACAGCCCAGTGGGATATTACCTTGACACTACTTTAAACCATTAAAAGTTATAGCTACATTAAAACGGAACAAATAACAGAGTAATGCCACCAGCAACATACAATATTAGGGAAAGTGTGAGGACAATATAATTAAAGAGTAAAATAGTAAAGGATAAACTTGTATAAACTATGATGCTTCATTCAGAACAATGTTTTATGAAACATTTCACTTATTAAAGCTACTGGTTTGACAGGAGAGCTGGACTTTGTTCAGAGTCTAACATGTCTGGGCCGGAGAATGATTTTACTTTTGTATTTTTTGGCAATGTGAAGCTAACGTTCATTTCTGTGATATCTTTTGAAAGAAAAACTTGTGATTTATTAATGAGAGAATGCAATTATCTCCCAACTGGCACACATGCTGCTTTGAACATGGGAGAGGAGAGAAAACAAATCACAACAACACAGACTCGCAAACAAACGGCTGGCGCAGCGAAAACACGCCAAATTACACACCATACATTAGCTAGCATGCACACACACATACATACACACTCACACACCTACCCCACCCCACACCACCCCCCACGTACACAAAGCAACCAATCAAGGGGAAAAATGAGAACATCATTTAACATTCTCAACACAACCCTAAATTAAATGTAATCGCACTAATCAGGAAGACATTTTTTTTTAGGTTCAGACAGTTAATCCTCTTGTCTATTACAAAACATTAAAAATAAAATTAATAATAATAATATTTCAAGGTTTTATTTGTGATGCTGAAAGAATTTTATATTAATTTATTTGACTACCATATTTTCCAGAGTATAAGTCACAGTTTTTTGCATAATTTGAATGCCCTGCGACTTATACACTGAAGTGACATATTTATGTTTTTTCTCTATACTTTTAATACAATTTTTGGCTGAGATCTGACAATTTCATTCATTCCAATATGGAAAATATTGAACACCAACATTTTCGGCCACTAGAGGGCCCTCGACTAATATGGCAAGCCAAGTGTCTCATTAATAAGTAAACGTGGCTATTAATGAGACACTTAGCTTGCCATACTTGCCTGCCACCTTTTGTCTCGCTCTGGAACTCCTGGAGCAAACGTTAAATCAGCTTCATTTCGCTGCGCCGCCCAGGCGAAATGCAGCTGATTTGACCATTAAAGTGCATTTATTAAAGAAACGTTCAACTGAGACACACCTTTGCTATAATTTCTAGCAAACAAACAATTGTTTTTAAGTGTTAATCTTGTTAAATTCTTGTTAAAGTCCTCCCATGCACTCTCCTGCAGCTACCATTTGGCAGCCAATTGATTTTTGGCACAACACCGGCCCAGATTTCCGGGTTGTCAGCAGTGACTCATAACAAACACGACACGTCAGCGGTGACGCATAAGATGCGACTTATACGGCAAAGTGACATTTTTATGTTTTTTTTTTTTTTTCACTTTTAGACATATTTGGACTGATGCGACTTATGGCGGTACGACATGTGCAGTGGAAAATACGGTATATGACTGAAATATGTATTCTGCTGGACACAGTGCAGTCCTTGCATACGTTACCCTTGACTTCATATTTAATGCTGTGACAGCTTGGTGTTTTTTCATTTCACCGTTTCAGATCAGATGTACTGAGTGTGTTTATGTCTTACCCTTAGGCTGCCTCTGTTCATGAAACACCACCAGGTCCAGTGGGTTATTAAGATCCTCTGCTACCTTCGCCACATCATGTCCCGTCAGTCGGTTTGCACTGTAGATCGCCTCATCTTCCAAGTCTGTCCAATATATGCGATCCTGTAGAAAAAACAGTGAAATATTTAAAATAAAATGCATCAAAGGCCTAATAAAGACTTGATACTTAATCTAATACCAAAATGAATGTATATTCATGAAGACAATACTTAGTTTTGCTAAACTAATAATATGTTTGATGAGTTTTAATGAGCTTACCAACTTTTGAATGTGGTATATAGTAAAAAATATTTATAAAATAACCTGCTTTGCCCATACTCAGTGGATTATTCTAATGACAGACTGCACATCTTACTCCTTGTATTACAAAAGCTACACAGTTTTATAGAAAAATGATAAATATTCAGATTTCATGAAAATGAAAGACTTTAATTAGCTCCTCATTGAGTGAAGTCTGTTGGTGACTAGTTGGGAGACAGCGTTCATGAAGGAAACTCCAAAATGTCTCAAAATGTTCACAAGTTCTCAAACTTGTCTCCAATCATTTGCAATTTAGTTTCCATCAATTCTAGAGCAGTAGAGTTTTATTTAGGAAGTCTTCTATAACAGAAAATGATGCCAGTAACAATAATAATAATAATAATAATAATAATAATAATAATAATAATAATAATAATAATAATAAACTGTCCAAATCTGCTTATCTTTAGTTCAAAACTGCACTTTTGTAGATTAAACCATCAACGTGTTCACAGCCTAGTATTAAGTTCTGCAAGCACCAAAATAAGTCATCATTAACAAAAAAAAAAGGTTGATCAAAATGTGTCCACGTCTTCACCAGTTGCACTCAGAATTCAGTAAGACAGCAACTGAAAATCTGCTCATTTTCTCACAATGTTGTTACCAACAGTTACAACCCAGAGAGACACTACCCTTGACATTGGAAGCATAAATATGCCTCTTTCCTCCTCTTCCTTTAATTATTTGTTCTTCTCACAAGTCCTTGCAATTATCATTAGTGATATTACAAAACGAACTGATTCACAGCCCAAGTGGTCAAGGCACTTGGTATCCGGTCTTTATCAGGTCTCTCTTGTAAACGAGTCCTCGAGGCTCAATGGGATTACCTGTCTAAATAAAGGTTGAATGAATGAATCCATACACCCACGGTCCCTCTGTCTGAGCAGGAATCATTAACTATGGTATAAGAAAGCAAAGATGTGGTGCAATGAGCAGGTTCAAAGTCAAGGTCAAGGTTTCTTTATTGCCATTCACATCACATGTAGTACATGTGGTGGAATGAAATTGTGTACAAAGGGTCCCAGTTATAGCCAACAAAAGTATAAATTATAAAGAAAAACAGTAGTAAGAGCTAAGATATGAACTAAGGAATACACTAAGTACTTGGTGCAAAAACATTACGTCGAACAACAGCAGCATGACCATGAGTATGTGTGAGCAAATGAGTACGAATGAACACGGCAGCATGAAATAAATGAGAAGCATGAGTGCAGCAGCATGGATAGTCAGCAGCACATAAACAATTGAGTGGCATTACAGTGATTTAGTTTTTCACAGTGATAATCCTGATTCAAAACGCAAACAGAAATGTGAAAAGCTAAGAGATAAAACAGTAAGGATAAAATAAGTCATCTGATTTTTTAAGATATTTTTATGATAGTCAAGGCAAGAAGCTGCAGGGATCCAACCACAGTTTGTAAGGCGAGTTTAAATGTGCATCAGTCACAGCATTTTTTTGTTGCTTTCCATTTGAGTTGGATTATCAGCGGACTTAACCTTTCTCCAATCGCCTTCTTTTCCATCTTTCAATAAAAATCTGTATTCCTCCATCATCTGTACTTATATTGAGATAACCTTTACTCTTCATGACAGTTATGCTGAAACTGTGAAAGACAAATATCAGCCATGCTGATAAAAACTAGCCTCAAATATTTCATTCCATCTCCGCTTTTGCCTTTTCCTCCTCGCTATAGATGTCTTTCTCAAACCATCCATCTCAACCTGTTTTCTTTGCTGCCAATTTTTTTCACACGTCCTTTTTTTTCTGACCTTGTCGGCTTCAAACAGCAATGCACACCTGAGGAGAGTGGTTCTCTTTGTTGTAAGATCAAGGTGAATCTTTCATGTGTTGGACCAATACACAAGCGCACACAGGAAACTCTCCTGAGCACATGGCACGTCAGTCAAAGCTGCGTCTCTCGGTGGAAAGACGGTACATCTAAATGGAGTCTTTAAAAGGTCAAGGGGAGAACAGCCTTTGATGACTTTACACTGGCTGTATCTCAGAAGCATAAAAACAAAGTAACAGAAAATTTACATGAAAAAGAGTTGATGAAGGGAGAAAATTTCAGTTTATCTTACATTAATAATTGAAAAGACGTTTTGTAAGCCATTTCACTAAAGGTTACATCATCTTTTCAGTCATTTTATTTGATAAATCATTTTATCAGATCAGATGAAGGTTAAGAAAAACAACACAATTTGCTTTTCTTCATTTTATAAAGCGGTTGTGACACTGTGAAACATTTATTATTAATACATATTGGTTTTCATTTGATATACCCCATGTGACTGTGAAAACAATAAAGTCTTTATTTTTTGATAAGGCACCAAATGTGCTCTGTCTTTTTCAACAAATCTGTTTTCAGTGTCTCCTTTTTCTTCGTTCCAGGACCAGTTCATCCTTTCACTTATGCCCTCTAGACAAACAAAGGGGGAATGAAATGGAATGGGAAAATACTAGAGGAAGCAAAGAGAAAACATTACCTTTGTGAGCCTCTACTGTCTACATTACCTCAGGGCTTGGTGTGAAGGCAGGGGGCTGACACTGACTGGAGGAATTTGTGTCAAAAAGTGTGTCTTTCTGGGAGTTGGCTGATTGTGTTTCAAGACTTTTGATAGAGAAGCTCTTTGTTTTTATTTTGTAGTTTTTTTTCTCTGGGGGTACGTATTGAGTTAGCATATAAAATGTCTAATAGAGTTAACATTTGTGACAACTCAAAGTTCACATGCATAAAGGAGAAAGAGAATGGACACTGTCCATCCATCCATCCATCCATCCATCCATCCATCCATCCATCCATCCATCCATCCATCCATCCATC
>NC_056500.1:12858716-12891016 GCF_014905685.2 Nematolebias whitei
CCACCCACCCATCCATCCATCCATCCACCCACCCATCCATACATCCATCCACCCACCCATCCATCCATCCATCCATCCATCCATCCATCCATCCATCCATCCATCCATCCATCCAAGTTTCTTCCTTTCTGGTTTGTGGGGGTGACTGGTGCCCATATCCAACAGTTACTGTGAGAGAGGCTGGGGACACCATGGACGCATCTCTAGTCCATCACAGGGATGCATAGAGACAAACAAGAAAAACAACCATTCATTCCCTCACTCACATCTAAGGGGCAAATTTAGAATTATAAAATAATCTAGCATGCATATTTCTGGTTTGTGGAAAGAAACTGGAGTTCCCAGAGAAAACCCACACATTCACAGAGAGAACATACAAACTGAACATGCAAACTCTTACAAACGCAAAACGTGTCACACTCACAAAGTCTTGTCATCAGCTTGCCAACTTAGTGCCGTTTTCTTTATTTTTACTAAAACGCGACATGATTTAAGCTAATTAGTTTAAAAAGAAAGAGAGGTTAGTGAAGCCCTTTCTGTCTTTGAATTCAAACCTATGCCAATATATTCTAATTGATATTTAGTTTTTCTTAGTATGAATGAAATGAAAATTTTATACAAAGTATTTGTCTAATCTAAGAAGCTCTTTCTTGGAGCAATTTTCTTCACTTTGACATAAACCCAATATAAACCCTGTGAAACATTTCAGTGTCCCACTTTATTGCTCACACGATTGTCTTAAAAAAAACCAACAATATGTTTTAGTTTGTTCAGGATGAGTTTCATAAAACAAAGTGTTTTTCCTGCCAAGTTCCAGTCATCTGATTGATCCAGCACTTCCTGGATATATACAGCCGTATATCAGCACACTTCCCATATGCATTTTTCACTATGCAGTCAGTGAAGAAACTTTTTTAACTCACCATAAATGACCAGAAATTAATTGACTTGCAAAAAATGATTCAGTGTTTCTGTTCACATTTCAACTCATGAAACTCCAAAGAACCACGTTTCGTCAAGCTGTGTTGTCAGAAGCAGGATAACCTTCTTTCCAGTAAGAAGATTTTTAATCTGTTCTGAACCATAACCAGAACGGACCACAGAGAAGAACATTTAAGGGTTATTAGTTTTGAGAGTTTGAACTTTCTGAAACATAGATTCCCTTTGTACACACGCGCAGGCACACATATACGCAACATCATTGCACATCCTGTGAGAGAGACATGATGAATGTCCTCCCTTTTCACTGCTTTTCATCATCACAGCAAGTGCAGCAAAGAGAAGAATGAATAAAAAACGTTTTGCCTTGTGCTTTTTTTAATCTTCATTTTTGTTCTTTTATCCTCAGCTGGATTTCCACCTTGACTGCATCTATTCTTGATGGAATCAAACAGACGTATTCAGCCTCACCTCAAAAATACATCTATATTAGTTTTATTGATTGATGAACTTCATTGTGACTCCGCAGTCAGCGAGAAGCAAATTAGCAATTACTTCTCGAGTTTATTCTACTACGATTCATATAAAACGCCTTGATTTCTTCAATCAATCAGTAAATGATTCAATGTTGGTGTGTTCATGCGTGCACATCCGCTCACACAGACTCGTTTCGTGTTTGTGCTGATGTTCAATGTTTTATGAGTGCTTGGTGTATATTTAGTTGATGTTTTTCTTAGTTCATATCTTGGATGTTATTACTGTTTTTCTTATACATTTTATTGTCGGATGTAACTGGGACCCCGTGTACATAATTTCGCTCCACCACATGTACCACATGAGGTGCGAATGACAATAAAGAAACTCTGACTCTGACTCTGAAATAACCAATTATTGAAATGCCTTTCTAATCACCAACTCTATCGCTCAGAAAGAAGGTACAGATTTTATGTGCTAAATTAAACTTTGCAGTATTTTAAAGGCAAAGGTGTGCAACTGAATGTTAAAATAAACCAGGACAAAGCTCTCTAAAACCACTGGTTGAAGTGAATGCTGAATATATTCTAAGATGAACTTTCCCTTGTACCTCAAACACTGTGAGGGCGAAGGGGTGTCCGAGGTGGTGATGGGAGGAGAGCAGCACTTTGCGGTTGTCTCCGTTCAGATCCACACTTGACAGCAGGTGCAGCTTGGAGTCCACCCAGTAGAGACGCCTGTTAGACAAATCTGACAAGATGTAGAGAAGCAGACGGAAAAAGAACAAAACCAAGAGGGAGAAGAATGAAAAAAGGAGAAGGTGAAAAGAAAAAGGTCATTCAGCAAAGAATGGAGCAGGGTGAGGGGTATATGAATGAAATGGCTCAGTAGCTACACCATCAATCTTTTCTGACAAGACGACTGAAGGGCCTGTGCTGAGAAAACACAGATGTGATTGTAATATCGCTGCTTGACTTGCTTGCTGGGGGTAATATATTCCCTTGAGCAAATTCATTAGTTTTGCTGGACCTTCTTTAAAAGAATGATTTGGTGTTTAACATTTTCATTATTCTCTGAGTAACGGTCCTTCAAACAGTTAGGAGAGGCCTGGAACATAGGTTTTTCAACGCTATTGGCAATAAAGTACGATTGGGGTTAACTTACAAGTTTGTAGACGTATATTTTCATGAGGGTCTGACAAAAGAGCTACAGTAATAGCTGGGATCACATGCTGAAAGAAGTCAGCAGAGAAAGCCACAAAGTGAACAAAAATTACATCAACGCACCGTTTTATAGTGGAAAAATAAGTCACATAATTTGAATTCATTTCTTGTGATTCAGAGCGTCACCCACTCTGTATGAAATCAATGACCTAGGGAAAATAATCCACCTCTTCTCTCATAAGACTATCACAGAGTCGGGCTTGACTCTCTCATTTGCCTTATTCTAAAAATCATTTGTTTTCAAGCATGTACTGTGACATCTCAATTACACAGTGTGAGGCGAATGTGTGCTTGTATTTCTCCTCAGGCAAGGGCAGCAGAGGAATATTTGTTGGTGCTGTTGTGAGAACTGAAAGGAATGATGGTACGTATTGACAGCAAGAAGTGCATGGTTTATTAATTTGAAGACCAGCTGGTTTGATTGAGAGCCAGACACAAACTCAGCTATAACTACATGACCTACTTGGGTTTGCCTGCTTGTTTCCTTACATTTAAGAGTTTTTGTTTTCAGAGTCCCTTATATCTTTCTGTGCATTGTGTATAAAGATGTTTTTCTTACCTATAGTGATTCCATTGGGCCACTCTATATGATCAGACACCAGAACTTGTCTGTCTACTCCATTCATCCCGGCTTTCTCAATTTTGGCCCCATCTCCCCAGTCGGACCAGTACATAAACCTGTAGGAAGATATATTTATGTTAGACACATATAATATATGGGTGGTATATTCAATGTCACAGCCATTTTCCAAAGACAATAAACGCTTAATTTTTTCATTCAAGATGACACTGTTTTACAACTCAAACAGGTCTCAGGGACAGGAAACCAGAGAATGTTCAAACACAGCCAGTAATGGACACTTGGACCATTTTAAAATGTGTTTGTCTATGAGAAACATGCAGAAACTTTGCTTCATTTACATGTATATCATGCTAGCCAAGCTTCGTAGAGCTACAAAAAGATTCCTTTGGGGAGCTCAAAACTTCAGAGACAAAAAAGACAAAAAAAAACCCACACCAAAAAAAAACCCCAACTTGGTATGAAAATGAAAGAAAGGGGTCATGTTGTTTCTCTAAAGGATTGTTAAACTTCTTATTAAATAATATAGTCTGGCAGAAAATAAATGAAATATCTTTGTTTTAGTAAAATAATTTAAGGCCAACTTCTGAACAAAGTTAGGCTTGAACAATGGAGTTTTAGGGTCACGCTAAGAAAAAAATGAAATAAATAAAAGCCATAAAATTACGAGAATAAAGTCCTAGTATTACAAGAATAAAGTCAAATAAAGCCGTAAATTACGAGAAAAAAGTTGTACGAGACTCTTTTTTTCAGCTCGTGTATTTATAATTTTTTTTCCATGAGTCGGATCCACGACACGACCTGTCAATCAATCCAGTAGGCGTGTCAGCAAATGACCAATCCGAAGCTAAATGCGCCTTACCTGCACAGAGCTAAGCTGCAGCCCATCAGAGCGTACCACCTTAATGTAAGCAGGTTCAAAGTCCTGATACTGATAATAATCTGATGCTGATGTGCTGACAGATTAACTATCTCCTTATTTGTAAAACCAATACCAAAGTATAGCTTAACAAGATGTTGCACATTCTTCATTTTACCACAATTAAAATGCGGTAAATCCTGCTTTATCGTGTTGGAGTACAGATAATGTTAGAACTCATTTAGCATCGGATTGGTCATTTGCGGACACGCCTACTGGATTTATTGACAGGTCACGTTGTGGATCCGACTCGTAGAAAAATAAACAAGTAAACGAAAGCTGCAAAAAAAAAAAAAGTCTTGTACGACTTTATTCTCATAATATTAAGACTTTATTCGACTTTATTCTCGTAAGACTACGACTTGATTCTTAAAAATTTATGGCTTTGATTGTTTTTTTTAGCGTGGCCCTAAAGCGCCGTCGTAGGCTTGATATGTCACGCTCAAAAGTAAATAATGATGAACACAGGCTGGTCAGACCATATTTTGCCTCACACTCTCTCCTTCAAAGCATTTTCATGCCACTGCTGTGCTGGTCTCCTACGGTTTGCCCATCTGTCTTAAAGTGACTGAACTCCAAAAGTTTTCTCTCACCCTTGGTGTGGGTCCACTGCGATAGCCCGTGGCTCACTAAGCTCAGTGGCTATTAACACCTTTTTCTTCCCGCCGTCTCCTGTTGCGACAGAAATGCTCTTGTTGCCCGAGTCGGTCCAGTAGATGTTCTTATGGACCCAGTCTACAGCCAGACCCTCCGGGGAGTGAAGAGAGTCAATCAGCGTCACCTGCTGCGAAGAGTCGCTGGCCTTGTTGATGTACGCACTGTGGAAGATCAAAACTATGTTTACTATGTTTGCTAGATAGATTAGTTTAAACAACAAAAAAAAAAGGTATTTGGTGGGAAAACCATGTGGGGGCAATGTAACCTGATACATATATGGCAATATCCGCTATTTACAAAAGTTGTTTACAACACGTACTCTACGCAGTACACACTGTAAGATCATATGAGATCATGGAAGATAACACACATTTAGGTTAATTTCAAGGTTTGACCAAAATGTATGTTTGTATTTTCTCAACATGAGGCAGTCTTCGTCTAAAACTCTGGCATGAACGGCGGCGGTCAATTTGCATTGCTTCAAACCTTCAATATCTTTCTGTTTTTGTCTTATCAATTTATTTTTCTTTTCCATGTGAATTTTCCTAGCTTAATTTCTCCCTTAATTCCTTTACTATGTTCATGTTGAGCTGTATCAAATAATTTGCACTTCCTGTCAAATCCTTTCATCTATCCATCCAGTTTATTAACTCAATTTTTTCGCCCGGGTCATGGGGAGCACGTGCCCATCTCCAGCAGTGACTGTACAAGAGGTGGGGTACATCTTGGAACAAGTTGCAAGTCCATCACAGAGCTACATCAAGACTATCATTCAGTCTCACTCTTACCTAGAGACAAATTATAGTATGCGTTACATCAGTCTTGTTAAAAGGTGCACCAAAATAAAAGATTTTTCAAAGGGAGGAGTATCTTAAGTAAAGCTAAAGGCGGCTTAGATAATTGGAGCGAAGGATCAGGAGAAGATGGATGACAGTGGGGCTTAGCAGCAGATTGTGTGGCTAATTGACTGTGTTACTGTTTGCCACAATAGATATTCTTGACATCCCTGTTTTTGTGGACTGGCTGCTGAAATGCTTGGGGGTGCTGATGAGTTAGGATGACAGATTATCGGAGATCTCTCTCTCATTTTCTTTTTTGCCCCAGGATGTAAAACATGAATTCAACTGTCTCTCCTTCAGGGAACAAATTGAAGTGAGAGCTGGAGCAAAGTAGACATGGTTTTAAATCCCTCACGGTATTGATGCAATGCTGGTTGATTAAGATTTTTACTTAATCTCAGAAAGCTATGGCATCCAGAATTTACTTAATTTTTTTTTAACAAGGAAAATTCAATTTAAAAGACATGTTTTCTATAAACAAAATTTTAATAATCAACGGTTTCACATTTTTAAATGCACTTTTGCAAACTGTTGAGCTCATACACAACGTCCTTCTTTGTAGTTCAAGGTTTTCACATGTACTGCAGGGAACAGATTGAAAGCATAAACCAAGGCTACAGGCTGCAGAGGAGAACAAGAAAGAAACAAATGAGTCCACGACCACAGAGCAGATTGCATCTTTAATTGGCTGCACAACTGTTTGCAACAAACATCTGTATCATGGGGAGAAGTTAACAAGACATTGACCCAACACGTGCTTATCATAATAAATATGCCTGGAAAACCTCACAAGGATGGTGGTGAACCAGCTCACATGCAAAATGTTTTGTTAAAATTTTACTTATTTGAAAATTGAATATTGTTTGGAAAGTAGAGAACACATTAATAGTAGATATGAAAAAAAAAAAAAGAATGCATGCTAGTCTTTAACCGAGTTGATGCACCTTGGAGGTTTTTTACTTATTATCTTTATCTATGGAGATGAAAGAGCACATTACAGCACAAGTTGGAAAATGTAATTACATGCATCCCCCCCCCCCCCTCCTCCTTGTATTATCACCCACAATAGGGTTTGCATGCTGGTTTGCTATGCATCAATTTTATTGCCAATATAATGTGCCGGTGTATGTTGCAGAGTTTAGGAGATCTTGTATGTGCACAAGCTGAGAGGGTAGGACTGAACTTGGCTCCAACAAGCCTTAAAAACACAGAGCTGGGTGATAAGCTACACTACCTTTTCAAATACTTTTTAAACCCATCATAATCCAGCAATAACGACCCTCCTCTCTTTAATGACTATAGGGTGTATTGCTTTAAACGAGTCTTGGCCAGTTATTTGAATGTTCAATCAAATTAACCAACTAGTCATTACCACCTGAAAAATTCTCAAAATACAGAGATTACAAATGAGACAACCACAAAATTCAGGCACATTTATATATTTTTATATATACAGTATATATATTAAAAATATAATAATAAAAATCATTGTCTTGATTGTGATTCTGTTTTAAATACTACATATTAGGTCAATTCTAAAAGGATAAAAGAGAAGCAAAAGCCTGTTAAAATAAGGCCAAGTGGATTAAACTACTTCATTAGCTTCAGATCATTTATTGAAACTTTGCACGTATGCGTTTGTTTATTGCTTTGAAAATAGAGTTCCTCGTGAAGAATTAGTTCATTTGTCCTTCCTCTGTCACAAGCCCTTGAGTGTATCACTGAGTTTATGAGTGTGAGTGTGTATGTGTGTTATGTGCGTATGCAGATGAGTAATGATGGTGATTATTGAGGCAGTGAAATTAAAGGGAACATATGGTTCAGCAGAGATGATAGAAGGCCCCTCCATCTACCTGCCAGCTAAAATACACACACACGCCACTAGAAATAAAACAAGAATGTACCTGAAAGTGTGGGTATGTGTGTGTATATGAGCGAAGGACAAACAGCTCCACCTTTTACCATCCAACAGATGCCACAGCCCTACAGGTGTGTCTGCTTCACTACCAGAAGGTGTGACAGGTTGAAGCAGTCAAGATGAATAGACAGACGATAACGAAACAACCAAATCTGATGAAGAATGTGGGAAGGGAGTTTAAGGTTGTGGCTTATATCCTCCCTTGTATTTTTCTTTTTCTTTTACTCACACTGTTTATATGCAAAAATAATAAAATAAATAAATAAATAAATAAATCATACATCTAATTAAAGTCCTAAAACTATACAAGGATTCAAGGTTCTTTATTTGTCATACACACCACATGTGGTAAATATGGTGGAATGAAATTGTGTACCAACTGTTAAGTTGCAATTAAAGAACAGGGATACCATGGTCCTTAAACCAGGTACTGGTAGCGTTGGCACTGTGTGCAGGTACCAAGTCCTGTTGGAAAATGAAATCTGCATCTCTATAGAGTTGGTCAGCAGCAGGAAGCATGAAGTGCTCTGAAACTTCCTGGTAGACGGCTGTGTTGACCTTGGACTTCAGAAAACACAGTGGACCAACACCAGCAGATGACATGGCACCCCAAACCATCAGTGACTGTGGAAACTTGACACTGGACCTCAAGCAACATGGATTCTGTGCCTCTCTTCTCTTCCTCCAGACTCTGGGACTCTGATTTCCAAAGGAAATGCAAAATTTACTTTCATCAGAGAACATAACTTTGGACCACTCAGTAGCAGTCCAGTCCTTTTTGTTTTTAGCCCAGATGAGACGCTTCTGACACTGTCTCTTGTTCAAGAGTGGCTTGACACAAGGAATGCAACAGCTTAAACCCATGTCTTGCATACGTCTGTGCGTGGTGGTTCTTGATTAACTGACTCCAGCTGCAGTCCACTCTTTGTGAATCTCCCCCACATTTTGGAATGTTTTTTTTTTCACCATCCTCTCAAGGGTGTGGTTATCCCTATTACATGTACATTTTTTTTCTACCACATCTTTTCCTTCCCATCGCCTCTCAATTAATGTGCTTAGACACAGAGCTCTGTGAACAGCCAGCCTCTTTAGCAATAACCATTTTGTCTTGCCCTCCTTGTGCAAGGTGTCAGTGGCCATCTTTTGGACAACGGTCAAGTCAGCAGTCCCCATGATTGTGTAGCCTACACAACTAGACTGAGAGACCATTTAAAGGCCTTTTCAAGTGTTTTGAGTTAATTAGCTGATTCGAGTGTGGCACCAGGTCTCTTCAATATTGAACCTTTTCACAATATTCTAATTTTTTGAGATACTGAATTTGGGGTTTTCATTAGTTGTCAGTTATAATCATCAACATTAAAATAAATAAAAATTTGAAATATATCCATCTGTGTCTAATGAATGAATATACAAGTTTCACTTTTTGAATGGAATTACTAAAATAAATAAACTTTTTCATGATATTCAAATTTTATGACCAGC
Organism: Nematolebias whitei; assembly: GCF_014905685.2. Lineage (NCBI taxonomy): Eukaryota > Metazoa > Chordata > Actinopteri > Cyprinodontiformes > Rivulidae > Nematolebias > Nematolebias whitei. The sequence goes on from NC_056500.1 coordinate 12,867,748, forward strand.
ACCTGTATGTACTGAAATAATCTTTGAAATATAATTTTACTGCATGCAGTTAAAACTGAACAAAAGAATAAGCTAATTTTGTCAGTTTTTTCCACAATAAGTAGCGAACACATACATAATAAAGCCATATACACAAAGTTTAAAATTTGCCTTTATGCTTGTTTAAGTCAATACTTGTGTGAGTGTATTTGTGCACATACCTGTATATTTTACGATGATACAGATCACACCAGAACATCTTGTTTGTGGAGACATCAACATCCAGTGCCACAGCATTCTTCAGCGTTGGAACCACCTGCGTGTATTCACTCTTTAGCAGGTCGATGCGACGGATTTCATGCCGATTTGTGAACATCAGGTAAGGACTTTTTCCTAACAGGGAGGGCAGAATGTTCATGTCATTATATGTATAACATTTTGGACATTTATTTACTGATAGATACTGAAAAGATGAGACAGGTAGGCCTCAAAGTACAAGAGCAGGTAAGACTTGGTAAGATCCTTAAACGATTAATGTCCATCCATCCATTATCTTTTACTCACTTCTTCCTTTTTGGGTCGTGAGGGTCACTGGTGCCCATATCCAGCAGTCACTGTGCAAGAGGCGGGGGACACCCTTAACAGGTTGCAAGTCCATCACAGGGGCACAGAGACCAACGAGACAAACAACCATTCACTTTCTCACTCTCACCTAGGGACAATTTAGAGTTACCAATCAGCCTAACATGCATGTTTTTGGTCTGTGGGAGGAAACCCGGAGTACCCGGAGAAAACCCACGCATGCACGGAAGGAAAATGCAAACTCCACCCAGAATGGTCCCCCGGCCAGGATTGGATTGGACGACCTTCTTGCTGAGAGGCAGCAGCTCTATCAACTGCGCCACTGTGCCGCCAAAAGTCTAATGTGACAGACAAGCCAATGACTACTGCCAGTCATTGGTTTGGCAGATTTTTTGGGGGGTAAAAACACCAAAATCTGTTAAAAGGGGTTGAGATAGCTTGGTGGTCAGTGTCTTGTAATCCTGAGGTTGCAGATTCAAGCTCAGGTTGCATCAGAAAGGGCATCTGGCGTAAAACAATTGCCAACTTTTCCATGCATTTTCTCACTGTGTTGACCCCTGAACAATGGAGCAGCTGAACGTAACTTACCAAAATCTGTAATAAATAAATAAACAAATAAAGGAATTCTTAAAGCTGTACATGAAACCTGTCTACCCACAGTCTCACTGCTCATCATCATGCTATTACATTCATTCTGCACAGTTATGCAGGGAAGTGATACACAATGAATGTGATTTGACCCACATAAAATGCAGACTTTAAAAGATGTCCATACTCTTTGAAATGAAGAAGTACTCTACTTGTGAATAAAGTGACCCAAAAACCAAACACGACACATTGTTCTATATTTGGTATAACGATGTTTCAGAGGAATGTTTCTATTCTCTATGATAGTGAGCACATTTTTCAGCAGACTGCATGACTCAGGCATCTGAATAACATTCAGTCGACAGGATTACCTTTATCTTTACCCTACACAAATATAACCAATGTCTTCATTTGCATACATGATAGTATATTGTAGAAGCACCTCAACACAGATATGGGAAGCTGCATATAATTTTAACCCAATGCTTTTATACTTTAAGCACAGACTGTCTGAGGTAAACCATTATTATTATGTAATCGCAACATCAGCTCAGCTAAATGCTAATAGTTTGTCCTAAAATTCTATGCATTTCTCGTTTTTCCCTCAAAATGTCACCCAAAACATGTTTTTGCCCTTTTCCCCTCATATTCATTACGATCTCCAAAATGTCATTTCAATTTGACCCTTTGCTGTCCATAGAGAAGCCGAAGTGCTAACTAAGGCATTTAGAAAACAATAGATAACACACATACTGATGTATGAACACAGACAACCACAATCAACCAAGTCCTAACAGCGTTTCTATGTTTACCATGCACATTTTCAAGGGGAGAATATATAACATTTCCACTACTGTTTGGATGCAATCACTTTCCTCTGACCACTGGTTTTGTAACCATCAATTTTACCTGCTGAAAGAGAGACAGAGGTAAACACAAAGCAAAGAAAAAAAAATGCCCAGGCACAGATAAAAGTGATGGATGCAGGTACCATAATGGAGGTATAAAGAGAAAAAGGATGTAATTAGGAGAGTGGGGATAGGAATTGCAGGGGGGGAGGGGCGGGGGGAATCAACAGTCATGTAGTGGCAATAATAAAAAAACTGAATGTACAGTGGGTGGGGTGAATGTGTGAAAAGCTGGGTGAAAAAACATTTTATCATTTTGAAGAATAATTAGAATATACATAAGTCTAACTTAATCATTTATCTAGGACATCTCTAAAAAAACTGTTATGGTTTAATAATAAAAAAAAGGTTAAACCATGTCATCTGGACTAGTTTCTTTAAGTGAGAAACATTTCATCCCCCATCCAGAGGACTTCCTCAATCTATGGCCTGCTAAACAGATCTGTCCCATAGGTAGTTGTTATAGGTTTAGTTTTTAGTCATTTGTATACACACTCAAAGTCCCACACTCTTTCTCTGTTGCTTATCCACACAGACATTATGCACTACAGTTAATGACTCATTTTGTGAGTTTACACTCCCAAAGAGTACTCAAAAACACAAAATGCAATTAGTGTAAAGTACAAACTTTACTCAGGGTGCTCAGTGGATGCTGCCATGTACCAGAACAAATGATCCAAAACACATGCTATCAAAGAGCAGCTAAGAAAGGAAAGCAACACTTTGGATTAAGTTTGCAAGTCTAATAGCTACTCTGAAATTATTCTGAGGAGTTTAAATCATATTAAAGAGTATGTATTTTTTGATTTAATAAATAAAATAAATAAAAAAACAGTTTGGATTTGCTCAGCAAAACATCCTCATCATTATTCATATAAGCCACAACATATCAATGTTTAGATTCAATCTTTTGAAGCATAAAGTTCAAAGATATGCAGATGATGCTGTAACTTGGCACATCCAATCACAAAGTGTAGCATTTTCCTGATGACTCATTACTAAAGATTTTAATCTCTTCTTAATCTTGCATCTCTTCACAATAACCACATGCGCATCTGTGTGGGAAATGTTTTAAAGTTTGACTGTGTTCATGCTGATTTATGTGTGGATGTTTATTCTCTCCAGCAGTCAATCATATGTTTGCCTTCGTGTGTGCAAGGGTGTTTGTTTTCCTATAGTGTTATCAAAATGTCCTGTAACCCACTGGATGGAGTTTTAAAAAGCTCTTGGCAAGTACTTATAGTACATCCTACAGTACAACCTGATCCAAGATGGTCACTCAGTTTTAACAACCACAAAAACAATTAAAACTCAGTCCGTTCTGCAGATATTGAGCTAGTTGGATAGTAGCCGAGTGTAATCCTGAACACATGCTCTAAACACTAAAACATCGCCTGATATCTCACAGTTTAGCTTGAGATGATTGGTGGATATCATTTATAAGGTTTTACCAAAATGGCAACAGAAATGTCAACTTTTAACACAAAGTTATCTTAATTTAAATCTGTGGCATGAAAAACTCCTGGTGATATGTGGTTTGTGCTCTTTCAAGGAATGCTAGACTTATAATTTGCAAATGAAACTTCCATGAATCCTTACAAAGTATGCATTTTATGCACTGTTAACATCTGTTTATTTTCTTTGGACATTCATTAACATTAGTAAGAATCAACAATAATGATGTCATTTTATTTTAAACCTCAACTTGTCTCCTTTGGCAGAAACATAATGGACAATTCATTTATTTATCCTTGTATCTTTTTTCTCGCTCACTTTTTTCTCTTTCCATAATAGAGTAACGGAGAGTTACTGTTCTTTAACGAACAGTAGTATAGATAGGTGGGTTTTATGCTGTTTAGCTTCAGGTACCTAACAACTCTCATTATGACTTGACCTATCATGACTTTACCTATCAGTAGCTGAAAAGAGCTGGCTTTATTTTGATTCATGACATTGTCCTCACTAGAAAATAAGTGGTACAGCCCCTGGCTGTGTCCTATAGCGACTATATGTCCCTTTCTTGCACAGCATCCTTCTTTAGAAGCAGCTGACTGCAAACTTGTCATTATTGAGGACTGAAGAAAACAACGGCAAATATTTATCTTTGCACAGATTGCTGTGTGGGTGCTGCATACAAAGCCAGTGTCTTGTTTCTCAGATTCCCACTGTGTGAGGATAGTGTAGAACGTCACTCTTCTAGTCTGGGGTGCTAAAACGGATGAGTAATTGGTGTTTATACAAGACTGGGTCTGAATGTGTGATTTTGCCTAATAGGCACATGGATGCATTTCAGTGAGAAAGTCTTTCAATGACTCGGAGTTTCTTCTCCTGAGTAAATGTGTGAGAATGTGTGTTTTGTGACGTATGGCTTACCCACAGCTTTGCAGGTCTTGGAGGCAGGGTCCATCTCATAGCCTTCATAGCACTCACACTTATAATCTCCTTTGTAGTTGATGCAGATCTGACTGCAAGCATCTGGGTTCTCACATTCATCAATGTCTGTGGAGAATAGGAAGAGCAATACTTCAAAATGAGTTGATAATTTGCATGTGCTTTTAGGTTAAATCCCTTAAATTCTTACAAATGATCAACCTTGTAAAAAAAAACAATTACATGTAAAACATACATGCTTTTTTGCATTATGAAAAAAAGGTGTTTTTTTTTTACATTACATCCAGTGCTCTACTCTATAAAGGAAGTCTGATAAATAATTGACTAAGTTAAGTGTTATTGGATGCACAAATACCATATATATTTTAATAGTATTAATGAAACATGGTAGGTGAGCATCCTGCAGTCCAGAAACATTTGGTTGCAACAGGAAACAACAGAACAGAAAGTCAAGTCTTTATTTCATTCAAACAACAAAGCTTCTTTTTAGATCAAACTTTGTTCTCAAAACAAAGACAAAGCAGCTGCACAGATCTTTATAGTACTTATACCCTAACACTCCAGACTTTGCAAGAAATTGGCTTTTTAGTCCATTTGTGCATCAATGCTTTACTCAGGAACATTACTAAAAATAAATATAGTTGTGTCAGGTTCTGTGTATTTATTTAAACTCTTTTTTGTGTTATTTTTAGTTTCATTTAATCTCGTAAACCTTTGGATTTAGTTTGTTACTTGTGTTTTCCCCCGTGTTCCTCTGATTCGCTCCTCCTCTGTCAGCCCTCAGCTTCACTCAGCCTGTCACGCCCACTCTCACCTGTTCAACATTCAACTCAGGTGTATCCATCTCCTCATCAGCACCGGCCTATTTAATCTGTCTGTTTCCATCTCGACAAGCTTTTATAGGCTAATATACCTGATGCTATCCCTTGTGATTTTCATCAAGTGTGATTAGCAAGAACAGCTAGCTGTCACAGTAACCTTTCTTTGTTTTAAAATAAAGTAAACTTTTTGAGCTCTTTGAATCTGTTTTGCTTTCCTAGCTGCTAGCGTAACAGTAAGCACATTTTTTTTTTTAAATCACTTTTCTCCAAGACAATTTTTTATTGAATAAGTGCACATTTAGTTGTTTAAGTTGTGAAAATTACAGTTTTCTAATATGTATAGATATTGTAACACTTACACAATCACTAAAGCACCAGACGTTTTGCTCTTGCCAACAATTTATTCAGGTATAATTACAGGTCAGCTAGCTCTGGTCACTGTTAAGCCATGACCCATGCCAAGAAAATAAGAGCCTTCTTTCTTTTCTTTCTTCCAGGGACAATAAAGTAGAAGAAGGGAGACAACAAAGTCCATGTTCAAGAAGAAGGGAGGAAAAAAAACACCCCCTACTCACTACCCAGCAACCCCTGCAGCAACACTGAACATGTCATACTTAAGAACCAGTAAAAGTGCAACAGGAATAATGAACATGTAACAATAACTCCTTAAGGGTCATTACTATATATTATAGATAAATATACTTTTGTGACATATTGTTGACTAAAAAAAATAATAAAAGCCCAAGAAGATAAGCCAACAAAAATCACTATTGTGTCTGTATGTGATAACTATTCAAGACAACCTCATAAAACAATTCTATATTGAATATCTCACGGTGAACAGCATGTGCTTAGCTGGACAGGACACACAGACATTCAGCATATCTCACATGTTAAGAGAAATAATATTTGTTGTTTGTTTCAAAGACAATAAAACACTTGTTTGGTGAATAGTTGTATTTATTAGCATATACACGATTTATAAAACTTTCAGGCACAGCAGGTAAAGCTTGACAGCTAAAAAAACTGTAAAAATGTAAAAGTATTTTAACAGTATGACAGGCAGTATGCGGTAAACTACAAGAATAAGATACTGCATTGTATATTCTGAATCCTGATTCATCTGCATATAACATCATTCAGCATGAAAACAGGCACATCAGAGTTGTTTAGTTTAACTATTTTAGTTCTGATATTTATTTATTTAGGATTTTAATCAAATTAGTTTATCAGTTAGCAGTTTAAGCAGATAGATTTTATTTACCAATTAAAATGAGTCATTTGAAGGGTAACAAATTAACTGGGTTGCAGCTGTTGGAGACTAGTTGGAGATGAGAATTGTGAGAAAAAGGCTAAAATTTTCAGTTTTAATTTATTGAATTTGAAGAGTGTGACCAAGCGACTGGTAACTGTAATCTAGGCTGTAAGCATTATTGTGATGCCCACCTCTGCCAACATCGTCTTCACCTCCATTTGTTTCTTACCCGCATCCATCTTTATGATTTAAAATAATAAAGGATACGTTAAAAATAAAGATAAGCAGATTCGGACTAGTTATTTTTCATTATTATTTGTCGGTAATATGGATTTTAGACTTGGATGTTGGGCGCCATAGCCTCGGATATTATCTTTCATAAGAAGAGCTCATGCGGATATCAAAATACAACTTTAGCATATTAGAATTACAGAATATAAATTGAGAAATGTTTGCAATGCCCACAACAACTCTGTGATTATTTTGAGAGAAAAATTATTGCACAAATTTGAGTGACAGGACTCGAGCCTTTGTGACACACATAAAGAAATTGAAAATCCCTGTTAACATTCCTGGACACTGGGGAAAAAACATTGCAGACATGTTCTTGTTTTTAACAACAAAGTCCGTGTTCAATAATCCAGGTATAAAATCCAACCTTTTTCAGTCAGGTCATCTGGACAGTTTCTTTTTTTGTTCTGAAACATTTTGCCTTTGATCCAGAAGGCTTCATCAGTCAAGGAAACACACAACAAAACTGCTTCTTCCCCCAACAGCTTACTCCAAAGTGGAACTTTGTTGTTTTCAACCAGTTTGACATGACTGTCAACAAGGAAGAGGGCTGGCAATGGAGGAGGGGCATACCAAAGAGACCATCTTATCACAAGCAGAACTGGTTTGTTCCACTTTGGAGTAAGCTGTTGGAGGAAGAATCAGTTTTGTTGTGTGTTTCCTTGACTGATGAAGCCTTCCGGATCAAAGGCAAAACGTTTCAGCACAAAATCAGAAACTGTCCAGATGACCTGACTGAAAAATGATGGGCTCTTGTTTTTAGTTTTCTACACTGCCTTACAATATAGATGTTTTTTTTTTTTTTGGTTACTTTTCCATTTTTCACTTGTTAAAAAACAAAGAAAAAAAATCTCAATTTGTACGCATCCTTTACAATTGTCTATTATTGTCTTTGTTATCCACTGTTGTCATCACTCTTTGTTAAAATCATGTCTCTATTGTAAATGAGTCCCCAAGGCTCAGTGGGATTAACCTGTGTAAATAAAGGTTGAATGAATACAAAAAAAAAAAAAAAACATTCCTGGACATTTTGAGATCATCCTTACACATGGTGTAACAACAGTCACAGCTCAGGGAGAGAATACCTTTAACTGGGCCCTCTATTTTGGGCTAATCAAACTGATTTTAATGTGTAGGTTAACGTGTCAAAATCTAAAAGATTTTTAAGAAAAAAAGAGCAACTTCCTGCACCGATGACACATTTAGAGAATAATTCAACAAAAACCTGAGCGGAGCTTCTATATTCAGAGTTAGGATTAGAAAGGGCTTTACTGAGCTAACCCAAAACCAACAAGATGCAGTCTGAAATGACCCAGACATGGTGGTCCATACGCATGGTTCTTTGTATTTAAGATGATAGATTTGTTGCATAACTTAATTCCTTTACCTCCACAAGTCTTTTTGTCCAGCAGTTTGTATCCAGAGGGGCAGTCACACTCGAAACCGATTCTCCGGTCCCTGCAGATGTGTGAACAGCCTCCATTGTTGTCTTCACACTCGTTCAGGCCTGCAGAGACGGGCGATGGAGACGGGGAACGAGATGGTGGGGATGAAATGAGGAAAAGTGAGGAGGAGCTGAATATTGATGAAATATCTCCAGCAGTGTTTTTTGGACAGAATAATTCAGCCTGTGTACCACACAAAAACAGTGTTGGACAGAAAGACAAAGCACCCCAGATGGTGTATGTGTGTGTTTGGATAGTTTTAATCAACCTGCCAGTCAAGATAATTTTGTGCTGTCAAGTGTGTCGGTATACATCAAAATTTCCATTCACACTGTAAGCTTAAAAAAACATAGGAACAGAGACAGTGGTATGGTTTGTGTGTAGAGCATTAATGTGTGTGTTCCGGGTCGACATCCACAGTATTACGCAAAAGCTCTTTGAACTGATCCATTTTCCTGTGGGGGATATTGTCCTAAACCAGGTGCCACTCCTCTACCCACCGTTGCACAAGCACACCCTCGTTCTCTCATCTTATTCTGATCATTCTCTCTCCTTTTATTAGATGAATAAATTAGATTCTGTCAGTTATCCTTCCCATCCTTTATGTACCCGTTTTTGTTCCGTCACTTATCCCTTTGTCTTGCGATCACCCTCCAGGGAGTGGAGAGAGATCACTGCAGTGAGCTAAAGCTGGTACTTCATTACAGATTTGCATTAAAGATTTAAGCTTTAAGGCTACAGGTACAGCTGAGGGATGGATACAGGAAGGGATGGGAACAGAAATCAAAAAGGACTAAAAAAGGTTTGAATAACATTTAATGAAATTAAAACTATAACTCTAAATGACCGCATTACACAGGAAAACACTAAGTTTAGTCAAATGTTCTTAATAAATGATCAATTTCATTATATTTAACTCCTTTCTATATAAACATGTTGATGGCAGATTGCATATCAGGAGCAATAAAAACAATAGCAAACTAACTTCACTGATTAATGATTAAACTGTAATATTCTAATGCCGGCTGTCTGTAAAAGAAATATTCAAGGAAATTAAAAAAAACAAGCAGGCAAGATCTATGATAGTATTTGTATGAATACCGAAATTATTCCTAGATTAAAACAACAATAACAACAAAACTACTTAAAATAAACAAGAAACTGAAATACAATGTATACTTTTTTTTTTAATTTCTTTTTAAAACAAAACTACTTGTTTCAGCAATGAAACAGCAATGTTGCAAATTGTTTGCTAGTTTTCATAGAAGTGTTGAAGTACTGGTAGATCATTGAAAACATCTACAATATGGTTGTTAGGCACTTTACATATAGCAACATGCATCTCCTTTAAGATGAGATATGGCTGGGAAAGTAGCATGCTCAAATATAAATTGGTAACCATGTCAATGATGAGAGCACTCCACATGAAAAAGGTCAGACCGAGTGAAGAGCAGCTTCTTTCAGAAACCTCAGACACTTCCATTTGCACTTGAAAAAGACTCACTGTTGTGACACAGCTAACCTGAACTGCAATTACACAAGGCTCGTTAACTTCTCTGATTTTATTAGGAACTTTGATTTTCTCAGCTGCCTTTCTCGGTTTGTTTTGCATTTAATGTGAGATGAGTGAAGGCATAGCCAGATTTTCTTGGCTAAGATTACAGGAGAAGGAAAGATCGCTCTGCTCTTTGAACATCACACTCAGCTGAGAAATGTTCTCATACACTCTGCCTTGATCAAACAAACCTCATTCTTCTAAGAAGAGTGACCATCTACACAATCTGTGGTGCCCGGACTCTTTCAGGCATCTAATCCCTGAATGTCTGAGATGGTGAAGACTGAAAAATACTGAATGTGGGTACGCAGGTTTGTTTCTAAGTCAAGGTCAGAGAGGAGTCATCTTACCACAATCCTTCATGGGTTCATCAGATCCGTCTTTGCAGTCTTTCACACGGTCACACACCTTGCTGCTGTCGATACACTCCCCGTTTTTACAGCGGAACTTTCTTGGTCCTTCACATTTTGTAACTGCGTTCAAAATGAAAAAAATATATATAATTCAGTTCAATTCAATTCAGTTTATTTATATAGCACCGAGTCACAACAGAAGTCATCTCAGGGAACTGAATAGAAACATTCATAATGTTTCATAATAATATACTTATATAATTTAAAAAATGCACTATTTTATTTCTGAGGCAGAAACAATCAATATGAAGCTCACTTAAACAGTTTGTAGGGCATTTGTTACTCATGTAAATACAGGTTATAAGGAGATTTGAGTATTGTTAAAGCTAATGCATCTACCTGAGGACAATGCTGGACCCCTCCCCCCCATATATATATATATATATATATATATATATATATATATATATATAATTTTTTCCTCTTTATTTGATCGTTTTCAGGTCACCAACTAGTGAGGTTCTCTTTTTACTCCTATATAAGGTGTGTTTCTTTCCATCCATCCATTATCTTTAAACACTTTTTCCCTTTTCGGCTCGTGGGGGTCACTGGTGGCCATGTCCAGTTATCACTGTGAGAGGCGGGGCTGGACCGGTCTCCAGTCCATCACAGGAACACAGAGACAAACAAGAAAAACATTCACTCTCACACTCACATCTAGGGACAATTTAGAGTTACCAACCAGTCTAACATACATATTTTCGGTCTGTGGGAGGAAACCGTAGTACCCGGAGAAAACCCACGCATGCACAGAGAGAACATGCAAACCCCACCCAGAATGTCAACCTTGGTCAGGATTGGATCTGGCAACATTCTCGCTGAGAGGCGGCAGCTCTACCAGCTGCACCACTGTCCGGCCCTTAAAGGTGTGTTTGATACATTAACTTGTAATTGTATCTTTTAGAAAATAAACATATTTGCATCTCTTTTATATCTTTCATACACTTGCTTCTATAACATAAAGGTTTCTAATACTATGCAGCCTTTTCACCTCACCTTCCTTACACTGTTTACTACACCACAAGTAATGTTACTCACTACCTGTGCAACAACCTGTCACACAACCTGTGTAGTTTATGTTAATGTGCAATATATACCATGTGCATTTTAGCTTATATTTCTACCCTGAAACACTTATTCATATAAATTCATCCTACTTGCACCTTTATATTCTACCATGTTGCTGTTTACTATCTCTATTTAGGACCTTGTAAATATTATAATTAGTTTTTCACTTTTTGACACTTTATTTTTATACTCTTATTGCATGCTTTTGTATTTTCGTATTTGTTCTTTGTTGTTTTTTTTTACAAGTCAAATCTCAACTCCAACATTTCATTGTACTGTTAACCTTGTGTTAATCTGCATATGACAAATAAACACAACTTGACATTTATTTTCTTCTAAACATTTTTTAAACTGTTTTTAAGATCATCAAGGGACAGAGTCAACAAGCACAGGCATCGGGCCTATACTGCTTCATCCCTGTGGAGCTCATTCAAATGCTTAAAGCAGTAAGTGAACAAACTTTTAACAATAATTAAATCAATAACTAAATTAAAACTATCATTTGCACAAATTATAAACTCAGAATTCAGAAGAACATCAACCCTTTCATTACAGTTACTATCTAAAGGAGAAGGCTGTAAGGGTGGGATGTTTACCGTTGACACAGCCAGCCTCATCGCTGAAGTCGGGGCAGTCGTGAACTTTGTTGCACTGTTTGGTACCGTGAATACAGGAGCCGTCACCACACTGGAACTCATCAGGTCGGCACGTTAGCAGGGCTGCAGGACATGCACAACACAGAGGCATGTGCAGGACTTAGCTGACATTTAACTTTTCCGTGCAAATAATCCATATTTTTATATTTTAAATAATGCAAAACCAGAAGTTTGAGAAGCAGCCTGTTGAACACAACCTGTTATCTAGTCCTCTACTGTTTTAATGAAGAAATGCAAATCTGTATATAGGCATAGTTAGCTTTTTTTCAAAGCTCCACTTTCTATATTTTTCCAATTTATCAATGGCTTCCCAATTTTTACCTGCACACAAAGAGCTCATGAAAACAAAAAAATAAAGCAGTTATTTATGCAGTACATAAGAAAAAAACTCACATCCTGTGATCTGCTGAGAATGTGTGTGTATATAGACATTTGTACTCTAATAGTGGAAGGTGGCTTTATTTCTCTCATTCATCTTTCTAACTGGCTGTTTAATTATTCATGTATTGTGTTTTGGACTGGCTCTGCTCAACCATGAAGGCAGACGTGATCAATAACTGTGCAGCCTGTAGAAATTAGTGGCGCGCAACCTTTTTATCTGGAAATATGGCATAAAACACAGCCACGCATTCAAAGAGAAAATGTGTAGGTTAGTGTACACAGATAGTACATCACATTAAAAAAAAATCCAAAACACTAAATTTAACAAGGTGTATGCACAAAAATGCAAATAGAAAGGTAAAGCTGACTCAAACTGCTCAAACAAAAAGAAAAGGCAGTGCAAGAACTTTTATCTGCTCAAAAATGTGCAAATTATCCCAACCAAATCATCAGAATCTGAGCTCAGCTAATTAAGATAATCCCCCCCAAGATGAAGAGTAATGATAACAGATTGTCATCTCTATAAGTGTTGGCAGGAGAGAAAACTGACTTGTGACCACTTTTCATTTACATTAACCTCCTGTCACCATCCTCACTGTCACTTGCCTCAGGACGTCTGCAAAATCTAACCGGATTATTGAGACAGATGCTCTAAATAAGAGAGTAGATTAAATAAACAAGGGGTTGAGGCTGAAGGAATGTTGTGAGCTTGACAGGACTGAGGAAGAGGAGGCGGAGGGAACAAACTGGATGACTAACATCTCACATCTCCGATTTATACTGAAATGCTGCACCTCCCTAAGCTGTGCTCTGCAGTCTCATTTGCATTACACAGACAACTAAAACCATTACATCTTGTTCGATAAAGACCTCCAACCAGACGCTTTTATTCTCACTGCAATGAGCGTACACACAGACACAAATAAATACATCCTGCCTCATCAGAACTGACACACAGTGGTTATACAAAGGTTATGCAAACCATTTTAATTGAAATGACACAACAGTTCAGCTATGTTACCCATTTCATTTAGCATAAATAGACTTTTTAAAGCTTTGTAAATGTTGTCCAGCAAATGCTGCATTTTATTGACCTAATCCAATAATTCATTCCTTTTTTTTTTTTTTACATATTTTCATTTCCATCCTTTAAAACTAACAATAACAAGATGGTGAGAGACAGTCAGCTTTTTTTTTTTAATTAGTCGCTAACATCTTGGATTTTTGTTTTTACTTCTAATTAAATATGAAAAACTTAGGGATGAGTTTTGAAAAGCTACAGCTAAAAATAAGTTGGAAATGTTACCCTTATTATCACCAGCTGAAAAAGACAATGGTGGAAGAATAACGTTTTTTTTTTTTGCCTGTGTCCATGTGTGTGCATGTTCGTCTATACCTGTAACAAAACACAGTAGTCCCTCACTTATTGCAGGATTTACATTCCAGACACCCCACGATAGGTGAAAATCCACAAAGTAGGGACATTACATTTATTTTAGTATTTTAATACATATATTAAGGTTTTATAAACCTTTCCCACACTCTTGCAATGTTCTAAACTCTCTTAATGCTCTAAACGAGAACAGCAAAAGAGAGCAGACAGACTGATGCTACGATTACTGAGGCAATCCTGGGAGCGGACAGGCCATCGGGAGCACCGAGACATTTCTCGGTGGCCTGGCCCGCTCAGTGACCGCCAAGGGCCTGGACCAAAGGCTTGGTTCAAATTGCGCTTGGTTATTTTAAATTAGCAATCCATGCCGCACAACAGGTTGGGCGTCTGCCTGTTGAGTGTCTCTGCTCTGCTGTGACAGCCTCAGAAAAAGAAAGGAGGGGCAGGGTGGGATCTGTCTTTCCCTCATCACTACTGCTCAGGGAGCTTCAGTGAGGTGGATACCTGAGTGAGCGGCATGGATTGTTTATTTAATACAATCAAGTGTGACCCAAACCAAGCCTTTGGTCCAGTTCCTTGGCGATCACTGAGCGGACCAGGCCACCGGGAAATGTCCCGGTACTTCCAATAGCCAGTATGACTCTCAGCACAATGCTCTGGTTGGTCGCCTTCCATCAATCAGCCAATCGTGTGTTGTATATTTATGACTGATAACATCCACAGCTAATGGACCTCAGCCCCGACAAAAATGTCCAAATATCAGTGATCTTTACAAATATTGAGCTAAAATCTGACATGATAGCAGCAAAAAGTTATTTACAACACATACTCCAACCACAAACAGATTGTGTAAAACATTCTACATGTTATTTTCAGTGTTGGACAAGAATACACGCAGCTATCTTACCAGCATTTCACAACACAAAGCCGGCATGCTATAACTATTGCATAAAGATGCAGAAAATTCCATTAAAACTGGAAAAATATTAGTTGGAATATATCTGAATCCATGTGGAGTCTTGATACCAGTACAACTGATGACACCTGAAGCCCCCAAAAGTCTGACGAAACGACAGTTCTGTATGAAAACGTTTCTGAATCCAGTTGTAATGCAGGGATTTGTAGCATGAGTATTTGAACACGCATGAATGTGCAGGTGTGTAAGTGGAACAGCAGATCTTTTCTCCATGCATGGCGACTTCTTGTGTTTCTGCATCTGGCTGAGTATTGTGGATGCATTCATCACTGTGTAGTTGTGCTTGTATCATGTCTTACATGCAAACCTGCTGTGATCTTAGCGAGTGTTGTGTGGGTGTGTGAAGAGAGGACCAGATGGGGGTCTTGCCTGATGAAGGACCCTCATCTCCCACTCATGCACACACATACACACACTCATAAAACGCACACAGTCAAACATGCACTCAAATTCTCCTCCTGCTTGTGCAGATCACATGGTTGCATAGCAACACGCTTATGGCCCATCATGATACGGTT
The DNA here is from genome assembly GCF_014905685.2 of Nematolebias whitei. NCBI lineage: Eukaryota > Metazoa > Chordata > Actinopteri > Cyprinodontiformes > Rivulidae > Nematolebias > Nematolebias whitei. The sequence goes on from NC_056500.1 coordinate 12,882,968, forward strand.
AGCACTGATCTTCCTTCAGTCATTTGGTGGCACATTTGTCACATAGTCTTTGTTCACAATAAAGAGGAGGAGAGCCTTTCATGTGTTTCCAACTAGGAAAGGAAATCCACACACAAACCCAATGCTCCACAACAAATAATGAAATATTGTTGGTACACAAAAATCAAACTAATATTAATATTAACATATATTAAATCAACACTACAAACCTATTTACTTTACACTTCAAACAGGCAGTCCAGAGAGCAAACATGAATTATTTAAATGCATAGCATTCTGTGAAGAAATGCATATCACCCGCTGCCTTTTAGAAATTTTACAGCAGGATAATTCAACGCTGAGAAATTGAAGAGCTATAGCCATTTTAGTCAAACCCCTTAAAATAACATCATGCACAACCTCATGCCTTACCTCACCTGATCTCATCGGATTTGTGAGCACTTGGAGATCACATTGTGAAATACTTCCAGCTACTACCACACCAAATGTTAGTTCAGTATCTATAAAACAAATTGAGTTTTCAAATTTGCTTAGCTATGGCGGCCATCTTAAAACCAAATGACTCCAAAAGTTAATCAGTTGTTGTCAATGTTATCAATGATAGAGGTTTGTACAATCAATCATCTAGGTAGATAACAACAAAAAAAAAGGTTAAATCATGTCATCTGGACAAGTTTCCTTTAGGGAGAAACATTTCGTCTTTCATTCAAAATAATTATTTCATTATCTACCTGGATGATTGAGCTTACAAACTTTTCTGACCATTTTGTATAGTGGCCCTGAGGTGTAAATGAAGTCCACTTCTGCTTTGGCTTAACGTAATTCTGTTTTTTCAAATATAATTCCACTTTTTCGAATGTTGTTCATTTATACCTCAGGGCCACCATAAGTTTGGCCACGGTTGTCCTCAGGCGGTTCCTGTGAGTAGCAAGTTGGCCACCTTGTCTCAAAAAGTTATGATTGTTTTGGACAGATGGTCCCTTTTTGCGTGTGTTAAAGCCAGTATCTGGGAGTTCAACGGGAGGCTGGCTTGAAACACATTGATGAGGGATATTACAGGACAGATTAGGGGTGACAGGCCACAGACTGATGAAGTCTTTCAGATGAAAGACGAAACGTTTCTCCCTAAAAGAAACTTGTCCAAATGACATGATTTTACCCTTTTTTGTTTTCAACACGATTCCACCAAGTGGTTCATGAGAAATTTTGCAGACACACACAGGCAAAAACATTATTGCTTTGTCTTTAAAGGCAGGCAATAAAATGACATCCCAACATTCATCATAATCTGGAATTATAAATATCATGAATATGCAAGAACATTTAGCTTTAAAAAAGTATTAAACATGCTATGACACAAAGCTACTTTCCTTTTTAGGAAAAAAAAAAAGTGCCAGGTTGGTTTTAACTTCCTAATTTGTTTACATAAAACAACTAATTTAATGACTGAGTATTTAGTTTGTTTTATTTATTATCCTGCTTCTTTTTTTTATATATAATCACTCTTGCTGTCCACGGGACTGTGGGAATACTACATCATCCTGTGATAGTACAGACAATTGTTGTTAGCAGAATAAATTTAGTCTGAGAGATTTGTTTGATAGTAATTACAGCGACAACATCAGAATTATTTTATCACTCTGAGTTCCACACTCAATTATGCATCAGCCCACACATCAGGAACACAACATATCCACAGATGACTTACAACAGTTTGCCTCATCCGATTTATCTTTGCAGTCTGCGTCGCCGTCGCACTTCCAGTTCATGTGCACACACTCTCCGCTCCCGCACTGGAACTCGCCCACGGGGCAGCGGGGTTTCTGGGGCTCCGTCCTGCGACTGCAGCGCTCCATGGACTCGTCAGACTTGTCCTTACAGTCTGGGTCGCCGTCACAGCTCCACAGGGCAGGGATGCACTCAGAGTTGTTGCAGCGGAACTCGTGCTGGTCGCAGCTGGGCGCGGAGCATTTTTCCTCATCACTGGCATCTCCACAGTCATTATCCCCGTCACAGACAAAAATGGGTGTCAGACACTTTCCGTTACGGCACTGGAATTCTTTGGAAGGGCAGGCCTTGGCATCTAGAGAAGAGAATGGACATGTTGATCTAGTTAGCAATGTTTCTTTTGGAGTATTATTGTGTAACAGTCATATTAGGTGCATACTACAATGAACAAAATGAGAATTTTGAATCAATTAAAAAAGGGTAAACAAATTATTTTTAAACAATATTATTAATGTTATATAAGAAAAAGTGGAAATGCAGTGTCTGCACAAAAGGAAGAATAAGGCTAATCAAGACATGAAACAACTTCCGCATTGACATTTTGTTTGGAAAATGTTCAACTTCTATGAAGTTAAAAGAAAAAAAAAAAGAAAATATGTGACAAGAGTTGCAGTTTTTGCAAGCTGTGTACACGTTTCCATCTGAAGAAGGAGGAAAACAAACAAACGAGCAAACAGCCATAACCAGAGGACCAAAAAGTGAACAATGTCAAAGTTTCAGCCTAAGTGGGAAAAATTTAAGTAAACTGAAAAACATCTTATTTTGTTGCAAAGGTTTTGCATCTGCTTTTCTTTTGTTAAAAATGAGGGCTTCTAAGCGTTGTTGTTCACTTTGGAGCTACGATAAAACATGATCATCCAACATCAAATAAACTAACACAGATGCTTTTACATTCACAAGACAACAAAAACAAAGTTAAGGGAACAATGCAGAACATAATTATAGCATGTGATGCACATATGCATTGCCACAGAATATGTATATTAATAATACACAATACTTAGATTATGTCAGTGAATGCAGCATTTTGACTTCTTTCTTGGCCATTTACCTCTTTAAATCTTGTTTGAATGAAAACTGTTTATACAGCATTGTAGAGCAAACTGCTTTACATCCTTTATCTCTGATAGATCCTGTGCTCAGGACCTTGTCTGAAGTGAATTCATGCATCAATAATTATGTAATTGCTTCGCAGCCCTCTGAATTTTAGTCAAATTAAGTTCTGATGTGCCAAAAGATTTCAAACTCTACACTGAATATCAATTTTTTTTTTTTTTTTCGGCTGCTCCCTTCATCAGGGGTCACTACAGCGAACAAACTCACAGGAAAACTTGGCGATTGCTTTTATGCCCCATGCCCTTCCTGACAAGCACAGACCACCGAGCTACCACAGTCCTCTGTGTGGAGCACAGAGCTGCCAACTAGAAAACCCAGAGGAACAGATGGTGGGGGTTAAGGGCCTTGCTCAAGGGACCCAGAGTGTGGTAAATAAGGGTGGAGGCAGATGTGGGTGCTTCAACTTTCCCACCCACATTTTGATTTTGTTGGTCCAGGGAATCAAACAGGTGACCTTCCGAGCAGATGTTCGCCTTCTAAATGAATATTTCAGCATGTAAACTTTAGCATTCATGTTGATTTTTTTTTTAAGTTGAAATTGTTGCAAATATATTTTGAAATACCTGAAACTATTAGTTGCATATCACAGTTTGCTTCCAATCAATATGCAGCTCAACCTATAATAATCTATGCAATTTATATCTCACCATACTATTTTAGGTGAAATTTTTTTTTTTTTTACTGAATTCACTGAATATCTGACAAAACCGTTGAAGGACAAACAAATGTTGAAATAGTTACACAAAAATAAAGATCCATAAAAACGTGTGAGAAAATTCACAAGCATTTTAATAAACCCCATGCATAAAAATAACATTGAATGTGTTTGGCTCCAGGTTGAGAACACATGTGCAGCAGAAACTTTGCATTTGTAAATGAGAATTTAATGAGCATGAGTTAGGAGGCTGCAGCAGGTGCCTGCCACAGGGTAGAACCTTTTCCAGGATTTATTTTGCATATTTGTTTAGAAATATTAGTGGGTAATTTATTTTCATCAAAGTCTAATAATGTCTAACCTTTCTAAGGCTCTTTCTCCCTCTGAGTCAGGGTTTATGTGCAGTTGTGTTTGTCGTTGGCTGGAAAGCTTTCCCACATGAAAGCAATGACATATAAAAAGCCCAACTAGCTCATAACAAAATAATATTAATAATAATAACAATCAGATATAACTAGCTGATAGCGTTCCTCTTTCCTACCTGGCTGCCCAGTGCTCCAAAGGGACACATTACAATAATAGACTATTGGATTTTCCTGTTAGCTATTATTGCTAGCATGCTAATCATCTCAACTCACATCTAAGTAATTCAATTATAATTTAATTCAGATGGGCACATAAATAACATCAGCATTAACAGTATTCTGGTGGAGCCTGTTGTAATAAGAGGCACGCTTAAAGTGTTTTTGAAAAACAAACACTTGGGGAACTGATTATTTTTAGTGTTTTTTTGAGCAAACATCGAGATATATTTAAGCATATTTTAATTTATCCCAGTGGGTGATATTATAAATGGGACAGAATTCTTTGTTTTTATACTTAAAAAAAAAGTTTTTTTTATTTTTTATTATAAAAGACTGCTTGGTTAGTCAAGTGTTGGTTGTAAACAGCAAGCTGTGAACAAAAAGCTCGACAGTGTGGTTCCCACTGGGATACTGAACAACAAGAGACAACAGTCTGGCCTAAAAAGCTGAATGCTCACTGCAGAAACTCGCTCAGCTCAAAATTCAGATAAAATCTTCTCTGATATGAATCAGCCTAAACTTCACAGCTAAGATTTGACCATTATTTATTTCTGAGGGACAACAAAAAAAAAGTAAAAAAATAATTCTGGGCTATTAAATCTTAAAATGTACTAAAGAATAACCTGGTTGTGACTGCGTCTTTAATTGAGGTGATTAAAACATAGTTTTTATTTCAAGCAGTTTCAGTGAAAGACGTGGGAGTAAAAATGTCTTTTCCAACTTCAAGAGAAACAATTCTTGGATCAGCATCCAAGCTTGATTTCATACCAGATAAAGACAGAACTGGAACCAGATTAAAAAGAGATACATTTAAGTTTTTGTAAACAATAAAAGTATCTCACTAACTCTTTGTAACTGCATTGCCTCGTTCAGTGTAACATGTTACTGCTGTGTGACTCATGGCACATTGGAGCTGAGATGTCAAGAAAATAAAGTTTGTACGTTCGTCTCAGATGTGACATGCACTGTAAATGGCCTGTACTTATATAGCGCTTTTCTATGTTATCAAGCTACTCAAAGTGCTTTACACTACAATCTGTGCCCTCATTTACCCATTCATACAGCACTCTACTGTATCTATACAAAGAACAATCAGTTCTTTATCACATTCATACACCAATGGGACACACATCGGAGACAATGAGTGGTTCGGTGCCTTGCCCAAGGACACTTCGGCATGCGACTGCTGGTGGAATTGAACCCCCAATTCTTGCATTTGAAGACAATTACTCTAACCACTCATCCACAGCTGCCACTGTCTTCTACTTTTTAACGTTAGGTGTCACTGCTGAAAAACACCATCCATAAACATGTATATTAGACCAAATGTTCCCACATTATCTCACTGTTGGAAATTGAAGCCAGCAAGAACCAGACGACAAAATAATGAAGCTCAGGTGGTGGAGGGTTGAACACGGTCTATCTGAAATGGTCCTTCTTGCTCTGAAAATCCTATCTACTACTGGGGCAGCTGTGGCTGAGTGGTTAAAGCAGTTGTCCTCCAATGAAAGAGTTGGGGATTCGATTCCATCAGCAGTCACATGCCAAAGTGTCTTTGGGAAAGACACTGAACCCCTCGTTGCCTCCGATGTGTGTCCCGTCGGTGTATGAATGTGATAAAGCACTGGTTATTCTTTGTATAGATCTAGCAGAGTGCTGTATGAATGGGTAAATGAGGACACAGACTGTAGTGTAAAGTGTTTTGAGTATCTTGATCAGATAGAAAGGAGCTATATAAGTACAGTCCATTTACCATTTACTACACCACTTTACAAACCCACTAAAAATTAAATTAACAATTGATATCTGTTTAAAATGGCCATAGTCAATTGCTCAATGCTTAAAATGACAGAGTACAGTCGATCAGTCAATGAAAAGTCCCACTTTGTGTAGGAATTTGCTGAAGAAGCAAAAAGTAAGAGCAGAGGAGAATCAGACTTTGCCACAGGACTGGATTTGTCTCACATAAAAACATCCATCCAACGGATTAGTGTAGCAATTTTAATTTTAAATCGGTAGTCAGTAATCTGTATCTGATTACATCGTGGCTTGGACCTTGCGCTGTAGGCGATTTTGTTGAACTTGAGGTCAAAGACTTCTATTCATCCATGGCCAGACAAACCACTGGACAGTTAATAGATGGAGAAGTGAGAAACAGCACAGCTTATTCACCTTCTGAAGGGCAAAGAATTGAGCTTTCTGGAGATATAGACTATAGCACAGAGCAAACAGTTATGCGTGCACATTGTCAGCAGAAAATAAGAAAATAGTATTAATGGAAACACACTTAACCATAGACAAACACAGAGATGGGCACAACATGATATAAACAGACAAACACGCACTCGCCCTCATAGCTTTTCTCTACCAGTCAGTGACTTTAATGTATCTGGAGCAAAGAATCCAATCAGGCTCCGGTCTAACATGTCAGGCACTGAGCCGTGATGACCATGCGTGCGCACACAACCTCGCCCACGTACACAATCTTGTCCACAAATCTCAGCTCACCAGGTGTGCTGGCAGAAATACAAGCTCAACATCACACATAAGCTCCTAAAAACCAGATGCTGACTTAAATATGTACTTTAAATGGTAAATGGACTGTACTTATTTAGCATATTTCTGTCTGGTCAAGACACTCAAAGCGCTTTACAACACAATCTGTGCCCTCATTTATACATTCATACAGTACTCTACTATATCTTTACAAATAATAATCAGTGCTTTATCACATTCATACACTGATGGGACACACATTGGAGGCAATGAGGGGTTCAGTGTCTTGCCCAGGGACACTTTGGCATGTGACTACTGGTGGAATCGAACCCCCAGCTTTTGCATTGGAGGACAACTGCTTTAACCACTCAGCCACAGCTGCCCATGATTTTACAGATTGTATTTAGTGTAACTATGCAAAAGTGTAGTACCACTATCACAGTGCAGGTAAACAGGAGCCAAATAATCAATCAATCAATCAATCATTTAAGTTGTTTTGAAACTTTAAGTATTTTAAAAGTCACTGTATTTTGTCAGTATTTACTGCGCAAATTAAAAAAAAATGCATTAACCACTGTGTCAAAGATTCAAATGTTTCCAAAGTTAGTTTTTAATTTGATCTATTGATTTTAAACAAGTCTAGCCTGACATTTCTGAATAAATAATTTTAATAGAACCCATATTCATTAAAAGAGTAAAGACAGAAATATAATCAGTTTTCTTCACACTTGTTTATGTTTACTTTGACAAATTTATGAATCCTCTATTAAAAGGGAGGATACTCTGAGGGACAAATAGACATAGATATTTTAGTGACAAATAAAATCTACAATATCTCTGCTGCTCCCATTTTTAGTTTTAATCTCAAAACAATCCACACGGCAAATATTTGCTTTCTTCCTTCCTCACATTTCCTAATTATTTAACATCTTCATTTCATTTTCATCATTCTTCTTTTCACACATTAGTCCTTGCCATCAAATTTGCTATTAATGTTGCCAAGTACAAGCACACGGAGTAGGACGGAGTGGTGGCATGCATGGATAAAATGAGATGCTTTTGCTTAAGAGTCAAGTCATTATTAAAAAAATATAAAATGAGGTGCAACTCCAACTGCAATGTTTAACCATTATTTACAGGTTCAGGTATGTTGACAACACCTGGGTTAAAATTCAATCTCAGGAAGTCCAACATTTTACTGACCACATCAACTTTGTGGATAAATACGTCAAGTTCACACGAGAAGATGTAAAAAATGGCAGGCTGGCTTTCTTGGACTGTGAGGTCTCAAGTCTCTGATAGAGGACATTTGCAAACTGAGGTGTACCGCAAACCCACCCACACAGACCAGTATTTGCAGTTTGACTCCCATCACCCTTTGGAGCACAAGTTAGGAGTCATCAGGACTCT
>NC_056500.1:12891416-12904508 GCF_014905685.2 Nematolebias whitei
GAGAGACCGTATGTCAAAAAACAGACATAGCCGAATTCACATACGGTCTCTCTCCAGAGTTTGTGTTTTAAAAAAAACACAAATCTGCATACGAGATGGATGTAGGTGACTGGAGTTCATATATATGCTCTTACGATCTTATATAAATTGTTACCTCCACAGTCAGGCTTGTGTAATTCACAGCCCTACAGCTTTTAAAGGTTTTATACAAATATATTCATGTTTCCAGGACAGATTTGTGATTCAGCTCTTGTTATGTATCAAGCACCATTTCTCAATACTCATGAAATCATTAAAACAATAAATTGCCAGAGGATGAACAGAGCCAGAGGCATTTGCTTTCATGAGGAACTAGACGGTTGTGTGTTGCTCAAGTTTAGAGAAGTTAACTTGTCCGTTACCTCAGGTCAAAACACTGAGGAGCTGAGGGGAAATGGAAGGAAGAGATGGGAAATGAGGCAGTTTTTGATTCTACCTTTGATGCAACATAGCCAGCCTGACTGTTTTGTGCAGGTGTATGTGTAAAAGCAGATGTAGCTGAATTGACATACGGTCTCTCTCCAGAGTTTGTGTTTTAAGTGTTTATCTGTGTTTTAGCAGCATTAGATCTATGAAACATGAGCAGTGAGGGAGAGCAGAGACAAACACACACACACGTAACCACCGAAACACAGAGGCTTCTTCTCTGCAGATCAACAGCTTACTATATAACATAAATGTCTTCCACCTTTCCTAATGGAATAGACGGTGAGAAGAGTTGACATTTCAAATAGATTTATCACTGACTGACAAACAGGATGGAGGGTCATCAGAAATTCACTTTCCAACAGCCTGGCCAAATGGGTTTTAACACACAGTTGACACAACCTGTTTGGACTTTTGACAGTTAAATACATATCAAGAATATGCTGTGGGTGGAAGATTCAATAAAATAATAAAAGTTGATAAAAGTGATGGTCAGCGATCTGGTTATGGATTTTAAATTTGATACAATTTCAACCTTATTTCATAAAGCACTAAATCACATTATGGCTGACTATATTGGTAGTATCCATCATTGCTAATACTGATTTTTTAAATCTAATATATCATATACAAAGTAAATAATGCTATAAAAAACTTTTATTGAACTTTCTACAATCAAATAGTTTGGATTGAGTCAATACACTCGCATAAACATCTACTGGGTACTCAGTGGTGACTGAAGTCCAGATTATCTACCGAGTGTAATATGTTCTAGATTAGCTACACAATATTACCACAAATGTTTCCCTATTTCTGGCTCTTATTCACAAACCTAATAGCTCTGACCATAGAGCTAGTTTGTGACTAGAGAGTAAGTTGATGCTTATGTAAGCACAAACACTCCCATTAAGTTCACTAGTAATGAACAGTTTGCACTCAATTATTTTACACATCAAGCTTCAGTTCCTTTAGTAACAAACACGTGAAGAAGTATCTGTCTGGTGCTGGGGTTTGTAATATTTACTCAGTGGAAAAAAAAAAAAAAACCTCTCAGTTCTGTTTCTTAATCTTTGGGTGATTGTAAATCTCTGTCTGTTCTACACATTATCAGATGTCCGTCCGTCCGTCCATTATCTTTACCTGCTTCTTCCTTTTTGGGTGGTGGGGCTCACTAGTGACCATATACAGCAGTTACTGTACTGCAGGTGGGGGACACCCTGAACAGGTCTCCAGTCCATCACAGGGACACACAGAGACAAATGAGACAAACAACCATTCACTCTCTCACTCACACCTAGGGACAGATTATAGTTACCAATCAGCCTCACATGCATGTTTTTGGTCTGTGGGAGGAAAATGTGATAATTACTTTGTAGAAGCAACAATATCTGACACTCATAACAAGAAAAGGAGGTTAAATAAACTTTTCTGACAGTATTTTTAAGATGGCAACAATTAGCAAATTTAACTTTGTTATTAAAAACCATACACCAGCTCTCAGGAGGTGGAGGTGACGCTACATCCATGTTGCAAACCATGTTGAGCTTTGAGAATGTTACATTTTGCCCTGGCAGCCATTTACGTAAATGCGGAAGCATGTTCTAGTAAATCCATTGATAATATCTCATTTAGTGCGGCAAACAACAGAAATATGCTGCATCATGATGGATATGAAGCAGCACTTTGTGTAACACTCACCCAGCTAGTTCTTAGTTATAAATATACTAAAATATAATCTTAAAAATGCTTAAATTGTTCTTTAAATCAAATATGTTTTGCCACTTAAGTGAACGTCAATCAGACCAAGCTACAGTTTTATATCATCACTAGTACTTGAGTTCTTTAAGACCATAAGTCAGAGTCAGAGTCAGAGTTTCTTTATTGTCATTTGCACCTCATGTGGTACATGTGGTGGAGCGAAATTATGTACACAGGGTCCCAGTTACATCCAACAATAAAATGTCTAAGAAAAACAGTAATAACATCTAAGATATGAACTAAGAAAAACATCAACTAAATATACAACAAGCACTCATAACATAAAACATTGAACATCAGCACAAACATGAACATGAGTCTGTGAGCAGATGTGCACGCATGAATACATCAACATTGAAACAGATCAGCAGCAACATGAAACAGATCAGCAGCAACATGATATGATTTTTCACAGTGATTATTCTGGTTAGAGATTCATGAGTCTAACAGCCTCAGGGTAGAAGCTGTTCCTCAGTCTAGTGTTTCTACACTTAATGCCCCTTAACCTCCTTCCTGAGGGGAGTGGGGCAAAAAGTGTGTGTGCTGGGTGGGTGGGGTCCTTCATGATGCAGGTGGCCCTCTTCCTGCTATAAGTACTACTGCTGCAACAATTAAAACCAACAAAAAAAGTAAAAATAAATAAATAATAACTAGTTATAAAAAATAAAATAAAATACTGGTCAAATATCTCAACATATTCTACAACATACAAGTTAAAATGATGCAGGGATGTCTTGATGCATGCTCAATAACTCAAATAGATAAATCTATGGTTGAGTCTTAGGTGACAGCCAAAGTAGTTTTTCTGTTTGTCACCAGCAAATTGGTTGACCCGCCATGCGAAGGTGCTGCTTATAAGACTGTTTGCTTGCAGCTCCTCAGACCAAAGAAGTATTTAATATAAAATATGAAACGTTTCAACAAAGAAGAACCCATCCAGAGGATATGACAACTTTGTTAGACGATGCTGGGATGTTTTTCCATTTGGATCCTTTGTGTGCCTGTACAGGTTGGGCTGTTTTTGCTCAAAACATGTCAAACTGAGCACTAAAAGCCACTGAAATAAAGCCTTGATGTGGTGTGGAAGCAGAGCCGGGGGAGTCCGAGTGAAATGAATGCTTAGATGAGAAAAATGGAAGCAAATTCACTGTGAGGCTGTAACTCTGTTTCCTGATTTATATACACAAGGGAAAGACATTTCTTAACCACCTGCGTGATGAGTGTGTACTTTGGGGAATGTGCACACACACTGAACACACCAGCACACACATTTCAACAGCTCAATCCCAATGCCACCTGACAGCAGCTTAGAACAGAATATTAAATGCTTTACAAGTGATCGCAGTGCATTGACAGTGTGTGCAGGCTGAGCATGATGAATGTCCTTGTAAGTCTCTGTGCAAGTAGGTAGGACATAATGTGCATTGTGGGTGCCATTAGTCAATCTGTTTTGTAGTTTGTAATATTTTATCCATTAAAACTATAATATGACATGGCCATCACTTCATTCTTTAGGTATTTATGTCCCCTCACATACAGGAACAACACACATGCCAAGAAGTGCATGTTTGTTGTGTGTAGGGAATGAACTGTCTTCACTATTATAACTATTAAGGAGACAATCTCTGGACACATAAATAAGACAGTACGAATGTATATCCATCCATCCATCATCTTTACCCGCTTCTTCCTTTTGAGGTCACTAGTGCCCGTTTAAAAACTCACTACTATTCAATAGCTTTCAACACAAGATGATCTGCGTTTTGATCCTGTATGATCCACACTGGTTTGTCATCATTATCTGCATTGTTTTTTGTCTATATTCTGATTTACCTCATTTTGTATTTTGCTTTGTGCTACCTGTTGTTTTGTCTGTACAGCACTTTGGTTGGCCTTGTAGCTGTTTTAAGTGCTTTATAAATAAAGTGGTATGGTATATCCAGCAGTCACTGTCCAAGAGGTAGGGGACTCCCTGGACAGGTCTCCAGTCCATCACTGGGACACATAGAGACAAACAACAACAACCATTCACTCTCTCACTCAAACTTACATAGAATTTAGAGTTACCAGTCAGCCTAACATGCATGTTTTTGGTCTGTGGGAGGAAACTGGAGTACCCAAAGAAAACCCACGCATGAACGGAGAGAACATGCAAACTCCATCCAGAAAGAGCCCTGACCGAGATTTGATCTGGCGACCTCACTGAGAGATAACGGCTCTACCAACTGAGCCACCGTGCCACCTCGTGATTACATATTGTTCATTAAAAAATATATATATTATAGACAGTTTCAGCAACATACAATTTAGTTTATGTCACTAATGTCTGCGCTCGAACCTCTTTATGTTTGACTGCTACTAATTAGAGAAATAACAAAGGGGATGTCTCACATTGTGCGGTATTCATTTTGTTACAATTTATTATTGTAAAGGTCAGTCTACACACATCACTCATACATCATCTTTAAATTGATTTTCCATTGTTAAATCTTGAAAATAATGCAGCTGTCCTTAGAACTTTCTATTGTTTTAGAACTGGGCATGAATTCAATATATATTAACATGTATATGATGTATATTATGTATGTACAGTATGTATACTTTGATTTTACATAACTTGCATACACTTACATACACTCCTTTTACATACATGTAAATGTGTCCTCGAGGCTCAATGAGACAAACCTGGATTAATAAAGGTTGAATGAACGTATATAATACTATAAATAAAAATAAGCTTAATTAAAACAAGTTGATTATTGGGTCAGAAAATCTGGTAAATTTTTTTGTGAAAACGGTTTTGTAACTGAACAAGTCAAGACTTACTTATAGCTTTTGGACAGACTTTAGAAGTTACACTATAACTTGAAAAAGTTTTATGACTTGTGACCTTACAGAATAATTAAATTAGTGAAATTATTATGATTACTTTATGAGTTAAGATTTTCTCACTATATTGCAAATAGTTGGTAAACTGTAGTATTTCTTAATTCCCCTACTTGAGTTGCAGAAGCGTGTGTAAGATTGGTGACACTTGCTCCTCACTTTACTATTTATTTACTTGTTTAGCACTCATTAAGTCAGAGCACCTGTAAGTCAGTTGACTGACCAGCAACAGCCTAATTAATGTACTCACACTTTATCAATCAGAACTCGGTTACTGAAGTAGAATCCGTTAATTACAGGCACTTCTATACCATAGATGAATATTGATCCACATGAGGAGAACAAATTTATCTTTGATGTTTTATTGCAAAAATAATTAATTAAAAATAGAACATGAACAACAATAAACACAACTGAACAACATACATGATAAAGGATAATAATTTGGAGAATAACTATTAAAAAAGTGATTACTAAAATGATAAAGAACAATCTAAACAATAATTATTTCTCTTATGTAAGGCAAAATGTATTCTTTAATCAGAAATAATTTTGGCTTTTATATGTAAAGGAATTAAGACAAAGTAATAATTTGATACATAGTTTACCCCAAAGTTCATGCTCATTTATCCAGATATAAATTCAACAATGTTCAGTCAGGTCATATGGATGGTTTCTTTTGTTGCTGAGACATTTCATCCTTCATCCGAAGGACTTCTTTAGTCTGAGGAGTCCACCAAACCATGGTGATGCCCCATTAGATGGCCCCGGAGGCCATCACCAGTAAACTGGATTTTTCCAATCTGGGAATAAGCTGCTTGTGGGATTCAGTTTGGTTTGGTAGGCTCCTCAGACTGAAGAAGTCCTTTGGACGAAGGATGAAACATCTCAGCAACAAAATAAACCATCCAGATGACCTGATTTAACACTGATGGATAAATAGTTTACTTGAGAGATGTTATTTAATGTGACCAGATTGTCATTTGTTATCGCTGCAAGTCAGGGAATGATTTATCAAGCTGTATCAGCAAAAATGGCATAACCAGCTCAAGAATTGCATCATGTCACCAGGTCTCAGTTCCTAACCAGGTCAGTGTTGAGGGCTCAAGTTCACTGGTCTTTCCAGGCTTCTGCTGGCTGATCAGATCAGGATTCACCACAAGGAGAAGACTAGCCAAAACTGACAATGCCCAAGGTAGCCCTAAAGTCTCTGCGACTGCTTCAGGGGTCGGTGTCTCAGCTGATAAGCTGTGTGGGCGATTGGCAACTTCAGCAGGCTAACACTTTAAGCCAAAAATGTGAGTTTCGCAGTGAGAAAAACAATGTTTTATCTTCTGTAGTTACTGGAACTTTACAATGCTTCGAACAAAATTGTTACAGCGCAAACTGGTTGTTTGAATGAATCCAATCAGCTACTTAGACTACAAGCATGTCTTGAAGACATAAAAACCTGGATGACCCTTGATTCTCTCCTGTTGAACACAGACAAGACTGAGGTTTTAGTTTTTGGACCTGAGCACCTTAGGAATTAATTTTTCAGTCTTTCTTCCTCCTTAGATGGCATTAATCTGGCCTCCAGCTCTAATGTTAAAAATCGTGGTGTTATTTTTGATCAGGACATGTCTTTTATCCCCCACATTAAAAACGTTACTAGAACTGCCTTCTTCCACCTGAGTAACATCACTAAAATTAGAAACATCTGATCTAAAAATGATGCAGAAAAACTGGTCCATGCATTTGTCACGTCTAGACTGGACTATTGCAATGGTTTATTATCTGGATGTCCAAATATTTCTTTAAAACGTCTTCAGTTGATCCAAAATGCTGCTGCTAGAGTCTTAACCGGAGTTAGTAGGAGAGATCATATCTCTCCAGTTTTAGCTTATCTCCATTGGCTCCCTGTCAAATCCAGAAGAGAATTCAAAATCTTACTTCTAACCTACAAAGCTCTCAATAACCTAGCTCCACCTTATATTACAGATCTTATTGTTACATATTTTCCTAACAGAGCACGTCGCTCTCAGACTGCAGGTTTACTTGTGGTTCCTAGAATTTACAAAAACAGAATGGGAGGCAGATCTTTCAGTTATCAGGCTCCTCTCTTGTGGAACCAACTTCCAATCTCTGTCCGTGAGGCTGACACATTATCCAGTTTTAAAACTGGGCTTAAGACTTTCCTTTTTGCTAAATCCTATAGTTAGGGTCGGCTTGGGTTTCCTGAGCTGTCCCTTAGTTATGCTGCTATAGGCTTAGACTGCTGGAGGACAAACTGATCACACTTTTCACTCTGCTACTGTCTTTATTTACTCTGCTCAACCTGTTTTGTATTTGTAATTATTTTTTCTATCCTTAACATGTGTTTTTTTGTCTTTCAGATACACCTGGACCTATACCTGGACCTACCATTCTGTGTTCGTCTGTCTCTCCTTCCTGTCCTCTCAACCAGCCGGTCACAGCAGATGGCCGCTTGTCCTGAGCCTGGTTCTGCTGGAGGTTTATTCATTTTAAAAGGGAGTTTTTCCTTTCCACTGTTGCCACTGTGCTTGCTCAGGATGGGAGACTGCAACAAAGCCAAGATTCAAGTTGTCTGCTGGATTCCTTAGATAGAGAACTTTACTAATTGGCTTTTATGTATGTGAATGTCTCTGTAAAGTGTCCTGAGACAACTTTGTTGTGATTTGGCACTATATAAATAAACTGAATTGAATTGAATTGAATTGAATGTTCTTTGCTCAGGAATAAATGAGACGAACATCAGATGAACACGTCAGGATGGGGAAAACAGACGAAGTGAAATGTGTCGCACAAAGAGACTTTGTTTGGACTCTCAAGTCTCAGGAGTGTTTTGAGGAACTCTAAAACATTATGACTCCTCACTGACGTAAACAGATTCCGGCTCAATTAATATTGAACATCATTCATGTTCACACAGGTCATAATCAAATAAAACAAACTTTATTAACTATTTAGTTTATTCTTCTTTCTTAAAAGCATAAGAGAAAAGAGTAAACGTTAGTCAGACTGTAGCTGAGTCTGAGTCCAAGGACAGTGAATGTGTGAAAACGTCAGCTTATTCATGTCAAAAGTAACAAATGAAAACAGTTCAGGGTGAGTCTGTTAGACAACACAAGGGTCAGAGGTCAAAGTCAGAAGAGCTCATCTTTAAGCTACTTGTGCAATTATTTTGATTGAGTTTTGAACATGTTCAACAATCTGAGATACAATTTCCCTTAAAATTGTTACAGCCATCAAAATGTCTTCTGTAATCCATTTTAAGAGCACCTGCATGGAGCTCTTGTCTGATGGAAACATATTTTAAGATCTAAAAACACACAATGATGAATAAAGATCTAAAATACTGGTCCAAATCTGTCTATCTTCATAACAAAAGTTTATTATAGTGTGTCATTTTAAGTAGATTAAATCATGAATTTGGCCAAAGTGTGTATGAAGCGAGCCAAAGTGGGGACCATACGGGCAGAAGTGGACATCATAATAATGTGCACATCCCTAAAAGCAGCTTTATTTTTAAGCTGTGTAAACATAAATAGACAATGATTTTTTTTTTAAATCTAGGTGAAAACAAAAATAAATTAGCAAGACTATAAAATAAAATCTTGTCTATTTACTTGCAGTCTCCCCATAATTTTGAGTAGCTTTCTAATGTCCAACTGCCACAGTCCTGTGAGACAATTTCTTTTGTTTTTTTTCTGAGACCTTTTCAGATCACAAACCTACCTTTAAACTAGCGCTGGGCGATATATCGATAATTTTAAAATATCAATATAATTATATTTGCGATATAAATGGACATTATTTCAATATCAACAACATAGTTCTACTTGAAAATCCACCGACTCTGCTGGTCTTCTCCCACACGGCTCCCCTTCGCTCACTCACTACAAACCCAGACCCTGTCCGCACGCTCTCCCCGTTTCCTGCTTCTTTCCAGGTGGAGCGGCTGCCTGCGACACGTAGCAGCCACAATTACTCGCAAAATGGAAAAAGAGGAAGTCGCAGAATTGGTGAGCAGGAAAAAAAAAAATGGTTCTGTTATTTGGAGATGGTTCGGATTAAATTTGTCAGATGTGCAACAGAAAAATGTTTCTGTAGACAATGCCGAAAATAAGCCCCGACAAAAATGTTTGTGCGCAACAAACCCTTTTCACCATAGCAGCGCTATAAGTGGAGTATAAAGCGTAGGGGATGAACGACTATTTAATTTTTAAACTCGACATTAACATAATAAAAATCGAGAAGAACTCTAGTAGTTGATGACGTCATAGGATCTCAAAATGCAAAATAAATAAATAAATAAAACTGCAAAAAAAACGTAATTTAATATTTACAAAAAAAAGAACAAAACATTGGGAGCGTATATTATACTCCTACCATTTATCATACTGCAAATAAGTCACAGGAAAACCAAAACTATTAGTTACTATTATTAAGCTGCAAATGTGAAAGAAATGTGCGTCAAGTCAAAAACTTGTGGGGCGGTCGACCACCCTGCACCACTGCGAGCAGTGTTGCACATTAGGTTTAGTTTTAGAGATTAATATGTTTATAGTTTTTTTTTTTATAGGTTTAGAGATTAATATTTTTTGCTTTTTGTTTGTGAAACAAGATCACAGGAAGCTGGTTGTGGTTCGGTCAATTGGTCCCGGTGTTACACCATATTCTGTGACCTGCAACAGTGCATGCAACACCGCCCCCTATGGTCACAATATACGGTGGTCACAGAATACTGTGTAACACTGGTTCGTAACGTGCTCCAAACAGTCAGGAAATTGCTTCATTTTCTGTTTCCTTACGGTAGTTGAACCGGAAGGTTCATCTTTAGTGAAATATTTCCATTCTATTGATGTATTTCTACCTGTTTTCCAAGACTGGGCCTGCTCCGCTCCATCCGTCTGCTTGAAGGAATCCATTTTGTAGTCCGCACCCGGTGCGGATCACGTGACACGTGACGCAATGACGTAACGGCGACACAATGACGTCACTACGAATACTCGACGGGAAATTTTAAAACTCGATACAGGTCCTAGGAATCTATGTGTCGATTACTCGAGTAGTCTGTTAAAGTCTTAATGAAGCGTGTGTTAAACTTTGTGCTGGAGCTCCGGCTGTGAAGCTTCCTTCCCTGAGACAAACTACGGTACGCAACTCTTTTACCTGTGCTGTGCCTTATGAGAGTTGACGTGAATAAAATATCGTCTCATCATACTGCTAAAGACGCAGTCCTTAGCAGCTAACAAGACGTCTGTTAGCTGCTAAGGGCTGTATCTTTAGTGATATGATAAGCTGCTGTTTTATTAATCTGGCGCTACCTCTTCTCACTGTAACACTTGAAAGTCTGTGGACAGTAGTTCTTTTTCTACCCGTCTGCGCAGCCAACTTCATGCAGCCTCCGCCTCCTTCTCCCTCGCTGTCACTGCTGCAGTTCACACACGCTTGCAAACATAGTGTGCATGGGGAGGATTATTATTTGATATATGTAAAAAAAAAGGTCTAAAAACAAACTTTAATATATGTAAATAGTGTATTTTTAGACATTCATTTTGTACAGTTATAGCTGTTAATAAATGTGCCTGTGTGACAACTGGGACAAAGCTTTGACTCAAATATATTTTTGTTATTAATTTATGGAAATAAAAAGATATCATATTGTATATCGCCATTTTTCTTCAAATATTGAGATATTAAATTTTGGTTCATATCATCCAGCCCTACTTTAAACATATAAATAGTCAGTCGAAGCAAAAACTGTGCATAACTCTCATATCTTCCAAGAGGCTAAAGAATGCAACGTAGGAATGTATTTTGATGAAATTCGTCTCATTGGTCTTGAACTGCTCGGCTTTTAACTGGAACTCGTAGGTCTGAACATATTACACCAGTTCTGACCTCCCTTCACTGGCTCCCTGTTCGTACTAGAATAGTCTTTAAAATTCTTCTGCTGACCTTCAAGTGCCTAAATGGCCTCACACCCCTTTACCTCTCCGAGCTACTGGAACCATACATTCCCTCTCGGGCCCTGAGATCATCCGATCAGCTGATTTTGGCTGTTCCAAAAACAAGACTGAAGCTCAGAGGAGATCGGGGATTTTCAATCAAGGGCCCTAATAACCTGCACCCCAACATTAGGCAGGACACCTCCCTTCCTGAGTTCAAATCTCAGCAAAAACCACATCTGTTCTTGCAGGCATTTCACACAGTGTGAGCTGATTTAGTGTTTTTTTGTTCCTATGTTTGAAATGCTTTTTATTAAGTCTTCAGTATTATCATTAGTATGTGGTGGTTTATTTTACTCCCATTGATGCTATTGTTAAGCACTTTGATAACAGTTTCTGTTTTAAATGTGCTCTATAAATAAGTTGACTTGACTTGTCATTTACTTTTAATATTAAAATCTTCCTGATTTTTACATTGTTGCATTCTCCATCAAGTTAGAGTTAAGCTGGTCATTCGTTATACCTTTAGATATTGCTTTCTCTTTTGATACAGAATGTACAGTAGATTTGTGTACATTGAGATGGATAGCACAGCAGATATATGACAAAAAGAAGAGTAAAGTTCTTTAAGTATCCTTTGGAGAAACGGTCTGCATGAATCTGAAATAAAAATCACCTCTGCGCGCCCAGTGAGCCTGTTTGTGTGCTGCTGCTCCATTACATTCCTCCTACGCACACTGCGAAAGCAGTCAACAGATTACAAATGAAGGAGAGTGTAATAAAAGGAAATCTCAGACAACAGGCAGAAACTGCACTTTTATGTGGTTCTATCGTTTCATTAAAACAATGGATGAAAAAACAAAAAAACGAGAATAAAAAAAACTTTTGTCTGAAATTTTCTGCATTCTTTGATCTCTTTTCAAATAGAATGAAGTTCAGCTA
Organism: Nematolebias whitei; assembly: GCF_014905685.2. Classification (NCBI taxonomy): domain Eukaryota; kingdom Metazoa; phylum Chordata; class Actinopteri; order Cyprinodontiformes; family Rivulidae; genus Nematolebias; species Nematolebias whitei. Next base: position 12,903,422 of record NC_056500.1, read on the forward strand.
TTGTTTAATTGGCCTGCATCCTTTTTTTTTAACCTTTATGTTATCAGGCTAATCTAACTGAGATCACACAACTCATTTTTGAGACAGTCCTGGGACTAAGCACGCATGCTTTTTTTGTGGACCTGTGTGAAAACCTTGTTGGGTTTATTTTTCACAGCACTCAGTTTGCATCTCAGAGCTCCCTCAGAACAAACCCATGTACAAAGCTCACACATAAAGTGATCTCTTTCTGTCACCCTTCTCTTCCCTGCTCTAAAACAGCTAACGTTTCCCTGGTGGGCATCGATTCAGTAACAGCTTGCCCTAATGCAACAGCGCAGCACAGGCTGATGTGAAAAGATCAACAGGTCCCCAGGGTCTGCAGAAGCCACTCTGACTATTCTTTCTGCTTGTCTTCCTCTTTTCTGCCCTAAACAACAGAGTGCATAAAATGTCTCTTGGAAAAGGCACATACTGAAGAAAAATGAAGCAAACTATATCCAAGTAAATAAAGCCAGGACTGAGCGGTGGTTTTTAATGGCCGCCAAAAACCAACAAACCAGCACATTCAGATACAAACTCAAGAAAATGCAATACTTAATCCACTCCAGCAGTAACAAACAACAGTAATCAAATTAATTCATGAAGAATTATTAAGAAATCTGAAAGATAAACAAGGTTGAATGATTATTGAATACACACAATAAACGTAGACAACCAGAGGGTAGTGGTGCAAAGGTTACAGAAGTGAACCTGTGAGTGGAATGCATTGGTGTCAGAAGCAGGGACCGCATTGGTGGTGGTGGTGGGTGGGTGGGGGGGGGGGGGTCTGGGGGTCCTCCCCCATAACATTTTGTAGAAAGTAGATGCCATTTCCTGCATTCTCGTGTATTTTAACGGTTTTTAAAAATCTACATTTACCTACATAAGTAAACACTTGATTCAATAACTATTAGAGCATGGCACAATTCTGCCCCCCAGCCTCCAGTCAGCAATTGGCGGCACAAACGTAGCGCTAAGCTAGCGGCATGGAATACAGACGCGCTAGCTAAGATGCTACAGACGTAACACTCCACTTCTCTCATGCGTCCTACCCCCCCCCCCCCCC
>NC_056500.1:12904608-12953169 GCF_014905685.2 Nematolebias whitei
CCCCCCCCCCCCCCGTGTCAACAACTGCCCACACTAAGCTTAAGTTGAGCTATATTAAGTGCGCTAAGCTAGCACGCAACACAGGTGTGACGCCCCCTCCTGCATGCGGTGTGTTGAGTTGCTGTAGGTAACCGGGAAAACACGAAGTGTATTTGAGTGGTTTGAGTTTTCTCCTATTGAGTCAAGTGGAATGGATGAATTCATGAAGAAATAGAAACAGCGCTGGGTGAACTAATATTTCATGGTAAATGTGTGTGTGTGGTGGTGGGAGTGGGGGTGGGGGGGATGATCCAAATTAATATTTTTTAAATGTGAGGGGGACACGTCCCCTTCACATATAATTATTGCAACGCCTATTTCAAAAGGTGAAAGTTCAAACACCCCCTTTTCAACATTTCCACATTTTGACGTGGGTGGAAAAGGAGAGGCACCTACATCTGCCTCCACCCTCCTTTGCCCCACCTTGGCCCCTTAAGCGAGGCCCTTGGTCTGTGGTTGCATCAGGAAGAGTATTTTGTGTAAAATAATTGCCAGATCCTCATGACAGTTCGCTCGCTGTGGCTGAAGAAGGGAGCAGTCAAAAGAAAATAAAAACAATTAAATAAATAAAGGCAGAAAACCATGTCAAACAAATCCAACTGTGGTTAGACTTGTTAGGAATTTTGACTGAATATTCTTCAGCATCTATTAGGTATGAATGAAAAAAGCATGTTTTATAAATATTTCAGCATGAAAAAAATGAAAAAAAAAAAAAAATCCAACAAAAACATCTTGCTCAATAAACACAAAATTATTTATTGTTCTTGCTCTGGAAGTCTAAAAAGAGAATGTTAAGGTCAGACATCTTGCATCAAAATAAACTGAATGAGTTATTTCTTTGCAGTGAAATGGAAAAAGGCCAATTAAGGAATAGACAATTATGGTTGATACTGCACAGCACCCTTTTAGTGTTAGCTCGCAGCAAATCTGTCTAGACAGTTTTATTACAAACAAGTTATTATTAGGCTTAATGCAGAACTTAAAGACATAAAATCATCTGACTGTACAGCATGCACCAGTATAATTTGCTGCTTGGTTTAGCCATGACACCTCTTCTGTTTGCTACCATCTTCTAGTTGTTAGGCATTAATTAGAATGTAAAATATGTTTCCACTTTGTTTTATTAGTTACGAAATAATATGCTATAATGGTATCAATAAAAAAAGGAAGCCTTCCTTAAAAACAAACTCTCTACACAAACATAACATGATTTTTCTTTCCCCCCCACACACACTGGAGGACGTAAGCACATATCTATCAGTGGCTACCACCCTAAACGAAAGCAATTTCACATTAACATAAATTAAAGGCACATAAACTTTCTTAAGAGACCCCCTTGAACTAAATGTAATAAAGAACCCCTCTTCCTGGATTCATGTATTATTCAACATTTGGACACGCTCAATTAGAAGCCCTAATTAACATTAGCTGTCTTCCAACTATAGCTGCTGAAGAAGGGATGTAAGGAGGAGAGAGAAGATCTGAGGTGGAGAAGAGGGGTGGGGGGTCATGAGGACTGGAGGCTGGATGAAAGCATCAGATTTCCAAACCAGAAGGAGGTTTTCATAAATAGAAATTCCTGTTCAGATCAGATGAATGTGATTTTGTGGGTGGTTGAGCAGTTTATTTCTTGAATTGATATGATGTGATCATGTGACTATGATCATTGATATGATGTGATTGATATGGCTGTCGATTGGCTCCGGTCGTTTGCTAATAATCATTAAGTAAAAGGCTGGTTAACATGTTTTCTGTAACTTTATACAGCAAAGTATTTTTGCACATTGTTGCAAGATATTCTCTGAATCAAAGAAAAACAGATGCTGTTGCAGTTTTGTATCCAACAGGAAACTTGATGAACTTATTAATAAAATATAGTCTGGATGGGCTCTTTTACAATAATTTATCAGTCATCAATGTCATATAATAATATCATTTTTATTTTGTCATAATTTGTGTGCATTTATTTGCGTATCTGTATAACTAAGTACAAGTCTAACATAAATAAATAGATAGATGGATAGAGCCTATATCTATATATATCTATATATCTATATATATCTATATATCTATATATCTATATATCTATATATCTATATATCTATAGATAGATAGATAGATAGATAGATAGATAGATAGATAGATAGATAGAGAGATAGATAGAGAGAGAGATAGATAGAGAGAGAGATAGATAGAGAGAGAGAGAGAGAGAGAGAGAGAGAGAGAGAGAGAGAGAGAGAGAGAGAGAGAGAGAGAGAGAGAGAGAGAGAGAGAGAGAGAGAGAGAGAGATACACACACATCTCATAGGTATAATATGGAAATTCTCTTTTACAAGAAGGAAAGCTTGGGATCCAACCTCTAAACCTTGGGCAGTGGACAGTCAACAACCACTGCACCCACTGACCCACTGCCACCCTGTGTTATTTTGTGCAGCCTTTTGCAGCCACCTTTTTTACTTGAACTTAGATAACACAGACCTTTCTCCACATCTCAGCATTCTCCTTAGTATTCATCGCTACAACTCTAAATGATAGATCAAAAGATGATGTCTGCAGGTTAATATAACATCAGGACTATCATAATGCCTCATATGCAGTCGAACCACATGAGGCTTAAAGTCAATTATCAAGAATTTTATGAAAATTTTAACAGCTTTCTCAACCACCATGCTTAGCTTCTGTCCAATAATGGACAGAAGCTAACACAGGTCGGACAGATGAAAGGCATTGGAAAAGATCTATGATCTTTGTTTGCCCTCCATGTCAAATTAAAAGAGAATAAAGTGCTGGTGTTGAGTGTATGGCGAGCAGAGAGGAAGCACTCTTCTTTTTGGATAGTTTCAACTGCTCATGAGGGAGATATTAAAAGTATGTGAACCAAGCAGTGGCAGCTTGGGTTACATGTCTGTATCAATAGCAGCTGTTGTTTTAATTAAATTGTAGCCACCAGTGTGATCTCTCTTTGTACCAGCAGTCTGCAACTCTTATGGAATTATGATTAATGAATCAAAACCAAAATACTGTAGTCAGCAGCAAAGGAGCGAAGAGAATATGTAGAATGTAAAGACAGGCTTTTAGAGTAGACATAGGCTTTTACCACATGCAAAACACACCCATCCAAAACAATCCATCATGTACAACAATCAACTGTTTTAGGCCAGATGGCCAACGTGCTACTCACAGAAACAGCCTGAGGACAACCAAGGCCAAAGTGGTTCAGAAGAAGGGTTGTAAGCGCAATCATCCCGGTACATCCATGTATTTTTATTTAGTCATTTATTTTTTGGATGGGTATGTTTTGCAAGTATTAAAAGCCCACTTCTGAGATTCCAACAGGAGGTTGGCTTGAAACACAGCAATGAAGGTTACCGGTGGGACAAACCTGGTTGGCAGGCCGCAGACTGAGGAAGTCCTCTGGATGGGGGACGAAATGTTTCTCACTTAAAGAAACTGGTCCAGATGACATGATTTAGCTTTTTTTTTTTAGGGGAGTGGTGGCGCAGAGGTTAGAGAGGTGGGCCTGTGATCCGAAGATCGCCGGTTCAGGCCCCGGCCCCGACAACATCAAAATTGTGGGTGGGGTAGGTGAAGCACCCACACTTGCCCCCACCTCATTCGCCCCACTCTGGCCCCATGAGCAAGGCCCTTAACCCCCATCTGCTCCCTAAACAGGTCTCTCTTGAAAATGAGTTCTCGTGGCTCAATGAGACTACCTGTATAAATAAAGGGTAAAAAAAATAAAAATTTGTATTGCTAAAAATCCGTTTAACATAGATTTGTCAGTCTATATATAGAGTAGATGTTTGTGTATTTATGATCATTATTTATTTAGTTTCTAATATATCTTTATTTTTTTATACCCAGGCAATAAAGTAAACTGCCCAGGACATTAAAATCAATAACAAGTAGGGGTTTATTAGATAAATGCTACAGACACTAATGAAAATGTACTATTTGGAGCTGGGATGCTGTCTATTTCATAAAAACAGTACAATAAACACTGCCAAAAACAAACATTAGCACAAACGTTTAAACCCGTTTGTACAAGTAAAAAGATCAGACTACTATCCATTCATATTTAATCAACTAACATTTAATGTATCAGGAAGTCTGATTGAGAACAGCTTGTATACGTGGCAGAAATTCTTAATATAAAACATTTGATTTGTAATGGCCAATCCAATCCATATTCTTTGGAAACAATACAGCAAGTTCATGTGCACACTTCTTTTCAGCTTAAAATCAATAAAGATCTGTGACAGATGTTTACATCAGGAAAAATCAATGTCTCCTTTACATCTTGGCTGTCCACTGCAAGTATGAAAAGTTAGAATTGTGACATGGATGAATGGCATGGCAAATAAGTTATGTAAAAGCATCTTTGCAGAGCGCTAAAGAATCTATTTTGTAACTTAGAAAACAATTCTGAAAAAAAGTGCTGTAAAATGTGAACAAGGGTGCTTTGTTGATACTCATGGATTAGTGAAGGGTAATGGGTTTAGCACTTACTGCATGTCAGCTCAGTGGCAATTTTAACCAACTTTATGCTAAAACATACCATATTTAAATGTTCATAGTGTCAGTATTCATGCATTTTATTTAGTCTGTTGTTCTTGACACAAACATACATAAAATATGTGATTGTTCATTGTTAATAAATGCAACTGCAGTGTCTTCCACCTTAAATTGGCTTTGACGTTGAAGAAAACTACTGGAGAATATAAATGTGAAGGTTATTGCTGAACTACCTATACATATACTGTAAGTAATTCTAGTTATCTTATTTTCTAAATGTTCACTTCTTACCTGCAGCGCACTGTTCCTCATCGGCCCCATTCTCACAGTCTCTTTCTCCGTCACATCGCCATGACAACGAAACACATTTGCTTGCAGTCCCTCCACAATCAAACTTCTCTGGTGGACAAGTCTGTCGGCCTGTTGTGAGACAGAGTGAAAAAGAAGAGAATGAGATACCGTGAGGAGAATGACAGCAATGAGAGGACAGAAGAGAGGAACAGAGAAGGGGTAGAGGAAAAACATGGGGAGAAGGTAAAAATGGGACAAGAAACGGAGAGGAGGCAGAGACGGGGAGAGAAGGGACAGCCAGTCAATGAAACAGTTTGATAACTTAGTTATCTTGTTGCTCAAATCGATTCCTTCTCAAAGGCCTGCAATTTAACTAGACACACAGCGACAGTGCAACAACGAAGCACACCATCAAGCCAGACATAAAGCCATAAAATTCCCCCCCCCCCCCCCACACACACACACACACGCACACACACAGACATAAACATGAGAAACAAAAAATAAATACATGTACAAGAAAAACAAACCATGCTGTGAGTAAATGTAGTTGTGTATATAGTGGAACATCTTATTGTCATTTGAAATATATGTCATAAATTGGGCACAAGTGCATAACTGCTTATGTACATAAATGACAGTTAATACTGTATACGACAAATTACCGGTATGCAGTTTTCTGTTTTCTTCTTTAAGTGAAACATAGTAAAGGTGAATTAAATTGTAACATACATCTTACAGATTGCCAGCTATTCTCTCGTAAATGCTGTTCATGTGAATGAAAGTAGGGTCCGTCAAGGTAAAAGCCCATTGCACAATAGGCCTTTGTTCTTCCATGTGTAACCCACGGGGGCTGGCATAGGTGAAAAATACACCATTCTAATGCATCAAATTTACAGAGTCCCGGCAACAAATCTGTCCTTTAACATCACAAACCACCTGCTCACCTGGCCCTGTCCTCCAACACACACCCCTGTCCATCTCACAAACACACACAGTCTAACGCCACAGAGACTCCAGCCCCAGATCACATTACACAGCAGTGTCAAACTCAACTCCATCAATTATACATATTTGACCACCGGCGTCCTTCTTGGCAACAAGCTTGTGTTTGTGTGTGTTGCAGCCACAAATCAATAGTACCACAGGGACTTACCCATTCCAGACTCATTCTACTTTATTCAACTCATATTTCTTCCTCCTCCTTTTTGATTTTTTTTGCAGTACTGTATTATTTGATTCCATTTCAATACAGCCTGCCAAGGAGAAAGTCCCAAGTTTCAGCCTTGGAATATAGTGATTGGTCTGGAATTTCTCCAGCTGTGCAGTCCTGGCTGCCAGTTTCTACGCGACTGAAAACATGGCAACTTGCATTTTGTTCTGCAGATTAATATAAAGCACAGGGGTTGAACTTTTTTAATCTCCTCCTGCTTGGTTAAAGTTATTAATTCATTTATGTTTAGTTGTCAGCTTCCTTGTACTCTCTGTCTCTTTTTGTTCCACACTAAAAATAATAAACCTTCTTTTCTGCACATCTCCCCAGAACAATGTTTCCAGTGTTACATTGGAATACATGCACAGCTCAGACTATTGTGACTTTAATACAGTTGTTTAAGGCTCATGTTATTAATTAGAAGTTTCATTTAAACAGAGCATAAGATCTTATTAGAGACACATTTACTTTTACAGTGTATGCATGTATATATGTATGCACAAAAAATATCTGGTTTTTTTATTTTTATTTTTTTGGTGAGGAACGTTTTTGCACCAAAAGGACAAGTACAACAAGATCTTCCACCCAGTATGATGGTATGAATACGGATATGTTTCCTCTGTTAAGTGGAAAAGATGTGCTCTTAGCCATTTTTACCATCTCCAAATATTTGCTCTTGCATAGAAACCCTTCACTAAATATCTGACTGACGTGAGTTAAAAGGATGCAATTTGCTTGACTGACCACTTCAGGCTCCGGGAGTCTGGAAGGCAGAGGCATAGATGAGCTGCCCATCAAACGCTTGAATACAGACAAGCAGGAACAACAAAGTACTTTACTGACTTCAATTATGACTAAAGAAATTAAATGGCTTTCATCCTAAGGGTACAAACCTTCATTTAACACAAAAAGACTACAAATTAACCATTACTGTATGTTTAAGCTTTTATCTGTAGCTGTTCAAGTCTTCAGCTACTTATTGTCATCTCTTGATACAGCACAACTGCAGCTCTGTGCAGACCGATACAATGGATTTTCTCTTTTCTGCTTCAGTCTTCTTGCAAATCATTACAAACAAAAATTAGACTGTCTAAAAAAATAATAATATTACAATACCTGAAAGGCAAAGTGGACATTAATGCTTTGGACATGACTATGCGTGTAAAGTAAATATGCTTTTATGTTCCATTCAAGATGGCTGCCATGGACAACTATTCTTAAAAAAAGGCCAAAGTCCAGTCTGCTAGTACATGTGACCAGTTACCAAACCCCAACATTGATGGTTAACAAACTGCACAGTTTTGTCATTTGCTTTTTAGAGTCTTCTCTGCTTGTTAGCAAAGCATATCTTGAATTAATGAACATATTTATAATATGACTTTCTGCAATTATTTGAAGATGTGCATCTATAACTAACTTGATGCAATTCAAGATGGCCACCACAGCTAATTAACTTTTGCCAGTAAATAAAAAATTCTATAACCCAGTCAACTTTACAGCAAAAACATGATGCGGTAGTATCTGAGAGTCATTCATGCTCCAAGTGTAACATTTTACAATCTCACATGGGATTGCACATGGTCATATTTTCAAGGCATTGATGCTGCCTCACAAAAAGGTTGCAAGTTCAACTCCTGCCTGGGATCAAACAAAATATAACAATAGATGCATTTAGTCTACACACCGACATTAAATGTGGCGGGTGATATGCATTCTTATATAGAAAGTTAGGGCTTCATTTATTTATTTTGAGAGAAAGACAATGACACACCAGTGTCCGAGGACTTTATACTGCAAACCAATCGTTTCCCCACTAAAATAAAACAAAATAAAATAAAATACAAAGCAAAAAAAGCACAAATATATTGCAGTACAATGTTGACACTGTACAAGCACAAACAAACTGAACACTCATACAGCTTGTTTGAAGGAAGAACACATGACTAACAGCTATAAATCCTCCTCTTAGCTGCCAGTCATGGGCTTTTCAACTTATTTATAATTCTCAATATTTTGTAGTGAATGAATATTTCAAAAGCTTCGACTCCCCTGGAGTATAAAGACAAACACTTGGCTGTTAGTGGCCTTCTAGTTTGCTTACTGCCAAGAGCAAATACAAAACAGCAGAGATACTGATACAAGCCATGCTCCACTGAAGCAACTTGAAGGGTGAGCAGGGAGAGGTGGCAGTTCAACACAGCAACTCCCAGGTGGGTGTTTGGATCATCAAAGGAGTGTGAAACAGGGTCAGAACCATGAATACATCCAGATGCAAAGTAAACAACACAATCAGCCAGGTCAGATCATTCTAGTCTACTTCAATGTGCCAGTGTTTTATTTCCCCACACATTGCAGCTATTGAAACATTGCATTGACTACAGATGCACCTCAAACATTTAGAATATTGTGAAAAAGTTCAGTTTTTTTTGGCTATCATTTCAGAAAGTGAAACTCAGTTTTGTTACACAGAGTAAAACATTTGAAGTCTATATTTTAATTTTGATGGTTATGGCTTACAGATAATGAAAAACTGCAATTCAATGTCTCAGAAAATTAGACTATTGTGAAGAGGTTCAACATTATAAACTCCTGGTGTCACACCCTGATCAGCTGATTAGCTCCTAGACATGAGCTACAAATGTCTCATTCCTGAAGTCAGGCCACTCCTGAACCAGATACATCAGAAGTGTTTTACCTGGTTGAGGAGACAAAGAACTGGACTGTTGCTCAGTGGTACAATGTCCTCTTTTCAGATGAAAGTAAATTCTCCATGTCATTTGGAAATCAAGGTCGCAGAGTCTGGAGGAAGAGTGTGGAGGCCCAGAACCATGTTGCTTGAAGTCCAGAGTGAAGTTTCCACAGTCAGTGAAAGTTTGGGTCCATGTCATCTGCTGCAGTTGGTCAAAGTCAATACAGCATCTAGCTGGACATTTTTACGGTCATGCTTCCTTCTGCTGACGAGCTTTACGGAGATGCTCATTTCATTTTCCTACAGGAATTCCTGCCCACACTGTCAAACGTACCAAAAGCTGGAAATGTAATATTCTAACTTTCTGAGACACTGAACTTTGTTTTTTCATTATTTTTTAAACCATAATCATAAAAAAGGCAAGAAATAAGGTTTGAAATATTTTATTCTATGTGTAATGAATCTATGTAATATACACATTTCTCTTTCTGAAACACTTTGGTTTTTCATCATTTCTAAGCCATAATCATCAAAAAGACAAGAAATAAAGGCTTCCATTCTATGTCTAATAAACCTATATAATATACAAGTTTCTCTTTCTGAAATGGTTGATAAAAACTGAACTTCTTCAAGGTATTCCAATTTTTTTTAGATGCACCTGTATTGTATAGAAATGTTCAGTTTTTTGCATCATTTTATTCTAATGTTGACCTGTTTTCTTAGTTCACGGTTGCTCATAGAAGACAAACAATGCAACAAGACCATAATAATCAGGATTACATGATAAGCAGATCATTCTGCCAGATCGATATTTCATCATGGCACTGATAGGCTCATGTTTAATTAAATACATTCAACCACACCACCGCTGCTTAATCTTAAGGCTCAGCAGCTGAAGTCGTACTAAATAGTTTGCTTAAAACTAAATGCTGTAAATGAGAAAATCGTTTTTTAACAACAATGCAATCCTCAAACAACAATACATGCTTGTGAATATGACTTAATTTAAGGAAGCTGGAATGGTGCTCTCAATAAAATTGAATGGTAATGTATTGTTAAAATTTTTTGTCACATTTCACTGCACAAAGTCTCAGATTTTTTTGGGACTGTTATTTTTAAGAGTGTGGGAATTAGAACTATATTGTCGAAAAATGGAAAAAATATAGTATTACTGTATATATATATATATATATATATATATATATATATATATATATATATATATATATACATACACACACAAATTAACATGGAGATTACAATACCAGTCCAATTTGCATTCAAATGTTGAAAAAAATGTTTCAATGTGTTTTTGGTCATTTGTACTTTAGGAATTGAAATCCAAATAGATGAAGTTGGTCTTGTGGGGTCAGAACGCTCATTTGAGAGTTGGTGTGTGATGCACGTTTTTTAAATTCAGTTCATAACCAAGCCATGATGGATGCAAACTTGCTATTCCCCTCGCATGTGCTACCTAAGTGTCTATTACAAGCAGGGAATGAAGGTGGGGGTTGGGGGAGGGGGGTGAGCAAGGCGCTGTGTGCTAATGAACTTTTGATTAACTACTATCTTAATTTTCCTACACAAGGAGGGAAGAATCGAAGCAGTGTAACACGACATCATGCCCACCATCAAACTCCCTGTCCGGCACCACAGCTAGCCTCTTGGGTAATTGATTGCAAAGGTTCAAAGTCTTGGAGGTTAATGGTAAAATAATTTATTATTTCTGAGACGTGTGTTTGAGTATGGATAACACATGTCAAGTTCAAGTCACTGTCTGTCAAGAGCGAGACACAGCTTTCAAACAAAGTGAATGATAATATGGTGGATGAAGATGAATGGAGGCTTTTAGATGAGATGCACTGCATTGGTACTAAACATTATAGTTGCATGAATTTAATGAGGAGAATTCAACGTACCATTATTCTTACAGATACAATGAATTCTTCTGCATTCCACACAGAACAGCACTGATTGATGAGGTTCTCTGCTTTAATGTCTTTTTATGCAAACAACTAAGATGTTTCTCACTGCGTCAGTGGGACTTGAAGAAATCCCAAACACTCAGCAATGCTCTGAATATGAGTAGACTCTTTGAATATATAGAGGAGAATGTGTGTCATATGAGACAGCTATGGTTTCTTCAAATAAAAGCTAAACAATGACAATAATATCCAAAAAAGTTCAATCTGGTCCTCTGGATATTCAAAAAAACAAGAAAACAAAAAAACAACAAAAAAAAAGCAAAAACATGTAGAAATGTTTCATCTCTCATCCGAGAGACTTCGAGAGACTTGAGAGACGAAACGTTTCTACATTTTTTTGCTTTGTTTTGTTTTTTTGTTTTCTTTGGGTTTTTTTGAATATCCAGAGGACCAGATTGAACTTTTTTGGATTTTTCTACCTGGATTATTGAGCATGTATCAGGATAAATGACAAAAATAATTTTTGTTTTAGATTTTAAGCAATCAACAAGCCATTTTTTTTTTTGCAAACCAAATAAGATTCAACATGAACATAATGAGTACAAAAAAGACACATTGATAACAAATATACATAAATAAATTTAACCTGAGGATAAATGTCCAAATTTTTTGCTAAAGTTTGACCAATCATCAAAGTCTGACTGAACAGGGATCCATAACTGCTGATTGTCTGCAAAATATGATAATTAAACTGAAATGTCAGTCAGGCGGTTGCAGCATAAATGGTTAAGTGTCTACTTGAGAACAATAAGCTTTTATTGCTTAGACACTCATTGCAATAAAAACAGGGCCAAGGCATCTTTAGAGTCCATACATAATAAGTACTTTGCCTTTCGTGTGTCTCAGTCTGATTATTTAAAAAAAGGTCATACAATATTTCAATCATTTAGATTTCAATTAATCTTATCCCATATTACTAACATTATCATATTTCAATTTCATGGTCTGTTCTCAATTACCCTAATTAAGATGGAGTCATTTACAGTAAAAACGTTGAAAATAAATGTGGGTAATGGAGACAGTTAATGTAGCAGCGATGTACAAGTAAAGGATTAGATAAAACATTGGTTGTACAATGATGAATATTAAGAAAATGGTAACTAACGAAAATTAAATTAAAATAAAATGAGTTGATGCAGCTGAAAAAAAAAAATCAAATTTTAAGTTCACTTATAGTTTTTTTTTATTCCATGGTGTTAAATCTCCCCTGCAGCAAAAATAAACAAATAAATAAATAAAAAGCATACTTTATCAGGGATGCTTCACTGACATGATTTCTTCATGAGCTAATTAGTGTCAGAATGTGTGTGTGCATGTGTAAATGGACATGTTTGGCAGGTTAAATTAGTGTATGACTGAATAGGTAAACTGCTTAAGCACTTTAACAGTAGCTACATATATTTTTGTATGCATGGCCGAGTGTTTTGGGCAGTTGTAAGCATTGTTACACGTGTGTGAGCACATCATTTAGATCCCTTCAGCGCAAACCAAGAACTGGAGCGTGACATTTTATGGAAATGGAAAGCTAAAGTTGAAAAGTTCAATGATGTTTGAAAACATAAAATGCAATGGAGTTACAATAGTTTCATTTACTTTGAGCAGATTTGGTTTTGGTTGTGTATAATAAATGCTACATTAAGGTACAACCATCAACATGTTTTAAGTTTTTCTTTTATATTAAGTCGATTACAGAGACTGCAAATTTACAGATTTTTCTTAAGTCCAAACTGTTCTTAATCACTTTTCTTACATTTGCTTTTGTTGATTTGCCGTTGCTGTAAATGAAGTTCATATTTTGAGGTGACGGCCGGCCCAATCGCTAAATCTTTCCTGGAAAGTTGCCAAATCGCCACCCTCATTTATGTCCTTCAGATGTAAAATCCAATCTACAGAGAGGGCGTATGTGCTTGGTATCAAATTACATTTTAAATGAAGGTTAGTGTTGATTAGCAGCTTTCATTGGAACAGTGATCTCCAATTATTGGAGCCCTGAGGTTCAGAGAGTGAAAGGATGTTGGAGAGAGAAACATAAAAGTCAACTTAAAAGAGACAAGAAAATGAGGGAGGAGGCGAGCACAGAGATGGAAGACAGAAGGATCAAGGATAAAGCAAAGAAATGCCGCAGAGTGGCACCAATATGAACACAAACAGTCTGTGACAATAATAAAAGAGTCAAAAGTCCAAAGTTAAGTTTTTGAAAAGCTGCCATGGGACATACAACCAGCAGAGCATTGCAACAATTTCTTTCAAGTGGTTATTTTTGAGTAGCAGCATGACATGTGAGCTTTGTACACAAGTACAAAACAGAAGCAAGCACCAAAACTACCAAGCCCTACTGGGGAAACTCTGTTTTAATTAGGCTTTTTAATCATTTCCAATTAAAAACTGACAGATGGGAATATGAATAAAGTCAGGTGAAATAATTAATCCCCTCTGCCTTTCAGATGATTGTTTTTGTTGCTGCTCGAAGATGATGCCATCAGTCCATCTTGTTCTCTAAATCTGTACTTTTTTTCTAAACTGAGTCAGTGTATAGACCAAAGAATAGGATTTTATTAAATGTGACATCATTTGCACAGTCTAGACTATGTGTCTACCAGTGCCATGGGGGAAGAAATATAGCGTGACACCATTGTTCTAACAGGAAACTACACATTTTTCTGTCCAGTATGTCTGTGTAAATAGTTGCCTAGTAGATAACACATTGGAAGCTATTGATGCAACGTAAAATGATGAATATTATTGGGAAAATGTTTTGAGCTTTGTTTATTTTAGCTCTTCATCCAAGCCTTGGCCCAGATAAAAAAACAAACAAAAAAAAAAACAATTTAAAGATTAAAAAATAAAAACCTGTATGACTTCTAAATATTTTTGAATTAATTTTAACAAGTCAAAAACAACCTTTTTAGTAATGTTGCATTGCTTGTTTTGTTAAATTATTCACTTTAGCTTCAAATTTAACAACACTGAACCAATTTTGGAAATGCCATTCTTATTCCGAGTCATGGGATAACATACTGTAACACTAGGAAAAATATTTAACAAAAATATCTGTGTTGGAGATTGATTCGGAAAAATCAGAAACATTCAGGCTGCAGGTTTACTTGCGGTTCCTAGAGTTTCCAAAAGCAGAATGGGAAGCAGAGCTTCCAGTTATCAGGCTCCTCTCTTGTGGAACCAACTTCCAGTTTGTGTCCATGAGGTTGACAGATTGCCCAATTTTAAGATTGGGCTTAAGACTTTCCTTTTTGATAAATCCTATAGTTAGGGTTGGCTTGGGTTTCCTGAGCTATCCCTTAGTTATGCTGCTATAAGCTTAGACTGCTGGGAGACAAATTGACCACATTCATTCACTATGCTACCATCTTTACTTACCGTACTCTGCTCAAACTATTTTGTATCTGTAATCATTTACTAATTGGCTTTTCTACGTATGTGAATGTTCCTGGAAAGTGCCCTGAGACAACTTTGTTGTGAACTGGCACTATATAAATAAACTGAATTGAAAAATAATTTTTCAGAAATTATATTTAATAACTATATCGATCAGCCGCTAATAGGAAAGCTTTATTCAAGCTGCCTGTCGGTACAAATATGGCATGCTGTGTAACAAAAAATGCACCTGCTATTTATTCAACAGAAGAATGTATGCTTGGACGTGCAAACAACTAAGCTGCTCTTTTTTATGTGTTGATTGTGGTGATTATGATTGAGTAGATAGTGAATAGTCACTTGTAAAGTTATTAAACACTCCGTCTGTGAGCATCGGAATGGATCAAATTAAGGAACAAGAAAAAATATGTCTTCATACTTGATTGTGTTTGTGTTATAAATTGTAGCCCTACTTTTTAAAAAAACAAAAAAAAAAAACTAAAATAGTTTATAACTAATAATGAATGTGCAGTTTCTACACATTTTCTTTCAAAGCTGATACACATTAAAAGATTGTGAATAAATAAGACATTTATGGCACTAAAGTGGACAAGTGACATCCAGCTGCTCTATATGTTTTTTAGGCTATATAGAAGCTTGTTTTTCATACATTACTAAAATCTCTATGGTAATTATTTATTGATGTGTCTTTTGATGGCAAGGTCACTGACTTTCTACCAGGGAGGACATATACAGGTAGAGTGAGCAAGAGACAGGCCACCTGGGAAATTATGTCCGGGACTGCCGCTGCCTCAAGCATGAAATTGAGGCCTTCCGACAATGCAACTCACTGAAACCTTCCCGCTCGTATTCCAAAATAATTAACTAGCACAACCTCCTGCCTCCTCACAGTAATAAACTGACCTGCTTATAATCTTGGCACACCCAGACAAAGCCAGCCCCACTTTACACCCAAGAGCAGATGGAAGAACACAAAAGTGTATGAAGAGGAGATGAAGAGGGAACGATCAATTCAAAGGCACAACTGAGTACAGTAACAACAAACTGAAAACTCAGCGAATGCAGTTGTCTTTTTTTTATTTATCAAGATGTCTGTCATTGTGGATATTTACAATTGTTCATCTATGCAGACCCAATACATAAAGAGTTTATAGCCAACAATAAAATTATAGTATATTTTTCAAAAAAGCGGCGCAGTTGCCCGGTTGGTAGAGCTGCCACCTTGCAGCAAAAAGATTGCCGGTTCAAATCTCGGCTGGGGGCCCTTCCGGATGGCGTTTACTTGTTCTCTCTGTGCATGCGTGGGTTTTCTCTGGGCACTCCGGTTTCCTCCCATAGACCAAAAACATGCACGTTAGGCTGATTGGTAAATCTAAATTGTCCCTAGGTGTGAGTGAGAGAGTGAATGGTTGTTTGTCTCACTTGTCTATGTGTCCCAGTGATGGACTGGAGATCCATCCAGGGTGTCACCTGCCTCTCACACAGTGAGACATGGGCACCAGTGAGCCCCGTGACAGCTGGACATGGGCACCAGTGAGCCCCGTGACTCGAAAAGGAAGAAGCGGGTAAAAGAGAATGGATGGATGGATTTTTGGGGGGGATACAAAAATATGCACATTTGCCACAGTAAGCTACAGATGCAGAAAAAAAAAATGCTGGTACCCTTCCAGACAACAACTGCCAATATTATTTACAAGATGAGATGATTGTCAACCTTCCAGGATGTGGACGCAAGAGGAAATACATCCCCAGGCTGTTCAGACAGATAGTGCTGATGGTAGAAACAAAGTTAAGGAAATCACCCAAAACCATTCAAGTCAAAGTTCATACTTAAGGTACGCCATATTAAGATCGTTCCATCTTGCATTTCAAATAATAAAAAAAATCTCCATGGAAGTATACCCAGGAAGACTTCACTATTTGCAGACACAAGAAGGCAGGAATTCATGAATATACATATTGACAACCATCAAATATTCTAGGAGAGGCTTCTGAGACTGATGATACTTTTTTGGAAGGGTACCAACAAATTCATCTGCATGCAACTGTGTAATCATCGAACTGCTTATGAAAAATCACAAATGTTTATATGGTAAATAAGTAAATAGTATTAACGATAAGCTAGCACTGGTCAGAAGTTGATTAAATCAAACATACCAGAAAGTTTGAATTAAAGTAATAAAATACAAAGTGCATGTGAGAGTATGAAAAGGTATCAGCCCTCCCATTTGCTGAACAGTCCACTTTAAATATTGCTGCAAGTTTTCTCCTCAGTAAAACTATAATTACCATATGAAAAAGAACTTGAAGAAAGGAGTAGTGACTAGATATGAGCTCTATAAATCATGACTACTACAAGTGGGTGAGAAGTCTTGCTGTGATAGAAGGCACATTTTGACAGTTTGTCTTTTTTAGATGAATGGCTTTCATCAGCTGGATAGGAATGAAGGACCCAGAGGCGTTGGGTAAGTTGGACAAAAACAAAATATGAGATGATCAATATGTACTAAACATATCCAGCCTCATTAGGATGTTAATTTTATTCGGAATATTTAATTACCAATTTGACTCCACAAATATGAATACAAATTTCCATTGCAAATTCGTTGAGTTCATGGCCCTGCAATGGAGATTATTTTGTAGCATATCAAGGAACCAAATGTTTCTAAATCCTCCCGGTTTTCTCAATTAAAACAACTGCTTTGATGCCATAATGGCAGAGCCAAAGGGGATAGTAACACTGTTGTTCTCTCAGTCTGATCTCAAGTGGTACTTGAGCATGAACAATGACTTGAGATAACTTGCCTTCTATAGTCATCAAAATTCTCATTTGTGTTTGTATGGTTTCCGCTCATTCTGTCATAATGGATTCAGAGGCTTTTCAGTACATACTTTATCAGTATGCCTCCAAGTGTGAGCTGTCAGAGCAGACTCGGAACAGATTACTTACTGAGATGATACTAGACAAGATTTTATCTTTTTGAAAACAATATATTCTCAATATCTCCCACATATCATAAAGTTTCAGCATTCTGAAAAAAATATTTGTGCAAGTTTTTCAAGTTTTCAATTATCCTGGTGGGTATCAAAGAAGGTAGCATTCTTGTCCAATCGTGAAAACAAGAAGAAGAGTTAGACGTATCTAACCAATTTGATGGTGAGAATGAATTTGATCCATCTTTGGGAAATTAACAGAGATGAAGATGTAACACTTGAAACTTTGCAGCTTCATAATCAGTGTTCATTGTCAAATTAAAGGATTTGGCTGGTATTACCAAGAGTAAAAGTGTGTTTTTCTTTACAGTTCAGAGGATTTTTAATATCTGATTTCTTTCTTTCCTTACTTTTTTTTTTTTTTTTCCCTCAGGCAGCTGCTGCGGTCCTTATTATCATCATGCTGCTGAAGGGACCTGCTAACAAGACCTGCTAACGCTGCTAACAACACCAAACTGCTAACCGAGCCACGCCGCTAACAGTACCATGGGGCCAATGGGACCATGTTGCTAAGAGAGATCCTCACTGCTAACTGAACCTCACTGCTAACAGTGCCATGGTGCTAACTGGACCATGTTGCTAAGAAAATCTCACTGTCATCCGAACCACTCAGCCAATAGGATCATGCTGTTGTAGATTTGTTTCTTTTTCACTTTTGGCACCTTGTTTCTTATTATTTATTTATTTTTTGCATGCTTTGAATAAATCCCAGTTAATGTTAGTTTAGTTTATGTCAGTGCTCGCATTAAGCGTGTAAATTATGGCCTAACAGAACCTCTGAGAATGCTGCTGTTGTCAGTGTATTGTTTTGCACCATTAGTGACTGGCATATATCTTAGACAGCAGTCCCTCTAAAAGATCTGTCTGTCTGTCTGTTTATATATATATATATATATATATATATATATATATATATATATACACACACACAAACAGCATATACTTACATTTGTGCTGCTGTTCGGCGTATTTTTGTTTTTGCCATTAGTGCTTAGCGTATTTTTAGTTCATGTTTTTTCTTAGTACATGTCTTAGATCTTGTTACTGCTTTTCTTTTACATTTTATTGTTGGATGTAACTGGGACCCTGTCCACACAATTTTGTTCCACCACATGTACCACATGTGGTGCGATAGACACATAAAGAAACTCTGACTCTGACTTATGTATGTATGACTTCTGATTACTGCAGACTCTTTCATGTATTAACATCGACTTGTCTGATTGACCAATATTTCCAAAATCCCCTCCAGAGCAGTGTGTAATCACAGACTATTGCTACACTGAGGTCTCTATGTGTGTGTGTGTGTGTGTGTGTGTGTGTGTGTGTGTGTGTGTGTGTGCACGCGCATGTGTGTGATTTCAGAGCATCATTGGAGGTCCATAGTTAATCAGTAGCCGACTAAAGTCTCCAGGATCAGCCCATCGATTTCCACCCAGGACAATCAATTCTATCAAAGGGATTACTTAAACTGAACTCAGATCAGAAAGTGGATGACATGCAGCACAGAAGAGGACGAAATCAAGATGTGATACATGGTGTTTGGCTGTGGAAAGATGTTAAAATTATGTGAGCAGATGGTCTAGGACAGACGCATGGACAAAAACAAGAGTTGTATCACAATAACAAACAGGTCTGATCACATTAAACAAGGACAGTTGAGATTATGTTTACAGATTTATGCATTTTAAAAATGAAGCACAACATTTACATTGAACCAGTGAGAAGTGTTGGATGCAGATGCTTTCACTGGGATGCAGTGTATATTATTAGTCTGTTCACAAATGAAAGATTCTTGATTTCTTGCACCTCAACCCTGGAGTGTGCAAGCTTTTAACTGCAAAGAGTTAAATATTTAACTTTGTGTATTTAAAACTGCAACACAATATTTGTGTCAGTAAAGGTGTTGATTTAAATAAATTATGCAAAAAAAAAAAAAAAGCATGAACAAGAGCATGTGCAAGTTTTTAAATTGGATGAAATAAAATGAAAATATCTTGAAATAGCCTAATCTGCAATGGTGCTGAACGGCCTATTGATGCATTTTAAACCAACATTCCTTGCAAAAAAAAAAAAAAAAAAAGCAGATTTCTAAACGCAGCGATGCTGAGATGCTTTTTATGTGCAGCCTTCAGTGCACTTTTAGAAAAGTGTCCAACTGGGGAGCCACCATTTCTCCTGTGATGCGGTCATTTATCTTTTTCCCGGCTCTGTACCAGTTTGTGCCACAATTTTCAGCACATGACCATGCGTCAAGAGTTAAATTGATTTTGGTTTTAGCATTGTTGAAGGTACCTTATCAAAGACACCTTGAGTGTTGGACGCCTATGAATCCAGCCTCACGGGCATAGAATACCTCTGCTTTGATCATAAGCTCACCCATA
The DNA here is from genome assembly GCF_014905685.2 of Nematolebias whitei. Lineage (NCBI taxonomy): Eukaryota > Metazoa > Chordata > Actinopteri > Cyprinodontiformes > Rivulidae > Nematolebias > Nematolebias whitei. The sequence goes on from NC_056500.1 coordinate 12,924,112, forward strand.
TTCAATCTCACCTTCATTTTGCTTTCACTTTGGGTAGTTGACAGAAGGGCTTTATTGACTATGGAATATTTGAGTTGGAATATTAAGATCCAATTGTTCTAAATTCCCTTATACTGCTTCATTTTGTCCACCTGTTAATGTGTTATGCTTCCGTATTAAAGCAGTCTCAAAAAAGGGGAACCGGCCGTAGTGATTCACTTGCTTATGTTGTTGCATGTGTGGTATAAAAACATCATATTGTAGAAAGAGTGACTGTGTGGCAGAGTGAATGCAAGCCTATCTGTGTTGGCTGAAGGCCAATGATACTTTACTCTGTAATGGTAAGAGTCACATATGGATCTGTCATGCTATCATAAATCCCACGTTGTGATCTTTTGTATAACAATAATCACATTTTGTTTTCCTTTTTCCTTTAGCTAATAAATAATTTTGCGACTTTTACCTAAATATGTCCCTAAGATTATAATATTTTAGTCAATCTATTTAGTGAAACACGTGCTTAAACTTTGTCTCAGTTCTAGGTATTTACTTTCACTCCGTAGTTTTAAGTACTGTATGTGAAGATCAATGTGACAGTATGTGACCTTGATTAAATATAATGAGACTTAACCAAAAGTCCACTGATCTGATGAAACGACCAATATTCACCTTGTGGTGAATACTAAGTACCAGTATTGATTCTAGTTTTACTCATACACTTATGCTAGTACACATCTGTGGAACATCTGCAGGCATAAGCACGAATGCACACCCACAGGTTCTTGACTTCTTGACTTCTGCCAATCGGGCTTATCACTGAAAGCCCCCCCCCCCCCCCCGCACCCCCACACTTTGATCACCTCTTTGAAACACATATTGATTACAAATGCAAATAGGAATTGGCTTGTCATTACAGCTGCAGTATTTAAAAACTATCTTTGAGGCAGAACTGGAAAGACGGAGTTCGATTATATCTGTACTGTGACATTTCTGAAAGAAAAATGGTTTAACATTCTTTAACAAACGTTAAACTTTAACAAATATTTAACAAATCTATGCTAAAAACACGTTTTCTCTGGCATTTCACAGAGTTATACAGTTGATTTTGTATTTTTTGGTGTGTGGTTTATGTTTTTTTTTATAATTTAATCTCTTTAATTATTTTTTTCAGTAATATCATTCATTTTATTTTTTCCATTAATTTACTCTCATTGATGTCATTGCTAAGCACTTTGATAACAGCTGCCTTTTTTAAATATGCTTTATAAATACAGTTCACTTGATTTCACTTGACTAACATTGATATGTGAATCTGCTGTGGGTTGTGCAAAATCTGTGTATTATACTCAGCATTATACTATATTCATATTATGCATATATATAGTACAATTTTATATTACCTCTGGAGTCTTTTTATCCTGGACTGACATAAGACACATAAAACAAAGTCTGCTATTTAACATTTCTGATTTCTTCTATAAACAACTATTCACATTAACCTGAAGCTTTAACAAGTAAAAACAAATAAGTAGTCCTATTATGATTCATATGGCCAGAAAAGTCATTTGATCTTTATTGTCTGCAATTGTCAAATGAAACTTCTTTAAAAACATTTAACCACTGTTCAACACATCCATACAATTTTCCTATAATTATTATTTTCTTTCTGAGCATCTTTTTCAACCTAAACCAGACACTGCACCCTGTGCTTTATCTTATAAAAATCAAATAATTTCCTATTTGTGCACCCATTAAACATCCTATAAGCAAAGTGGGAAATGTTCCATGTTCATAAGTGCAGCACTAAATTTACCATCTGCCAGCCTTAAGAGCAAATATTTAATAAGAAAAGTCTATTTAGAGTTGTTTATGTTTTTTTTTTTCCAGAGTTGAATGTATATAATGCAAACGTACAATAAAAAGTTGCATGTTTGTATTTTTTCTTTTTTTTTACATATGTTGGTTTGTATTGTGCCCCTTTGAATAAAAATCACTTTCTTAATCAATTGGTTTTGTAGAACTGCAGCATATGTAGTTTTCAAAATGGCCACTTCAGCATCTTTCTGTAATTAGGTGGAGTAGAACAGCACCTGTAGACCACTAACTGGGAGCCAAACTAACAAAATTTGACCATGTTGTTCAAAAGCACCATACCTCGGGTTTGTCAACGTCAAGGATTATGCAAAAATGCTTTTATTTTTGGTTTTATTTTGTGTGATTCATTCAACCTTTATTTATACAGGTTAGTCCCAATGAGCCTTGGGAACTCACTTACAAGAGACCTGATTTTATCAAAGAATGATGACAACAGTAGACAACAAAGACAACAGTAGACAATCATAAAAGAAAGCAAATAAATTAAGAAGCACAAATGAAAATAAAATGGTATTAAAAAACAAAACAACAACAGCTATAATGTAAAGCGGTGTAGAAAACTAAAAACAGGAGCATGTCTGCAGTGGTTTTTGCCATGAACTCTGCAGTTGTTTGAAGCCACTTGGAGAGGTCAAAGTTGAGAGCTTCAGGTCTTTTTGCAAGATATTCCAGGAAACAGGAGTAGAGTAGGAGAAGGCCCTTTTGTCTAGTTCAGTCTGCACTGAGGGAACACTGCAGGTAATAATGTCCTGAGAGCGCACGCTGTAGCTGCACTCATGCAGAGACATGTAGGAGGAGATGTATGAAGGCAGCAGACCAAGAAGTGATTTAAAAATGAAAATGTACCAGTGGGAGAGTCTGCATGAAGTTAATGATGACCAGTTAACCAGTGAATACAGGGTGCAGTGGTGGGTATGGTAGTTACAGCCAGTTATGAATCTTAGCGCACCATGATAGACAGCGTCCAGCATCTGCAAGGTGCTTGTAGGAGCATTCATGTAAATAATGTGCAATACTTGAAAATGTATTTTAGTGCATACACTATGCCTTTTCCAGGGTTATTTGTTGCAAAGTAAAGAAGAGATTATTATGAAGTTCTGAACTAATTTCTCATTTTTGTTTTTCTTTTGCCTTTGTGCAAATTATGTTAAAGAGACAGGCACTTGATTCATTCTCCTGGCCTCTGTGATCTCGATCCATCCATGTATGGAGGTCCTGCCTCTCACGGTGCAGCCATTGACAAAAAGCAAAAAGCAAATTTCTGAAGTAAAGCCATCTGCAAGAAATGGATGGTTGGTAGAGTGACAGTACTGCATCCCATCACTCAGAATGGACAACCATGGAAGGGCTGAACAAAGTATTTGTGGGTAGAGGTTACTTAATTCATGTGCAACATGTGACTAGATGAGACAAATCAGTGAAGCAAAGCTGTTGCCAAAGCATTTGATAACGTCAGTATTGTTAACGTTTTCTCCCTTTGCAACACACATGCAAACACCTTCATACAACAGTTATGACACATATGAGCAACTGACTTACTGTACTTTCTATCTGACATTTGCCGTTTGCTTTTGCTCCAACCCTTGTCAACATGTGTGTGTCTTTCATGAGGCGTGTCTGTAACTTACTGCAGATCACATCAGCCTCGTCAGAACCGTCTGCACACTCTGCTTCTCCATCACAGCGCCACCTAGCAGGAAGACACTGTCCATTGTTGCAGGCGAAGTCTGTCGTTGCACATGTCTTCTTTCCTGTAGAGAGGGAAGAAAACTGACAATGAAAACCTCTAGTGGCAAAACATTTATTGCTACTCTTTTTTGGTCAGTAATAAATATTAAATGGTATATTTGAATATTAACATAATGAATGATAATAAAATCAGAAACTAATATTTAATAAATGACTAAATAAAATATATATAAGAAAAACTGCATACAATGAATTGTATAACCCACTAACGTTTTGGCATTACAAAGGTACTTAAGTCAAAATCAATTATGAAGCTTCAATTTCAAACCAACTTTCCAGTTCATTTTAATTAAGCAAACATTAAGCAAAACATGTTTTGAAGCAGCTGGTTGCTAGCTGGGTTCTTGTAGTTATGTCTAAAGGAAGTGTCTGAGGAAAGAGATTAACAAAGAGTTTATCAGAACAGTGTTTGATGATGCCACTGTTTTTAGGCTGACTTTGTGGATCAGAACCATTCAATGAAATAGTCTACCTTAATTTACCACAAAGTTATTCTATGTGTGGCTGCTGCACGCATTTCCTTTTTGATTCGAATTGAAAAAGTACAGTACAGAATGCCTTATGAGATGTTCACAAGTTAAATTGTGGTAGTAAATGTCATTTAGGAGAAAAAAAATTGGATTTTGAACAAAAATTTGACTGAAAACTGAATTTACAGATTAAATATATAAACTATTTTGTTTAGTACAAAGCAGCAAAATAACACAATAGTTGGCCTTACATTGCTATACTTTATGAGTACATAAAGTCATACTGCATACTTTATTCAACCAGACACAGTTAATGTACTGAAGGTAAACAAAAACTTTGCTTGCTTTAAAAGAGAAGTACTGTACATGTAGTATATATACAGTAGATGTGCATCCTGAAGGATCTAAAAGAAATATGTATAATGAAACAATAAATTAAACTCCTTTTGCAATGTCTTAAAAAGCCTATATTGTGCATTTTCAAACAAGCCACATTCGCTTCCTAATGACGTGAGGGCTTCAAAGGTTTTGTGTAGTCCATTTCTCCAAGCAAGGGGAAAATTGAAGCACTTTGGTCTACCATGTAGGAGTTAAAAATCCCTCTGCTTGACAGTGAGACTCACAGAACAAGAGAAAGCACTCGCTCGCTGTGTTAGTAATGCTTCACAGAGATGAAATATGAAGAGGCAAGCTGACAAATGGCAACAAGGTGTGTATACGTGTGTGTAGTGGTGTTTGCTTCAGTGATTTTCTCCGGCAAACCAAAAGAGTGACTGATGCTCCATTTTCTCTCACGTGAGCCAGGTACCTCCGAGTTGGCTCAGCTAAAAATATACTACAGGATGAAATATAATACTTTATGGATACAGAGTAAATACATCTTAAATTAAAGGCCACACTTTTAAAGAAATTCATAGATGCTTTTCATGACAGATTTTTAAGATTATTCTATGATGAGAAACGAGGGAGTTGACATTTGGCCAAATCTTGAAAATAAATTACCACATTATATTTTAGCTCAGTACTTCTGACATTTAAGTTATAGGCATTTATGTGTTGGGTAATGTCAATAAAATGTAGCAGCCACTTTGGATTGAATTGACTCCACACTCATGGCAGTTCTAGATGTATATCAAATTATTACTTTTTAAACATTTCAGTAAAATTCATCCAGGGGTTCAAAAGACAAACATGGTCAACTCCAACAGTTAATGCTTAAGCAAAAGTCTCAACCAGTAAATTGTCCTTTGGTTATTTGTTGTGAATTACTCCCAGCTATAACCACAAGAGCATTTTTTTAATCTCGATATGTGTTAAACATATTTTATAATAATATATATTTTGTGTTTTATAGCTGCGGCAGTCATCTTGTGTTATGTAGGATCCTAAAGTTAATCACATCAGAGTATTTTTTTTTAATTCCTGAAAGCTTTATTTAATTCTGTCCAGTTGTTCAAGAGATGTTTCACTAATACTAAACACACACACAAAAAAAATCACACAAAACACACTGACACGGACAAAAACATTATTGCTTTTGCTTTCTGTGGCAGGCAATAATTAGCAAATCAATGGATAGCAACTGAATTGAAGAAGGTGCTAACAAGTAAAAAAAAAATATAATAATATACTAACCTGCTCTTATAGTTTGACTTTTTACAGCGCTACTTATTTTCCTATTTGTTTAAACATGACTTATACAGCATGGATTTTAAATGGTGCTTCATCTGGGACAAAAATAAACATGTAGCTTCTTGGATAGTTTTATATTTATCGCACATGAATTAATAAAATGTTTAATTCATACTGTATGCGGTTCAAGTAAGGTTTATGCCAAATGTGATGCTTAAAACCCATCCATTCATCCATCCATCCATCCATCCATCCATCCACTATCTTTACCCACTTCTTCCATTTTGGGTCATGGGCGTCGCCGGTGCCCATGTCCAGCAATCACTGTGCGAGGGGCGGGGGACACCCTGGACAGGTCTCCAGTCCATCACAGGGACACAAAGAGACAAACAACCATTCACTCTCTCACTCACACCTAGGGACAATTTAGAGTTACCAATCAGCCTAACATGCATGTTTTTCGTCGAAAACCCACGCATGCATAGAAAGAACACGCAAACTCCACCCAGAAAGGCCACCGGCTGGGATTCGATCCAGAAACCTTCTTGCTGAGTGGCGGCAGCTCTAACAACTGTGCCACCGTGCCGCTTCGATGCTTAAAGCCAACAACCGAAATAAGAAACAAAAATAAAAACGGTATCGCTTTATTACAGCACTGATTCAAACTACCGGTAATGAATGTGAATGATTTGGTGCAGCCCATCCAGTATGTTCTATAGTCGGGATAGGGAGAGCTTATTAACTTTTAGTTTATGTGTACAGGCTGTGACACCTCTTGGTGCTGTCTGACTGACAGTACAACTGGGAGCCATAATAATGAATTACAAGCTGTAAAAACAGACATCATCGCAGCCACAGACTCCCATGCTTTGTATGTGTATATAAAATTTTACTTACAGTCTAGCAGCTGTTATAAATAGACAACCACGTGTTCACACAGACACCAGCACACATTATTGATTTTGAGTAAAGAGGGAAAAAGTGGTGTGTATGTGGTGTGTGCATGCGTGCATGGGGGGTGGGGTTTAAAGTCATTAGAGAGACAGAATAGAAGATGGTGTAGCCCAAGAATAAATCAGGACCAGATCCTGGGGGATTCACAGTGTAGTCAGAGACAAAGGTAAATAGAAAGAGCAGAAAGGAGAGGGAAGATGTACAGAAACGAAAGGCGAAAAGGAAAACGGGCTGTCCAGGTGGGATCTCATGTAAAGGCATAAGTCTTCACAAAAGACAACACAAATCCCCTTCATACCTACCTGCACGTTAGCATAAATCCCATTTTTTCTTCAATGTACCTGTGTTTCTCATCGTGTCTGTCATCTCTACTTATAGCCAGATGACTGACCACACACTGTACCACACACAGAATATCTAAGCTAAAGAAAAGAATCACAATGCCATTGTTAAATGGTTTTAAAATATGAGTTGGATTTCCATAAATTAAGATTTTCCTCCTCATTCATATTATACCTATTGTGATGGGTCATCTTAGTCTTTTCAAAAACCAGAGGAAGGTGCAAAACAGTGAAGGTGACCGACAGGCTCATGACACAGTATTATACCCACGAAGATTAATTAAAACAGAAAAGCCAGGAAATGTAAGCCTATTAATTTCTAACTACTCCTCCCTAAACTCCTCTTATCATGAGGACGAAACAGAACATAATACAATTCACCTTGGTCCCTTCCTAATCTGAGGGGGAAGCACTGAAAAGTTCCCTTTATTTCTATGAACAAATAAAAAGCAGATTTAATTAACCTTTGAACAGTTAACACACATACAGTTAAAATGTTGCAGAAGAAAGAGCTGTAAAAAAAACAAAACTGATTAAAAGCCCATGGAGTAGGTTAATCTTAAGGAAAAAATTAAAATGTTAATGGGACGTTTTTAATCATTCAAAATAAACATAAAAATTAAATAATAAAAAAAAAACACATAAACCTAACAGTTAAAATATGTATTATAGTTCAAATGACTTCACTACAATATTCCTCTTGGAAACAAAACAGTCATGGGTTCTTGAGTACTGCAATTCAAATAAAGGCATGGCATTTCTAGAACAAACACCACATTATACGTCTTGACAAACTATTACACAGCAATCTATAGCAATGGACCGGACAAGCAAAGACCTTGGATAATCTATGACCTTGAGCTGGGCTGATGAAAAGAATACATTGTCTAGTGATGATGCATATGTGTATCAAGTTTCATTGAATTATGTTTAACGGATCAGAAGTCATAGGTGGGGCAAGAGCAAGTTTACGGACGTAGGACAAAATAACCTGATATGTCTGCCTTTTGATGTGTTAAATAAAATACATTTAAAAAAAAATCACATTTTATCAGAAAATTTCAGAGTTGTATTTGTTTTCGTCAAGAGGAACATGTTGTAAATTACTCTAAGCTACTACCACATAAAATGTAAGCTTCATATCCGAAACAGTGGGTGAGTTATACTCTTTTGTTGTGGCTAATGTGAAGCTGCTGTGGAAGCCATCTTGAATTTAATTTATTCCAAAAAGGTAATCAATTTTTTTTTTTTTAAAGGAAAAAAGTACTTTATTAAGTACTAATTAGTAAGTCATTATCCTGGTGTAAAAAAAAAGGCAAACGTATTTTGTAAGAGGTAACTGGTAAAGCAGATTTACACTAAAACATTAAGGTAAATATATTTTTAACAAAATAAATAATTGTAAAAATCACAACAATGGTCAAACAGCTAGGTAAAAAGTCTGAACGCATGTTGCCATGCTTCTGAAGAGTAGCCGATGCACACAAACAACTTATTACGTTTGAATTCAGATGCGCCACAAACTGTCAAATACGAGCGTCATCCATATGGAGCAGCCTGAGTCTGGCTTATGAGGTGTGAGAGTGAATGTGGAAAAGAAAGAAAGTATAAATGCTTTATACAGATACACAAACCCATACTTACCATACATCCCTTCCACCTCAAGTGGAAACGCATTTTATTCTGGTTCCTTGCCTCTTGATGGAAAAAAGTGATGAATATTAATGTGAAAAAGCAGATGCACCAGAAGCTTCTGGGGGATTTTATCAACATTATTGAGCCATCAATAACTTTCTTCACTTTTAAATTGCACCGTCAAATGCTGAGTTCTTCTTTATCATTGCACTTTCCATGCAGTTTATCTAGGTTTTTCTCAGACCATATCTCCTGCTGCCCTTGTGTCAAAATGACCCACAAGGCCTCAGTGTTAAAATAAAGGCCATGTGGGTCATTTTGACCCAAGGGAAGCAGGGGGGTTAACAGACCATATTGCCCTTTTTTCAATTTTTGTTGGTGCAAAGTATTTAATGTTGATTTGTATTTGATGTTTTAAATAAAATTAAAAGAGTGTTATGCTAATTCACTGGCATTTTTCTTAACTTCCTCGTCTATTTATCGGACATGTGAAAGGGAAAATGCAGTTAGAGGTGCTTCATCCTCATAACTGGATTTTGCTAAAAATCTAAAAGCACTGGATTTCACGTTACTTTTTGATGGTAGATACATCTAAGGACACCGTTTATATCAAAATCATTTACAAAAGATAAAATAGGTTTGGAATCGTTAGATCAAGATTTCAGGGCCAAAACATGTTTTTTTATGATGCTTCAGAAAATGCAACTAATATTTATCCAATACCAATAATGTTACATAAACTGTAAATGAATATTTTGGCTATGTTTAAGTGATGTTCTGTCAAACAGATATCAATAGTAAGTTTGAGCTGACATATTAATGTTGATACAACTAAATGAAACTAGTGAAAAGTGATGTTTTCTTCAAATAATTATCTTCTGTACAATATTTTAGATTGTTAGCTTCAGATAGCAGTCCTGGGATGAGCTACACACTTTAAACATTAAACACACAAAAAGCCAGCCTACTAAAGTAGTGTCAATCCAGCATTATCCAGTACAAGCCTGTTGGAGACATGCATGAAGGTGCTGCAGCAGCCACCCCTTAAATGCATTACACTGTGTTAATCTTCGGCTCACATTCAGCTGATGTCTTTGAAACCCCTCCTGATCAATGAGTGACTAAACTGCTGATGTTCACGTTGTGTCTTCTGACCACACAAGCTTTCCACCTATTAGGATTCTCCTCCACAGATTACCGACGACGTGATTTGGAACGCTGTGGTTCGACAAGAGAGCCAGTAAAGGTCATCTCCAGCCTTGAAGTCATTCAGTTTCTTCTCTCCATTACACACACACATGCACATGAAATGCGAAAAAGAATGATGAATAAAACACCAACAAGTATATTAACAGCTGAGGGAACATCCTGTCACCACCAATTAGAATTGGTTGACTCCAGTTCCTGAACTGTTGGTTTGCACATAAAATAGTGACATAAAATACACAACCTATGCTGCAGGATCTTTTCAAGCTCTTCAGAGCAAAGGCTATAAGTATTTTCAACCACCTAGCTTAAGATCTGGAGGAGAAAAAAAAAAAAAAAAACTTTGTAGTGATAGTCACATGATCTCACAAGACATTTTCAGCTTGGTTTGAAAACACGTTCATTTTTTCCTCCATCTTTAAACTGCTCTTTTTCAAGAGCACCTTTATACAGCAATATACATTTTCATCCTGATGTATTCAGCAAATCAACTAGTTATGACATGCTTTAATTACTCACCAATTACAAGTGGACCTGTTCTCCATCCGCTGTTACAACAAACAAGTTGCTGTGGAGAAATCACCACTAAGATGTTGTCCTTCTTTAGATAGATAATGTTACTAATTGGCATGTATAATGTATGTGCATGTTTTTGTTCAGTGACCTGCGATAACTTCTGTTGTGACTTGGTGCTACATAAATAAGCTGAACTGTGTTAAACTGCCACTAAATAAACCAAAGGTTTTCTAGGAAATTATCTAATGTGTATTGTGCATCTCTTACATAAGGTGTAATGAGATAAATCAATGAAATAACAGTTTCTGTCCCATGAAGGTCCTCAGGGTCAGTTTTTGACCTGAGGCTTAGTTCACTACAAAGGTAAAACAACTTTGACTATTTATGTTGTTACTTTTTATGTCAGCAGGAGCTGATTTTATTTTCTTAAAAAAATGTCAAGACAGCAACTAGCTGTCACGTTTCTGCCTTTGCTGTCATGGTTTTCTGTTTCCATGCTCTGTTTCTTCCCCCTGCTCATGTCAGTATTCTACTCCGCTCCTGTTACCCTGCACCACGCCCACTCTGCTCCGCCACCATAGTCAGCTCTCATCTCACACACCTGTTCCCCTCCCTTCTTAAACTCCACGATCACATTCTGTCCTTGCCAGATTATCGGACTCTTCAAGAAAGTAGACGTCCATTGTCCAAGTCGCCTAGTTCCGTCTGCCTGTTCTGTCTCAACCCCATGTCTGCCTCATGGATTCTCTGCCTTGCTTGTTCCGTGTCTGATCTGGATTCTCTCTGACCGTGGCACCAACTCTGCCTCTTATTAATACGACTACGTCTCATGGATCACTATTTGGATTTATTCTTGGATTTCTGACCAACAGCTCTTGACCCCTGCCTGCATTACTGGACCTCACTTTTGGATACTCCTTGAAACAATGCTTTTCATAAGCCGTCCTCTCTGCTGTGGCTCACTCATGATGATGTCAGCATCTCCAACTCACCGAAGGAGCCCCTCCCTTGCCTGACTGTGAAGGTTAGTGACTGCTACAGTAAAACTCAAAACCTTCACAGTGAAACTTTGATAATTGATCTCCCTGTCTGCAGATTGGACGTGCCCTCAGACCCAGACCTCCATGAGTGGCAATTTATTAATAATTCTTTTTAACCATTCCTGTTGTCTGGTGCCTTGCACAAATTCTAAAGCACATTCTTATCACTAGCTGGGAAAATAAAAAACAAAATTATAAGTGCTTATTGCATTGCTAACAACAGAAATATGAAAATGTCTAAATTGCCTATTTGTTCCTTTAAATTCAGAGTAATATTGTGATAACAAAAGATCTTACAGTCGACACCCCAGCAAAGATATGAACAAAAAACTAAGAAATTAACTTGAATAATGAAAGCAATACAATTAGCTGAGAAAAGGAAGAGAAAAATTAGCTACAATGTTAAAAAGGCAAGACAAAACTGATTAAGAATCTTAAAAATGAAACTTGTACTAACTAATCCTTTTAAGTTTTTTTTATTTTCCCCGTTATTAAATATTTCACAAAACTTAGGCAGCACACCACTTGTTTTTTTTTTTTTTGTTGTTGTTTTTTCACTTCTTGTACTAAAAAAACATTTTATTTTCAAGAACGGCAGTAACATTAACATGTCCAGTAGCGAAAGTAAAAACACTTCTTGCAAACTCTAAAAAAAAGTTAAGTCTGGTCCTCTGGACATTCAAAAAACAAAACAAAGCAAAAAAAAAATAAAAATAAGTAGAAAACTGAGGACTGATGAAGTCTTTCGGATGAAAGACAAAACGTTATCTGCTAATGTATTTATTATTATTTTTTTAATGTCCAGAGGATCAGACTTAACTTTTTTTTTTTAGATTTTTCTACCTGGATTATTGAGCATGCATCAGGATACTTCTTATCCTTTGAGACAACTAATACAAAAAGAAGAAAGAAAAAGAATTCCATATGTTTCTGGGCTGTAAACAAGCACGACGAATCAAAAGCCCTGAAATAGAAAACAAGTGTGAAGGAGAAAAATGAGACAAAGAGTAAGGAGAGCAAAAGGAAAAAAGGTAGTGGATGAACGCAGGAGAAAGAGGAGAGGAAATGGATGATCATACGCACTGTTGTGATGGGCTAAAGAGCCAAAATAACAGGAGCACGTCAGGAGAAGGAAAGAGGCTTTTAATCTGCGAGCAGAGGTTAAACCATAAATGGCGGAGAGTGCAGAACATAAACTGTGATGGCGTAAAGCAGACAAGAATAATGTTAGTCTTTTGAGGAAATTAAAGACCTGTTCATTCATCCAAAATCAAATGATGACAAATAATTACTGAGCAAATAACTACAGCAAAGGACTGAAAGAAATATGTTTTTGTAAGTTTAAATTTTACAACTTTTTGATTTACACAATTTACTCCAATTCCACCTACAACAGGCAGAGTGTAATGCATCCATAGCCACAAATAATCTTCTATAATTGTGAAATAAAGTTTCACAAATAGTTCCAAGCTCACCAGTTCCATCTCCAGCTTTAAAAACTAGCACCAAGCCCATCCATCTAATATCAATAAAAAGGAATGACTGAAATGCATATGAGTATGAAATGAAAACCAATAATCTGAAAAAGTAAATTAATATCGACATTTGTATGTGTGAGACTCTGAAGCACACACTACAAAGGTTTGAGTCGTGAAGCGAGCTCACAGAGCTGCAATCCAGCAGCAACCAGATCAAATCCACAATACGCTGCACTGCACATCAAATAACCCCTGCAGGTTCAAAGGAGCTTGTTACCATTTTATGATCCCCTTCTTTGGATGCAGGAGAACCAGGTCTTAAGGCCAAAAAGTGGACCCCAGATTTATGAAACAAAAACAAGAAAAATGTTCTTGGTGTGTAGCAGAAGTGAGCAAAACCTGGCAGGACTTTGGAGAATATGGGTGACGGTAATACGAAGGACCCTGTCGATCAGTGGAGAAAAAGTGAAACGCGATGCAAGAAACCTCATTGAAAACGGGCAGAAAGCAACATCAAGGGCTCTAAATGTAAGGAAAAAAGTGATGAAAGCCACCCAGATCCCTCTGCTTTTAGAAAAAATATTCCAGTTTGTGAATCATTTTTTAATCACATGGATTGACATTTCATTTGATAATTGTTAAGTTCATCTTTGTAAAACTATCCAAAAAGTACTTTTTCTTGTGAACTCTGCAAAATTTTCCAAAGCTGAATAGAACAAGCGTTGGAGCAATGTCTGAGAAAAGAAGTCAGGAACACATCATAAATGATAAAATGCTGGTGGGACCTGAGATGAACAACATGAGTGATGAAGTTTGAAAGCACAGATGTCTTCATACCACATCTTAAGGAAATGAGTAAAACATGACTCCATGATAACAGAAAATGAGCCCCAAAAGGAAGAAGACACAGAAGGACAAAAAAAAAAAAAAAAACTAGATGACAACGTCAAGAAAGAAAAGAAACCAACAGGAGGGAGGTTCACAGCCAAGTAGCAGCTGGGATAAGAACCATCACCTCCAAATCTGAGGTCATGGTCCTCAGTCGGAAAATGATGGATTGCTCTCTTCAGGTCGAGGGTGAGGTTCTGCCTCAAGTTTGCATCTTTAAATCACTACTTGGTCTGTTGCCTTCATATTCATATATCTCCTCCTACATGTCTCTGCATGAGTGCAGCTACAGCGTGCGCTCTCAGGACATTATTACCTGCAGTGTCTCCTCAGTGAGAACTGAACTAGGCAAAAGGGCCTTCTCCTACTCCGCTCCCGTTTCCTGGAATATCTTGCAAAAATATCTGAAGTTCTCGACCTTGACCTCTCTAAGTGGCTTAAATATTTGTTAAGTTCCTGGCAAGAACCAATGCAGACATGTTCCTGTTTTTAGTTTTCTACACCGCCTTATAATCTGGCTGTTTTTATAGCTACTTTTTCCTTTTGACTGTCCTTTTGGTTGCCATTTTATTTTAAGTTCTAAAAATAAAAATAAAAATCTGTATGCCTCGATTGTCTATTGTTGTCATTATCCACTGTTGTCATCACTCTTTGTTAAAATCAGGTCTCTCTTGTAAACAATTCCCAGAGGCTCAATGGGATTAACCTGTCTAATTAAAGGTTGAATGAATGAATGAAAAGTGGAGGAGTTCAAGTAGCTCAGAGTTTTTTCACGAGTGAGGGAAGAATGGAGCTTGAGATTGACGGACAGATTGGTGTGGTGTCTGTAGGTTTGCAGACTCTGTGCCAGTCTGCTGTGATGAAAAGGGAGCTGTAAGGTAAAGCTCTCCGTTTACCCGTCGGTCTACGTTCCTACCCTCGCCTATGGTCAAGAGCTCTGGGTAGTGACTGAAAGAATGAGATTGCGGATACAGGCAGTTGAAATGAGTTTCCTCTGCGTTGGACTCTCCCTTAGAGTTAGGGTGAGAAGTTCAGTTATCTGGGAGAGACTCAGAAGAACCGCTGCTCCTCCACATTGAGAGGCCAGTTGAGGTGGTTCGGGTATCTGGTAAGGATGCTTCCTGGGTGCCTCTCTAGGGAGGTGCTTCAGGCATGTCCAACTGTGAGGAGACCTCGGGGAAAACCCAGGACACGCGTGAGAGACTATGTCTCTTGGTTGGCATGGGAATGCCTTGGGGTCCCACCAGAAGAGCTGGAAGAGGTGGCTGTGGAAAGTGATGTCTGGGCCTCCCTGCTCAAGCTGCTGCCCCCATGACCTGACTTCAGAAAGAGTGGAAGATAATGGATGGATGGACGGAAGCAAGGGGGTTGATGGAATGACATGAAAACCACAGTGGGCCAAGTCAGGTAACAAAATATGTTGCACATCCTTAAATGTAGGTTTGCACAAAAAAAATAGACCAACATTTTCTCAAATCTGGCAAAACAGATCTATGCAAAACACTGCTTTATGACTCACTGGACACTTTGTTGCAAGCACTCAGTATTAGGTGAGTCCACAAATTAAAATTTGCACATTTTCACACAAATTGGAATTGCCAGCTAGTTTCCGCCAGCCACAGTCCAGTGAGATACTGGCTCTTTGCAAGAAAAAACAATAGAGAACTGCAAAAACAAAGTGGAATATAGCAAACACATTACACAATCTTTATATGCAGAGGATTTAAATAAGACAAGTTCCAAAACAGACTGAAATCATATCAAGGAGACTGAGATGCTTTGAGAGAAAAACACCTGTGCATTTTATGTTTATATATAACTACTTCTCAGAGATTAATCTCCATTTTGTGCGACTTTCTGCAAGCATGTGGTGATTAATTTGTTTATACCTCTGTTTAAGTCTGCTTCCGTTTACTTGTTTTAGACGTTCTCTGTATATTAAGCTTCAAAAGACAAATGAAGAGCCCTTTAAGGTTTTATTTTACTGATTAGAATTAACCTCAAGGGAAGCTGATGAAAAGCTGTTCTGCAGAATAGTAATGAGGGTTTGACCAAAATTATTAAAACGTAAAGAGGGAAAAAGGCATAAACTGTAAATAAAGGCACACGTGTAAAGTTTGTGACAGGAAACACATGTTGACTGTGTCTTGTTTGTTCTGTGGCTGGCTGTACCTTTGCTGATGCAGAAAACAATTATTAACATTATTGAAGTTGACCATGCTTGCCAGACACCTTAGCCAAATATTTGCACTCTAAAATGACAGTCTAATTTACCATCTATCTATTGGATGCTTCCGTCTTATGTTCCATGTTTGACATTAATTATGTCAATTTGTTTTTTAAAGTCCCTTAGAACCATGGACACATTACATTTAAAAACAGCTTTTACGTGGATTGTTGACTGGATTGTTTTATTCCATCAGCAAATATCAGACAAAAGACTGAATGCACTGTTGTGTGATTGTGTCATTGCTGAACTTGTCCGGATGACATGATTTAACCTTTTCGTGATTTATCTACCTGGATGATTGAGCTTACAAACCTTTTTTCTTTCTCTTGTGACCTTTGCCTGTCACCTGCATTAAACTGGGGAAAAAAAAATAAAAAATCAGCACCGCAAACGAGAGGTGTCCTCAGGTATTATCTGAAATCTTCAACGTAGCTCTGACTTTCCTCCCTAGGTGATGTAACAACCATTTGTATCATAATTAATGTAATCTTCATGAGTCTTTAATGACAACATTTTGTTCTAACATCACCCTAAAATTGTCATTTTTAACTAGAAAAGTATTTTAAATGAGAGATAAGTGCATTCACACCTGCCCTGTTTAGTCCGTTTTAATCAAACTATAGTCCATTTGCCTAGAATGTCCAGTTCATTTGGAGAGGTGAATGCACAATCGAACTCTGATGCAAACCAAAACAGCAAACTCTGGTCCGCCTAAAATACCTATGTCTCGGTTCGGTTCAAGTGAACTCTGGCGCGGTCCGAATGCAGTGTGAATGAAAGTGGACCGGAGACCCCTCGAAAAGCAGGAAGTGAACTAAAGTGCAGGGCATTCTATGTAAATACAAACAAAACAAACGCTTATTTCTCAGACCGCTTTTTCAAACAACACTCTCCATGGTCTTCTGCTTCATCTTCCACTCATGCTGAGTCCATTGTTGAAAAATGTTTGTTTGGCACATGTGTCACAGACAAAACAGAAATCCTAAAACTGCTGACACTTGAAGCCACTCCATTTTTGTTTTTATTTCCAGAAGTAAGTTGCGCTCAGAGTCTTCTTCAGAGATGTTTGTGTCGTTTCCTTCAGTGGTTCTTGATGCAGCGCCACCACAGGCGAGGGGAGGAACAGGTTGGCTCGATTGACTCAGTGCAGTGTGAATGCAAACCGCACCAGCTGAAAATGTCAACAAATGTTGCCGAATTTTGGTCCCCAATCGAACAGTCTACTGGACTATCAGGAGTGAAAATGACCAAAATGTCCAAGAACTAAGAAACAAAGCCCAATTTATTTCAGTTCAAGGATTCTGATGTGTCCCATCTGCATGAACTAGACCCACTGGTAAGTTGTGGCTATTCATTTATGCTACCATCAGTATAGCTTTTTAGAAGTGGAGTTTTTACCACAATTGGCATCTAGTTTTAAATGATTTGTTCATTTTAGATCCCATTTTTCTCCAATTGGTTTAGTTGAAAGAAAAAGCACTAACTACATCATTCTGAGTTAGTATTGTTTCTACATTCACAGACGTAAATCTCAGAACAACAGTTTTTACATTTTAACACATCAAAACCTACAATCCCACAGATCCCGTCAAACCCTGCCTCAACAAATTTAGGTCCCCATTTCATAAATAAAGCACAATATCTTTGTAAATCTGCTGAGAAGTAAAAGGGGGACCAAGAACAAAAGAGGGAAAAACAAAGTTACAAAGGTACAGTGATGATCAAAAACAACAAACAGGATCAAATGGATTTTAATGTATTGGGCATGATGACCATAAATGAAAGGTGTTGGACTTTGTTGTTATTGCACTTTTATATTTCAGTTTTGTATGCACATACTGTAATACATATATTTGCAAAACTGTAGTATTTCACACTTTCTGATAAGTCAGTACACAAACAACAAAGATAATGCTTTAGAAAAAACAAACAAACAAACAAAAAAAGTTGAATCAACACTTATAGGTTTCACAAACAATTACTGGTACATAAAAGTAGATCAATACGATCATCGGTTTTCTTTACCTTCTCACACCTTTTGCACATGAATCACTTATATTCCCTTTCTCCAACTTTGTCTCCTCGTCTTTCTTTTTCTTTTTTTTTTAAATTTCTTTTGGATGTCGTGTCATAATAGCTCAAGTTTTTCAGCGAGACAAACTACCATGAGCCGTGCTCTCAGAAAGCAGCGTCGCTGTACGCTGCCCTGGTGTAGCTTCAGAGACTGCTAATTAAGTTGCAGTACAAAAGGGGCTATTGTGGGAGCATGTGGTGAGGAACAAACAAACAGGGCCGGACTTGTTTTTGCTTTTGTACCATGAAGCTCATCAGTTCTTCAAATGATCATGTCAAGCAAATGCTCAATGCGCCACTGCAGTCCAGGTTATCACTTTATACAGATTATGTCCATTATAAGAGAACAGGTAAAGGAAGCTGCTGGTGGTGGTGAAAGTGTGGGGGTCCACTTTAAAAGATGAGGTCATTTCTTTCTGCTTCAGTACTGCTCATTAGAAGTGACATATGCACAGTGAGACCTCACCGTTGCCTTACTGGCGACTACCAGGACACCACAAACACTCGGGCGCTACAAATCCCCTTAACAAGAGACCATCTGGGTGACATCCGGCTCTCATACTCGACCTGCATTGATTTATTAAACACCCAGACAGCAAGAGTGGTGCTTTTACTCACACACACACATACCTGCACTCAAAAACCCACATGGAAGGACCCCTCCCCCATGTCTTATCCCAACAGTCTAATCTCAGTGGACTATCAGACGCTTGATTTCCTGGACAGGGTCATTGTTGTTTTTATTTCAGCTTTAAATCCTTTAACCTACTGAAACAAAACTGGATTTGAATTACTGTCAATCTGTTGGAAAGAATGCATGTACAGGTTATTGAACATGGTTTTATTGTGGACTGCAATAAATATAATTGTATCCCACAAAAATTATGGCTTTGGAACAAAACACCAAACATAAAATGTTTAAGATAAGATTATTTTTTTTTGGACGTTTTTATTTTTACTCTGTTCCATAAGATGTTGGTGTGTTCTAACAAAATGTTAACAATAAAGGTTAAACAAAACATTTTACACAGACACACACAAAATGACATTTATTCACGCACACACACATAAACCAAACTCCCCATTGGGGCCATAAACCTTTGTGATCCATGGGGGAGGGGGCATACAGTACTCTAAAACCTCAGTTTGTCCAGCCCCTTTGTGACTACCTAAATACATACAGTACATACAGACGCATGAAGAGCAGGAAAACGTGTGACTCGTACGTGCATTTCTACCACGAATGCACAACACAACATGAAGGCATGTAAATATTCAAGACAGCCTCTCGAACACAACACATGTTTACATGTTAATTGACAAACTATTAATCTAATAACGAGGGATTCATTTACTAGTCACTTTCATCACTGCAGACTTGTTAAATGATTAACAACCTTTAAGACTTCAGTACCAGTAATTACATTTTCAAACCACCATGCATGTGCCAGCCAAGAAGCAAAATTAAAACTCTAAACATCTGATCTGTAATTATTCTTTTGACAAGTGCCTGAGTGACGAGCAGAAACGGGCATCGTTTAAGCGCTTCCTTTCAAAACAGAAAGAAAAGCTTTATATTAGCAAACAACATTCCAGCTGGCTGCATGAATCGTCGCTCGCTGTGGGCCTAGTAATTCCCTTCTTGAAGCCCCGCACTTCCTCCGTCACTATTCAAGCCCCTAACCAGCACACATGCTGCGCACTGCTGGTCGAGCCACATGACAATTACGACTGGGCTTATTATCAAAAATCAGCACTCGCCAAAGGGAGTGGCCGGGGAGACTAGGGGAGGGGAAGGAAAAGAGGGGAATGGCTGGGATTCCAATAAAGCCTGCAGAGCACCCACAGACAAAAGAAGACGACACGTCACAACTGCTGCTGACAGGAAAAAAGTAAATAAATTCTATTCCCAACCTTTGCTGCTGGAAACAAACAAAGACCTGCAAAGGTCACCAAGAGGTGCAGCATCTGTCTGTGTGCATGTAGATTAAATTGTACAAATTCACTATTAATTTGTCCTTCACAATCTGAAGAACATGCACCAAACTGCTGATATTTATTGCTTCAAGCCCCCCCCCCCCCCCCCCCCCACACACACACACACACACACACAATTGATGACAGTAGGCAATTATTTTTTTAGGGACATTAACTCCACCCTTCTGTGTTCTGCTGCTCTTTGAGCAAAACACAATAAAGCACATCGCATCTTTTCTTTTGTTTTTCTCAAAATGCTTTCGCCGTCCATTCTTTTTCCCTTGTCTGCCACAAAAACCTTGCGCACCCGCCCTTTATTACGCTGGCAAATGGCCCATCGTCTTTTTCTTTGTCTGTTTTGTTTGCCTATCCTGCTGTAGAATAAATGCATAAAGGATGAAATAATTAAAAAATGGATTGTAAATAGAGAAGAAAGAAAAATACTACCAGGGAAAGCCCCAATTGAATAAATTAAAAATTGTTCAATGCAAAAATTGGATAATATTGAATTTAATTGAATACTACATCTCAAAATGATACATTAGGTTTAAATAGTGTGTCTACAAACAGACTAGTTTACTCCCATAGGGCACCATGCAAAAATTATGGTAACTTAAACGCAACCAAATTATCTGGTTACTATTCATAATCTCAAGAGACAATGTCTGAGATTCATTGTGAAAGCACTTTATTATCAAAAGCTTTATTTATTTTTTTTGTAATCTCACTAAGTAGTAATGATTGTTTTCATTGTTTCCATTTGTTGCCCCCGGCTCTCCGACACCTCACACAGAGTGCTGCTTTCAGAATTCAGTAAGGGTTAAAAGGTCAATGTTGTCTGTTTCAGTGGTTGAGACTGAATTTGTTGGGGATATTTCCATCCATCCATCCATCCATCCATCCATCCATCCATCCATCCATACATACATACATACATACATACATACATACATCCATACAACAATCCATCCAGCATCTTTACCCACTTTTTCTTTTTCAGGTCATGGGTGTCACTAGTGCCCATATCCAGCCATTGCTGTGCGAGAGGCAGGGGGCATCCTGAACAGGTCGCCGTGAAACTAAATGACTAAATATTTGGTACGCTTTTTTAAAATTATTTTTATGGAAGAATCACTTTTTCTTTCTTTCATTTTTTTTTTTACTAAATTCCTCCATAAAGAATCTTTTTTTACACAAAGAAAAAATTGGTATCTCCGAAACTCTTCAAACAGGCGAGTTACTAAAAACCTATTTAAGATGAAGGCCTACACTAATTCATCATTGAAAGTTTTTTTTTATGAATGATAAAAGTCAGCATCACTCTGTAAAAGGTCCAAAGGTAGCTCTGTTGCCGCTGTGACTCACTAATGAGGTAACTTCCACTTTAAAACCAACTCCTGAAGCAGGTTTACAGTGTCAAAGTAATCATGTTGTCCCAGCTAATCCCTTAAAGGCCAACATGTCCCATCATCCTCACCCACATGAATGAAGTTAAACAATGACTGAGCTCTTTTCACTTGCCTGCAAAGCCGCCTCATGTGAGAATATTAGGAAGGAGGACAAAGAGGGAGGTGGTGGGAATCATTTGGCGCAGCCTTTGTTGCAGCTTATAAATCATCATACTCTGCAAGATGGCCAACAGAGCTTGTCTGTTATAATCTCATTATATCCTCATATTAAACAAGAGTAGTGTGTAGTCACTTAATCCAAATTCCCATATGTACTGACAAATGATGCATTAAATTGTTCACTACTATTATTTTACATCGGCTAAAGTCTAACTTTACAAAGGCATCAGTGTATTCTTATTCCTGCAAAGGTGCTGATCCACAGCCTATTCTGACAAATATTTATACCTGTATAGTAAAACACCAAGTGGATCTTACACTGAACCAAAATGAACTACTTTAGTTGAGTAGATTTATTGAGTTATCTATTAATTGCAAGTTAAGCACTGATTCTTTGTCAGAAACACAATAATGAGGTCCCCAGTGGAGAGCGGTTTATCGTTAGTGCTCTTTGTGGAACATACCTTAATATTCTAAATAAATATAAATCTCTTTATGAATATATATTACATATTTAAATCATTTTGAACTATAAGTCAGTGTTAAGCATTATTAGTATTGTTGTCATTTTGACAGTTTGTCAGTATTAAAGTGACATGAATTGTTTGACATTTTTCGTTACATTAATATTTAGATTATTTTTGTTATTTCTGCTGTTCTGAAAACTCCAATTCTCCAACTAACACGCAGATGTGTTCATTCTGCATTATCCTTACATGTCAGGATGACAAACCAATCAGTAAAATAATGGCAAAAACAATAACGTCAATCTAAAAGTAAAAAATTAAACAAGTAAATCTGCTTAGTTAAAAATACAGCTCGTTCGTCTGTGATATTTCTGCACTTAACACTTAAAAAATGGAGTTATACACCAATTACATAAAACATAATAAGGGAAGCAGCTCGATTTTTTGAATGGTAATGACCTAAAGTTACCTCGCACTGTGAGGCCCTTTTTAATCATCGTGGGTATCAGGAGCACGTTGGAGAAATAACTGCTCCCTAGCTTCATCCTTCTGCATGTTTCTCAGTCACCTAGGTGTATCCACGGATACCCCTGACCACTGGAATACAAATACAAACCAGACACTTGCCTCTTAGCCCATTACCACACACACACACACACACACACACTTTTATACCAAACCACCCTGTCCTCTCTTGTGCCACCATCTCTCATGCTTTCCCTTTTCGTTATCTGTTTTTTCTGCTTAAAGAGAGCCACAGAAAACTGTTTGTTTCCTTGTATTAAACATGACAGAGAAAAAAAAAATCTGTCATTTCTTTCACACAAAATATGCAAAATTTACAAAGAGCTGTAATATGTGCCTTTGAACTGACAAAGGGAAGTTGGATAAAAGCTTTTGCACGTCTCCATCCATGGTCAGTTAAGTGAAATCACGTGCACCGTGTTTTGAAAATTTCCTCACATGTTGGCATCTGTCGGTCTGACACAGAGTGTGCGTGCATGGAGTTTGTGCATGAAGGGGTCACTTTTAGGATCAGGGGAGGACTTGATGAAAGGACTTCCAGCAGGTGCTCTGGCCCACAACACAAGGCTGGAATAGCCACTGGCCGAAGTAGAAATAAACGGTGCCAGGAGGGCAAATGGGAGAGAGCTAAGTGAGGGTGCTGGTTGGTGATGGGGTGGGCAGGTTTTTCGGAGCAGCAGTGTGCGGGCATTGGCTTTTCTGTGGCACAGAACAAAGCCAACCTCTTCATAGTCATCCAGAGATGCAAATTGCTCTTCATCAAAGTTTCACACTCGGTTTCCAGTGAACAAAATGAAAATCTTGTCTGCTTGGCTAGAACAGTCAGTAACACCCCCATTCTCAGTCTTCTTTCACCATAAAAATTGGCAGTTCAGATGAACAGCAAGGTAAGTGCGCGCACACACACACACACACACACACACCCACACACTCAGCATCCAAAACAACACACACTCACATCACTTTACATTCAGCTTCCTTTCCTCTGGCTGTTTTCTTTTTTGATTCAGCATCCCACAGGGAAGCTTGTGATGAGTCCAGCTCAAAGTAGACTGGGCACCAGCCATCAAAGCCATCCCTGCCAGAGGGGAATGTAGACCTGATCAGCCTCATCCCAGAGGCTCCTACAGGTGAGGCAGAGGGGTGTGGCTGTGTGGGAAAGGGAGATAAAGAGAGAAACTGGCTGCACAGCCTCATGCGGAAACCATAACAAGAGATGCTTTTAATTTTTCAGGCAGTGCTGACCTTATTTTATTCTCTTGTTGTCATATCCTTCTCTCCTTTTGCGGTCAACTTCAGGGGAAGGTGGTCTTAAACGCACACTATTTTTGCAGGAAGTGCAGTCTTTCAGTGTGCCGTTGAAGTCTGAATACATGTATATATCAAATTCACTGTATTAGAATGCTAGTTGAAATATAGCCTTTATAAAGAATACCTCAAAGGGGCATTTCTTTGATAAAATAAAAAAAAACTAAATTGACTGGGAATTATTTATTTATTATTTTATTTAGTTTTATCTTCCTCATGGACTTGGGTAAATATCTGTGCTCTGTTCAACTCCTGCCAAGCACTGGAGGGGTTTGTTGAACCCATTTGACCACCCTAAACCTCTGCTAACTGGTGAGCTGATCCAAGCTTTACTTGGTTTCTTTTAGAGCTAAAGGAGGAAAAGGAGTGAGCAGAACTCTCCAGAACAAATAACCCATGTGCTTAAATTACAACAAAAGTTGATATATGCTAAAAAATCTCAGTCACGTTTATTATACGTTGGAAAATTTGTCAGATCAAGCAAGTACATGCAAACTCCGAGCACATTCTAACTTTGCAATATTGACATTACCCTATGATAGCAAATCATAAAACAGGTACATAATAATCTTTATTTTTATTACTTTTCACAAAATACTGGTTATATTTACATCTACTAGTATTAAAAATGACTTTGTAATGGTTTAAATCTTGAACACAACATAAAGCAACACAACCAACTCACCACTGTAAGAATATCTTTCATAAGCTCCAAAGTAAAATTGGTACGGGGCTAACAATTGATCATATATCACCTGCTATTTACCATACTTGACAGAAAGGACTGCATATGGAGGAGGCCTTACTGATTAGTATTCTTTAGAGTCAGTATGAATAGACAGGCCCACAATCAGAATGCAAGGAAGTCCTCTTTCAGACGGGGAAGCAGTGAGGGTGAGGGGGACAAGACAGCTAAGTCCTGTCTACCATGTAAACAAAGCTTTAAAGGCGGCATTTACAAAGCTCCACTGTTTAAAACCAAGTTACAGCCAGGCAAAAAGAAACTCCCCCCATGTTCTTTAAGGTGTGCAAGTTCCCTTAAATGCTTTGAAGGGATCTAAAGGTGTATGAATATATTTCTCCTTAAAGAAAAAATGCAGCTGCAAAACGTTGCATCTCCACATGTCATGTAGAACTAAAGGGAGAGAAAATGTATTGACAATAGGACAAAGCAAAGGAAGTGCAAGCACGAACCATTTCAAACAGCAAAAATGCATGCACAAATGTTTCTGTAATCTGAAACTGAAGGACTGCTGCAACATAAAGCAAATCAAAATTCAGATTTGTTTAAATTGCTTAACAAAAAACCCAGTAAAAACTTTATTTTACTGCTATAAAAGTGAGAAGTTGTAGATAGCAAAGAACGTTAGACTTTATTTCATAAACGATCAAATGCCACACCGACACTTTTTCAAAGCTAACAATTTTATTAATCATTTTGAGATCTCAAGTTGCTATGTCATGCTCATCATGTATGATATTTATCATATATCATGTTATGCACATGGTATATATTGCACATAACTAACATATACTACATGGGCTGTGTGACAGATTATTGCACAGGTAGTGAGTAACATTAAGATTAATTGAATTATGATGGTAAGGTAGTGACATACAGGATTTATGGCATATATGGCATGAGCTATAACATACCATGCATAGTCAATGTTGCGGTTTCAATTTGTGATTTTTCTGATCAGCCACTACTGTACTGAAGTGAGATTATGTGACATTTCCGGACGATAAATTCTAACAATGAGCAACACGATTTTCCTTAAAAACTTTAAGAATCTTTCTCAGTTAAGTAAAACCATGTCATTTCATTTAAACAAGCTGTAATATAAAAAAAAAAGAACAAAATATCAAAAAACGGCTCATGACTAAAACAAAAAATGATTAAGCAAATTTTATTTTGTTTTATTTTAATGTTTATTCTAATAGGTACCACTTTACAATAAGGCTCCCCTTATAGATGTCTATAAATAGTTTATAGATATGTTATTAATTCATCTATAAACACTTTATAAATCATTAATAACTGCTTATTATACATTAATTAAGGTTACATAGAGACAAAACTGATCAGTTTCATTCCAAATAGTGAGCCAAATCTGTTCACCTACATATTTCATCTAGAGTTGTTATATTAAACATTTCAGACTAAGTTACTACCTTGTAAGCACAATAAGCATTTGTAAACCTATTTTTTTAGAATATAATATTAGTTGTAGATACTTATAATGCAGTGATAAAGTACAATATTATATGATAAACACATAGGTTTACAAATGCTTATTGTTCTTACAAGGTAGTAACTTAGTCTGAAATGTTTAATACAACAACTCTAGATGAAATATATAGGTGAACAGATCTGACTCACTATTTGGCAAGAAAGTAGTCAGTTTTGTCTGTCACCCTTAATTAATGCATAATAAGCAGTTCTTAATTATTTATAAACTGTTTATAGAGAAATTAATAACATATCTATAAACTATTTATAACCATATATAAAGGGAGCCGTATTGTAAAGTGGTGCCTTTTAATGTTTTTAATTAATTTTAAAGTAGTAAACTAATTACCTTGTCTTATGTCCATATGCTACTTAATCCCTAATGTTCTTTAATACATAATAAGGTTGCAATACTTCCAAGAGAACTGTTCAGATTCCTTATTCTATTCTTGTTTTCTTTTTGTCCCATTGTCCCATTGTCCATCTTCAGTGCACAATAAATAACCTCTTCTTTTTTTTTGTGGTCCACATCTTTAATATTGGCTCGCCAAGGTCTTTCAGACCTGACAGATAAGTGGCCCATAGGAACTGACTGGGTCTTGATAAAGGTATGGTGAACGCGGGCATGGGCTCAACCCCTTTAGGTCTCCAGAGGAATAATTTACAGCTCTGCCACAGCTGATTTCCCCCACTACAACCAAAGGCACTCTGAGACTGCGCCATAGCTCACCAGCAGGGAGTCCAGCAAAGCAACTTAGTATCATATAGAGAGGAGCTGAGGGGCAGAAAAGATGGAAGGCAGGGGTTTGAATTATTGAACATTTCTCATAAAAGGTAAAAAAGAAAGAAAAAAAAAACTTAATGGGAAGCATGGGGATTGTGGATGTGTAAAAGTATGACAAACAAGCACAGTAACCCCATGTTGTCTTTATTTGATTTTAGGGACTTTAAAATATTTATTGTATAGAAGGTTCAATGGCCAATAGGAAGCTTTATTACCTGTTACAACTGTGAGACAATGGCTCTGAACAGGTCTTGGAACAGCTTTAGTTGAAAACGTGTCTGTTTCTTGTCACAGCCATTGGTTAATTGCACAAAAATTACAAAGTATTGGTCACATGGTAACAGTATTTGTATTTAGAGAACTCTATTTAAGGTGAAAAGTTGAGAAAATCCAAGATTGCGTTTTTTAGAAACAAAGAACAAACTTGCATTGTTTTTGGCTCAGTTGGTAGAGCTGTTGCCTCTCAGCCAGAAGGTTGGCAAATCGAATCCCAGCCGAGGGCCATTCTGGGTGAAGTTTTCATGTTCTCTCTGTGCATGCATGGGTTTTCTCTGGGTACTTAGGTTTCCTCTCACAAACCAAAAACATGCATGTTAGATTGATTGGTAGATCTAACTTGTCCCTAGGTGTGAGTGAGAGAGTGAATGGTTGTCTCGTTTGTCTCTATGTAGCCCTGTGATGGACTGAAGACTTGTCCAGGGTGTACCTGTCTCTCACATAGTGATAGCTGGATATGGGCACCAGTGACCCCTGCGATCCAAAAAAGAAGAAGCAGGTAAAGATAATAGATAGATGGATGGGTGGGTGTTCATTTTAGACAAATGGTTGATTGCAAAAGCTGTTGTAGCTCTTTTGTTATAAAACAACAACAAACGTGAGTTTATTCATTTCTATGCCTAATGGCACATGCAAAAATTTAAGTTTAATCTCTGCAGCCAAAAATGTACTGAGCACTTTTCAATTACATAATTTATAAAACACCTTTATCAGTAGGAAACACAACGCTCTAAGCCAGAGAGACAGATAATACCTCTGCTTCAGCAAAAAAAATAAGGTTTTCTTTGACATATGCCTCAGGGTGCATTGTCCTATCCTCATTTGTATGGAACCTAATATCACTCTAACCTTTACGCTGTGCAATAGCTTTGTTGCATCTGCATAAAACCGCCTCACTAAAAAGCCAATTATCCTCTCAGTTGCATCCTAACAGTGCTTAGACTCTTCCCACACCAATGGTAAATGTACAAGACAACTGAGGTTTCTGCTTGTCACAAAACTGGGGCAGAGCATACAGCAACAAAACAGAGGGAATTTTAGTTACATTCTTGAACTAAAACTGTGCATGTTGCATGTGATTGTTAATACATTATTAACACTTGAACTATGTCAGCCGGTGACATTTATCACAAAAGCTGATGTTTTTTTGTGGGTTTTTTTCCCCCCTCTAAGTTTTCAATAAAGTATAACTAAGTTTCTAGTTATCTATTACAAATGCCAGTGGTGGACACAGTTAACCATAAACTTAGCTTTGCTAACCCATTGTCCACTAACTAAAAAAGTAGCTTAGCTAACGCTAAACCACTAAACAGTAAAAAAATAAAAATGCAGAAGCTAACGCTAAACCACTAACCGCAAAGACAACTGTCACCCAGTCTGTGTCACATGTTTTTGTGTTCTTCCAGTAAATGCATCGACCCAACCTGTTTTGTCACGTGTACACATAGTAAACCAACAGAATGTCTATGGGACTCTTCGAGACACGTCCCCAACAGACAGGAACAAGCTTGTGAATTTTGTTCGTAGACTTAAAGTTGACGTAACTTTATTTATCAGAAGCTAATTCCACAACTACTTCCAAAGTTAGCGAAAACGCTAACCTCCTAAACTAAACATTTGTTCCACTATTAGCTGTTAGTGGATTAGCAGAACCATGCCACCACTGACTATCATAATTAAATTGTACAGTACAAATTTAAATACAGTAGGCCCTCGCTACTTCACAGTTCGTTTATCATGGACTCACTCTATCACGGTTTTTCAAAATAATATTGGACATGACACAAAATTGGCTGATTGATGGATGAGTCGCATGACTGACATGGATATATTTTTCAAAAAAAAAAAAATAAT